>NW_020837950.1:52056860-52073003 GCF_003676395.1 Aethalodelphis obliquidens
CAAGAAATTTTTACCTTCCTCTCTTGACTGGGCACTACGGAGAAAGATCTAGGAGAGCTAACTCTGATAAGAAGTCTTACCCTTTGCTGGCTTCTGCCAGTTTTCCAGGATCCCTTCTGCAGGCCCCAAATTAGTATGTGCCTCCAGTGGTCCCATTGTGGGTTGCCAAACTGTTGGAGAAGAAAAATAATTTTTACTACCCTTCTAGGTTCTTGTAAGACCCCCTGTAATAAAAAGATAGATCAACAAGAGAAAAATAAACAAAAGTTTAATAAATTCTGTACCTCTTGTATACATGGAAGATACACAGGGAAAGTGTGAATAACCCCCTGAAATGGTCCAAGCCATTACCTAAATACCACCTCAAGCTAAAGACAAGAGAAAGATGTTGAAAAAAACAAAATTCTGTAACTATGTATGGTAATAGATGTTAACTAGACTTCTTGTGGTGGTAATTTTACAATACATACAAATACTGAATCATGTACACCTGAAACTAATGTAATGTTGTATGTCAATTATACCTCAATTTAAAAAAATTGAGTTTGTTGGGGGAAGGCCAGTTATGAGAGGTACCAGGAAAAGCACAGTAAACAGTATATGGTTGTCATGATGATTTACATCCATGCCTTCTCCATAGATAAGGATGTCTAGAGTTTTTAGTTATTCTTCTCTTTCTGATACAGAGAGGGAGACACCTTTATATTCATGAACGAAATCTACAAATGGTGATTTCCTTTATAAATGTAGATGTTCCTTACACAGAGTAACATCTACTCTCTTTTCAGAGCTCTTCTTGTGTCTACTCTTTCTTAAACATAACCAGCTCAAAATACTTCTTATGCCAAAGAGACATATTTTGGGGTAGCAAATCTTGCTCCCCTTCATATATTTAGAATCTCCAATTGGAATAAAAAGGCATTTAATGATTATATTTAATAAAAGTCCATGTTATATACAGATTTGGGTAGAACATTAAAATGATTATTTACAGCTTTATTTTGAGGTTACTAAATGTAGTTCATGTGTTTATATATAGTTTACATTTTCTTTTTAACAAAAGAGGGACATGATGGACTCTATTCCTTACAGTATTAAATATGGGAGTTTTTGAGGTGCTTCCCAAGTCTTTAAGTGGAGGATATGGTTATTTGGAGCAACAACGCAAGAGACAGACATAGATTGTGTGTATTTGTGTTTATGGGAGTCATTATCCTTTAGAAGGATGAGATTTTAATTGCTCATAGGTAAAATACAGAAAAAATGACAGATGAGGGTAAAATGCCACATCAGAGCACAATAGCACTGAAGAAATGAGTACAGGAAAGACCTGAAAATAAAATGGGAAATATCAAAACTTAAAAGGAAATACAGGATTGAATGATGTTTCATGCAGGTGTTGGTTAGCATACATTCTTACTTAATTTTAAAATATGGGAACATTAATGAGTTCAAATAAGTGGCTATCACATATTGTCAATGTGCTGGTTTATGAACTAAGTCAAAATTAAAATACCTTTTCCTGCAACTCTGTAGGCAACTGTATATGCTCTATAGTGAGGATATGGCATATATTTCTGTTGACTGAGATAATAGAAATAATTGTAATAATTCAGATATAAAATCTCTTCTAGCATTTTTAAAAGATAAAACTGAAATTTTGATGGTCAGAAATTTATAAAAATAGTTATATTTGATGAAAAACATCACATGGGCATTGCATGATATGTAATGCAAGTAGTCTGGAGTCTGATTATTAGTTCCAATAGAATGTTTCTCATTATCAACATTTTCTTCAAGAGTTAGTTGTGTTTCATTTTGAAAAAAATATGGTTTTGTACATATATGGTACTATGAATGCTTGTGGTAAATGAATGAATACTTTAAAAATAATTTGGGGGAGTTAAATACATTATTAGTTTGTACTTTACCAATCTTTAACTTTACTACCATCCAGAGGACAAGTTTGATCTGACATTTTTTTTTTATTATTGTGGTAAAAATACTTAACATGAGATCATTTGACCATGTACACATGGGTTTATTTCTGAGCTCTTTTCTGTCCCATTGGTCTATATATGTTTTTAAGCAAATAACATACTCTTTTGATTATTGTAGCTATATGATATGTTTTAGAATTAGGAAGTTTGAGACCTTTAACTTTGTTCTTCTTTCTCAAAATTATTTTGGCTACTCAGGGTTTTCTAAGATTCCCTATGAATTTTATAATGGATTTTTCTATTGCTCCAAAAAATAAAAAATGCCTTTGGCATTTGGTAGGGATTTCTTTTATTTTGTAGATCACTTTGCATAGGATAGACACTTTAACATTATGAAGTCTTCCTACCCATGAACATTAGATGTCTTTCCATTTATTTGTGCCTTTTAAAGTCTGTATCAGCAATTTTTTATAGTTTTGAGTATGCATGTTTTTTGCATCCTTGATACAATTTTTCCCAATATTTTGTTATTTTTGATGTTATCGTAAATAGCATTGTTTCCTTAATTCCCTTTCAGATTGTTCATTGTATAGAAATTCAACAGATCTTTTTTGGTGTTTCTTTAATACCTTGCAACTGTGCTAAATTCATTTATTAGGTCTAATTTTTTGTGTGTGTGCAATCTTAAGGGTTTTCTATATAGAATATTATTTTATTTCTTCTTATTGCCTAATTTCTTTAGCTGGGACTTCTTATAATATATTGAATAGAAGTAGCAAGAGTGGTCATCCTTGCCTTGTTCCTGATCATAGAGAAAAAACTTTCAGTTTCTCACCAATGAGTATTGTGTTAGCTGTGAGATATTCATATGTGAGATATTTATTATGTTGAGGTAATTTTCTTCAATCATATTTTGTGATGTTTTTATTCTGAAAGAGTGTTGGAATCTGTCAAATACGTTTTCTGCATCAGTTGAGATTCTCTTGTGATCTTTGTCTTTTGTTTTGTTAATGTGTTGTGTTACATTTATTGATTTTCACATGTTGAATCACCTTGCATCCCAGGGATAAGTCCTTCTTGTTCATGATGTATAATCCTTTTAATGTGCTGTTGAATTTGGCTTGCTAGTGTTTTACGGAGGATTTTTGCATCAATACTTATTAAGGATATTGGTCTGTAATCTTTTCTTGTGGTGTCTTTGTCTGGTTTTGGTATCAGGGTAATATTGGACTCATAAAAAAATTTGAGAAGTGTTCCCTCATTTACAATTTTTTGGAAGAGTTTGAGAAGGATTGGGTTTATTTTTTCTTTATGTTTCATAGAATTCTTCACTGATGTCATATCTCCGGTGCTGGGCTTTCCTTTATTGGGAGGTTTTCGATTATCGATTACAAGTCTCCCTATTTGTTGTGAGTCTGTTCAGATTTTCTTTATCATTCAATCTTGGTAGGTTGCATGTTTCTGGGAATTTATCCATTTCTTCTGTGTTATCCAATTTGATGGTATATAATTGTTCATAGTAGTCTCATAATTTTATTTCTGTGGCATCCATTGTCATGCCTCCTCTTTTCTGATGTCAGTTGGGTCTTTATTTTTATTAGTCATCAAGCTAAAGTCTGGTTAATTCTGTTTTTTTTTCCTCAAAGAATCAAGTCGTAGTTTCATTGGTACTTTCCTCTCAGTTTTTCTGTTCTCTATTTTATTTATATCTGCTCTAATCTGTATTATTTCCTTCCTTCTGCTAAATTCGGATTTAGTTTGTTCTTTTCTTAGTTTTTTGAGATGTAAATTTTGGTTGTTGATTTGAGATACTTTCTTTTTAATATGCAGACATTTACCACTATAAATTTCCCTCTTATTACTGCTTTTACTACATGCCATAAATTTTGGTATGCTATGTTTTTATTTTCATGTGTCTCAAGATATTTTCTAATTCCCCTTTTGATTTCTCATTTGACCCAATGGTGTGCAGTTTGTGGTGTTTAATTTCCATATATTTTTGGATTTTTGTTTATGATTTGTTTTAATCCATCAGGAAGATAAAATGATTGGGGTTGTTTTAACAAACACTTTCACATGTTCCAGTGGGCAGGAAGAAATAAAGAGCTCAATTTAAGAAAAGATTATAAAGAGAATCCATTTGCCACTGACTCTGAAGATGAAAAATGCAATATTTCAACTTGAGAGTAAACGGCTTGTTAATTTAGCTTCTAAGATGCTGAAAGTAATCTTCAATGAGAAACTTCTCCATAATTTCTGGATTTACATTCAATTTACATACATACAATTTATGAGTTTTCAAGTATTTGCTAGCATTCTTATGGCATACAATTATAAGTTAGCATATTCTAATTTAACAGAAATAATTATTGAGAAAAAAGTTAATGGTTGTAGAGCCTTCCCTATGACTCTTGGGTTTTTTTTTAAATATCATAAACCAGATTTACTTGTCTACTGGAGGATTGCAAACAAATTTATTCCTCCTACTGATATAACAGGTTTTATTTAAAATTGATTTGAATCTTTATAAAATTTCATGAAACTATTAGTCTATGGGGACATGAATTCCAGTTGAGTGCTCTGTGGATGCCAAAAGCTAAGGAAACAATGCATACTTGTAAGCTACATTACCTGAGGATAACAGGGTTCAAATTTTTTCATCTTTGCAAAATGGTGACAGTATATTTTTGGCATACAGTACTTTTTTAAATGTTGCTTGAAATAAATCTAACTGAAATGACTAGAAGTTAAATAAGGTAATGAAAGACTGAGGCATTTCTCCACAAGAGTAAATAAAAAAGAATACTTCAGTAAAATATGAATTTCCTTAGATAAAAGTTTAGTCTGTGTCATGAAAAGGAAAAGAAGATCTTCAACTGGCTTTAGGGAAAGTTGCTAAATTTAAGTGTCAAACTGAAGCAGATATGGAAAGACAAATGATGGAATTATTTGTTGGAAACATAAGCTCATTTAGGCTAGCCTGAATGATGTTCTCAAAGGCTTATTTTTGTATCAGAAAAATGTCATAGTTGAAAAGTAAACATTTTAATTTTTAAAAATCAAATTCAGGCATTAAAATCCCACATTCAAAGCCCTCACTGACAGAGATTCAGGCTCAGGTCAGTAAAGATTGCTGGCAGACAACTTTGGCATGCTCATACCCATGTTTGACCAAGGCATTAAGCCAGCACATACCTTTTGCTGGTGGAATTAGGTAAACTGCCAAGATGTGGATTCCTATCCATGTAGACCACAAGAAGGCACTGATTATACTCTGCATTCTCAGAAGGAATTTTGAGTGAATAATCCAAAAAGTTTATCTAACAGTAGTTCATAACAATAAATATTTTCAGTGGAGTACTTCAATAAGCAAGGGAATAATTTAGGTATACATCAATTTTTTAATTGAATAAATATGTATTTTATAAATACAATAAAAACATAGAAATAAAATATAGCAATATAAATTACTTATAAGATGCAAAAACTAGAAGTTTTAAAATTTCTTAAATTCTAATTCTAGAAGAATGATATGATCACTACAAAGCAAAATGAAATACAAAGGTGGATGAAGAAGATGTGTAGTACCCTTGAACTTAAACAACTTGGGATTGAACTGTGTGGATCCATTTATATGTGGATGTTTTTCAATAAATATGTACTACCGTACTACATGATCCATGGTTGGTTGAATCTGCAAATGTGAATACTGGGGGTCGACTGTAAAGTAATGCACAGATTTTTGACTGTGTGGAAAGTTGGTGTCCCTAGCCCCAGAGCTGTTCAAGGGTCAACTGTAATATCCAGTGATCCTCTATGCAATCTCATTCCACTTACCCCAGCCTACATATCAAACAAATTTTTAAAAAGGCAACCCAAACAAATGAAAAAACTGAGGCAAAAAGAAAAAGGAAATTTACCTAACACCGTGCAATTAGCAGAGCTGGGGTGTGAATGTGAGCAGTCTGTCTCCAGAATTCATGTTCATCATGTAAACCTAACCTGTCTGTTTAGCTGAACAATATTTCTGAGTCTGGTATGTACTTTATATTTTAACAGATGTTAGAAATGTGTAACTCCACCCAAAGCACCCACTTCTCCTCCTCCCTGCATCCCTTGATGTGGTCTATTCAGAATCTCAAACTAGAAGTCTTGTCCTTAATATACAGGATTTGAGCATTTAATTAATTTAATTTAATTAAGTTAATAAGTTAATTTAAGACAAGAATTTAAGACAACTCCATAGAAAAACTGACAGAAAAAAGGTTAGGAATGGATAATCCTCTCACACAGAAATCTAAATGGCTGGAGCACATATGAAAAGATATTCTGATGAAAATTGATACCAAGATAGGACTTTGATTCAGTTGATTTAGTAAATATGAAAAGATCTGTTATGTTGTGTCTGGAACTACAAACCCATATATCAAGCTGAGTACTTGAAATCTCTTCTAGAATGTGAAACACTTTCAAATTTATCATGTCCAAAATTAGACACCTGTGGTGTCTAACTCCACACATATTCCACCTTTCACCTTACTCATCTCAGTCAGGATTCATAATTTTCCAGTTGCACAGGCACCTCAAGCCTCCATGACTGCTCCTTTTCATACCACTCGCCCAATACTTCGGAAATTCCTGTTTCCCCTAACCTCAAAATGTATGAATTACCTAATACCTGTATACTACCTCTTTTGTTATCACCCCAAATGTACTCTGATCAAGGTTTCTGTTACAGCTTCCTAACAGATACTTCTGCTACTACACGTGACCTCTTACAGTATTTTCCTCAAAATGGTAGAGTGATTCCTTTAAAATTCCAGTTTGAGTTTTTCACTCCTCTGCTTAAACTCTGCCATGATTCTCCTTTTCACTAAGACTAAAAGCCAACATCCATACCTTGGCCTACAGGTTTCATATTGTCCATTTAACCCCAAACTCTCTGACCTGCTCTGGTTTCTCTCCTTCACTCACTCACTGAGTTCCATCCTCACTCTTACCCTTGCTCTTTTTGAACACTCTAGGCAAGCTCTTATTATTTTTTTCCTACAATGTTTGTGGCTTTCCAAAAAAATATGTAATTTATCAGTTAATTATATCTCTGAAAGCCCCTGAAAATAAAAAGTATGGCCCCTTCTCTCCTAAGTAACATGTAAGATTTAAGTACTATTAGACTTTCTTAATGTCAGCTAATTTGATATAAGAAAAATAGTTGTTAAATATTGCAGCACTGATGAGACTGAATTGTCTTTTTTATATATATATATATATATATATATATATATATATATATGTGAGAGAATAAACACCTCATCTCTGAATAGCTAACAACTTTTTTGTCCATCTTGCCAAAGAAATTCTTTTTGTGGGCCCAGTTTCTCTACAATTTCACCCACCTTATCACCCCTCCATACCTCGGCCCCTTTTCCAACTCTCACAAAGTGTCTACTTTGTGTTAGATAAGGATTTGTGGAGTTAAACACCTTAAACAGGTAAAACCAGGGTGAAGGAGATAAAGGAACAGAATTTCAGAATTGAGAGGAAAGAGGGCTTGGCCCCAGTGCACAAGCAATTATACATTGTCATACCAATAGAAAAGAGAAGATACAGTCCTAAAATTGCAGGATGAAAAGAAAATGTTCCTATATTTTGTTTGAGAGAGAGATACAGATGAAAATAATAAGCACAGGCAGAACCACCAAGTGTGTTTAAATGGATGAAAGGTAAATTTTTTAAAAAAATGTTATTGACTAAGGACTTGGATCACTTTCAAGGGGTTCTCAAAATACAAGTAAAGGGTTATAGTATTTTAGCATAATTTTGGATTGTCACATATTATATTTTAAATTTTCTTGGTCTTGGATGTAGAAAGATTAGCTCATTTCATGCTTAACTAATGAAACTATCATCAGTGGTCAGTATAGGATCCCATTCAAGTTTTATTTATTTACTATTTATTTTAATTATTTGTTTTATTCACAGTGCTGGAAATCCTTCCATTCTATCATATATGTGCTTAAAAGAAGGACCAGATTGTGTTACGTAAGTGCATTTGTATGGATACTACATGGCCACAAAGTAGAATGTGGTCGTATAATCTCTCTCTGTATATCATATACATTATACATATACCAATCTAATATATTTGATATGTAGCTTTGAATAGCATTATGAAACATGTAGGGATGTTTTGTATATACATTTTAAGTAACACAAACTATATAGCTTCTCAATCTCTTTAATGACTATTTCCCCCAATGTAATGTAGACTGATATTTTGCAAGATAAAAAATAATTATTAGAAAAATTAAGGAAGACATAAAAATGTGAGCCTTTTATTATTAGATATGATAGACATGAAAATACATTTTAGTAAATCAATTAAAGCAAATTGTCTTAGCACAAGGAAGAGAGACTTAAGATCATGCATGCTGTGTATTGAAAGTGAAATTATGACTGAATATTAACTCCCCATATTATATACCTGCATAGATACTTTGGGTACCGTATATATATATATATATATATATATATATATATATATATATCACTTTCCTATTTGTTTTCTTCCATATCTATAATAAGTTAAATTCTTGTAATTAAAAAAAAAACTGATACGGGTTTTTTTTTTCCTTCAACATTTTCCCCTGAGTTTGATCAAAACTAGATCCACTTCTAGTTTGTTCCTTTTTGCACTTAGGTTTAAAATTTATTGTTCTAGACATTTTCATCAACTGAAATAATTTGCATTTCTGTTTTCTTCTTAAGGAGATTAGTCTGTAGTTTGCTTTTTTCTGTTCCTGTGCCTTTTGGAAACAGTCTCATGTTCAGGAGTGCCTTTTTTGGTCTCTATAGTGAAGTACAATTTCTTTATTGAACAGAGTTAGTGGTAGGTGGTGAGAGAATGGCTTAGCCTGTGTTGTTCCTGTTTCCTTTTTATTTCTGCAGGATACTTACATTCCCTTCATCCTTCATTGTCATTCCTTTTCTATTTATGTGATTGTACCCCAGAATCAATGTTTCATTCCAGTGCACTTTCAAGCGCATTTCCTGTACTACCAAGTCATAATATCTTCATTTGACATTTAGTCCTGGATGGTGTCTTTCTGGTCGTAGGTTTTCCTGTCCTTTTGAAATTATTCTTTACTCCAAACCCTCCCTTTTTAAAAAACTGAGCCTCCTACGGCTCCCCTTCCCCATTTGTCTTACAGTGAGAGTAGGATCACAGATGGAATTTGGATTTATTTCTCCACATACTGTTAATTAGAAGTTTTTGGTATTCTGTCTCCTAGTAATGTTGAAGTCGTAAGTCATGTATGAACTTATAAAAGATATTTATAAAAGATCTCAAATTTAGATATTTTTGAGGCGTGGATGTATAGAGTTTGATTTAAGCAGCTACCATTAACCTCTAGAAATTATTTACAGTACCACGTATGTATTTAAAGATTTTAATGTAACAAATGAGCTTTCTTCTTACTTGTTAGACTATCCAATCTAGGCTTGGTTGATGGCAACATGACTCAGAGAGGATAATATATCTGTTAGAGATTGAATGTTGGTGTCCCTCCAAAATTCATACTTCCATATATTGAAGCCCATACCACCAGTGTGTCTGTATTTGGAGATGGGGCCTCTAAGGAAATAATTAATGTTAAATGAGGTTATTAGGGTGGAGGCCTGATCTGATAGGATTAATGTCCTTTTAAGAAGAGATACCAGAGCTTGCACACACTCAATGTCTCTCTGTGTGCACAGGAACCGAGAAAAGGACATACGAGGGCACAGCAAGAAGGTGGCTACAAGTCAGGAAGCATTCTCACCAGAAAGGTAATTGGCCAGAATATTGCTCTCGGACTTCTAGACTCTAGAACTTCAGTTGGTGTATTCTAACCAATGGACTTTTGTTACGAAACTCCTAGCAACTAATATCTAAATTACTTCTCTGTTTGATTTTAATAACACCTTTGAGAAACCATTTTCAAAGAGGCACACTGACATGAAGAAGATTTTAAAGAAAGTTGATCAGGATATTTATTTTAAAATTTATCCAAAATAAAACATGATGCCATATTTTCAACAATCATCTGCAATCATTCATTACTTGCTACTTCTAAAGATTTATTTTCTAAAAGTATAGCTAAAAGTAAATGACAATTCAATAAAGTAGATTCCAAATTCTACAATTTTTAATGCAAGAATCATCTTCAGATAGAAATTAAATTTTATTCACATCTATAAGTTGTCACAATACATTTTATAGGTAAGCAATATCATGATTTTCAACCTATCACATTGATGATAATTGTTGCTAAATTACAGAACATGTTATATTTCTTCCAGGCTTTTTTTCCTGCAAAAATTGTCTGCCATTGTAAAAAACATATTGCATTTACTTCTTTTCATATAGTGTTAAAAATGATTTCTACTACACTACGGCTGCCCATGTTGTTATTCTTTTAAAAAGCTGGGACCAAACTGGTATCATATCTAATAGAAACACCTAAACTGATGTATGATTTATAATGCTGAGAAAAATAAAATCAATTATCTCTTGGCCGGTTAGTTTATAAAGTATAGCTACAACATTTATAAGCAGCCATCATTTGACACTTATAATTCATGCTGACCAATGTAAAGTGAAGGCTATGAAGTTAGATGCACAGTAAATCAATGCTTAATTATATAATTTCTAAGTCAAATATAAATTTCAACTATTGCAGGTTATCATTTGAAAAACAAAGTTTAAAATCTTCTACTCTTTACAATGTATGTATTCTTACTTGATGGCGTATACATATGCACCTTTGTACATACATGCTTGTCATTTGCATTTAATCCATTCCATAGCTTATATATTTTCATGTCATCTTTAATTTTATTTGAATTTATTATTTTGAATATGTTTTCAACAGTCAGAAATCCCTTAAAGTAAATAGGACAGGTATTCTTCTCATTTTCATTATTTGAGTAACAATGTTCCTTCCACTTTACTTCTTACTGAACAACCGTGTTACATTCCGAGTTGGATGTACGCATCTTTTTTTGGTCTTTGGAAGTACATTGAAAGAAGCCTATATGAGAAAATATTTGAAATAGTCACAATATTTATACCTGAAAATGAATCAAAATATTGTTTTTAAAAACCCCAAATTTGGCATAATCAATGCCTTAAAGAAATTTTGTTATAGAAGTAACTATTTTAAAAGAAAGGTTTGAAATTAAACTTATTCAGTACTGTATGTCAACTATATTGCAGTCAATCTAGAAGAAAAAAAAAAATCTTTGAATAATGACACAAAAAAATCTTTGAATAATGACACCAAGGGAAGGTTTAGCTTTTCTACTTTACTATGCAGCTCTTCTCTGTGAGGTCAGCCTATCACAAACATACGAGAAAGCTTTCAATCTCTACATTTTCCTTAAAACATCTTTCCCCTCATATTTGTTTGCCCAAGTGACGTATTTGTGACTAGTTAATATTTCTTTCAACTCACCTTGTATAAGTTATTTCTTAGGTAAGGGAATATAAGGTATAAGTAAGATTGAGCATTACTCTTTCAGCTCTTATCCTCTTCAGAGTTGTTTATTGATCCAATTTCAAAGTCAATTCCCTATTATAATTGAATTTTCTTTTATATATAAGACTGTTAGGTTGCATTGCTTTCTTTATACAATTTCAAAATACCCCTCCCCTCTATATTGATCTATATTGATTTATAAAGATCAATAGGAAACCCTGCCTAGAAAAAATACCCAGAAAAAAGTTATCCACTAGTGTGGTTTAATGTGTCAGGAGAAAGGGCTCTCTTTAAATTATTTTTCTTTCTCAGGTAATGTAAAATAAAAGAGAAGTGAGACTAAAAATTACCTGATAAAATGGAAGTTCTGATGGATTCTTTAAGGCTTTCGTGAGGAAAATGTTCTGAGTTCACTGTATTAAGCTAAACCTTCTCTTGATGTATTAGAGAAAGACAAGAGGTTTATCACTAAGGATGTATTAAAATTTTATATATTAAAATTATATATATATATTGAATATAATATTTGTATTGCTTTTAAAAGGAACATTATTAAGATAAACTTATAAAACAGAGGTGGGAAATTAGTTTTTCCTCTTTCACTGTGTGGGAAAAAATATGAAGCCTTCGCTATTTTAAGGTACAACTTTGGGCTTGATATCTAGTAATAAATTCAGTTCAAATATCATATCCTGAAAATGGCCTTCCTCAAGCCATGAGTTACTTAAAACACTACCTCACTTTAACTCCTCCTCAGTAACTCTCCAAGGGATTACCTTAATTTGGTTTCTTTATAGTCCTTAACAGGAGCACAAATTTCTGTGTTTATCCCTTTGTTAACTGTTTCTGTCTACTAGATTTTAAGCTACAAATCATAGCATCTTTGTTTATCTTGATGAAGACTCTCTCCTTAATGAAACTTGAGTGAAGCTGAGCCCTCTTTCTGACTCGGCCTCATCTTTGGACTGTGTCTTCACCTCCAGTCGTAGCAAGAATTCAGAGTCGGTTAGCCAGTCCCCCTACCCTTGATATCTCCTCTTAGTAATTTTTCATTCAGTGACTTTCTCACTAGAGCTGGCTATAAATCCCCAACTGCCTTTGCTATATTTGGAGTTGAGCCTGATCTCTTAAATAAGGTCTTTCTTACCGCTTTATAATAACTGTCAGAATAACTTTTTGCATTAGCAATCCTGTCCATCACTTTATGCTTAGCATCTATAATAGCGCCTGGCATGTAGAAAAACAATGTGCATTTCCTGAGGGAATGAATAAATACCATGATTAATAATGATTAAGTATATAAGAAAGTTAAAGTTTATACATATCTGTGCATATGTAATATTAAGATTTAGTTTAATACATGTAAGATGGTATAACAGACCTCAGGATCTGGGGCCGGACTGCCAGAGTTTGATGACTCCTGTAGAATCTGATTAGTTGTATGACTTCGGGCGAGTTATCAATTCCTTGGAGCTTCAGTTTCCTCATTTGTACAATGCAGTTAATAAAAGTACCTGAATTATGTGGTTATTAAGGCAACAATAAATGGGTTAATATATTTGAAGCTTTGAAAAGATCAAATATGCAGTCAATATACAGTAGTTACTCTCACTAATAAGTGTATTAGCATTAGTAATACCACTAACCTGGTATGTATTGCGTGCATTAAAGGGACTATTCTATCATACACACTTTAAGAGATTTATCCAGTCTGAAAAATATGCAGTCTATCCATTTGAAATGAAATGTTGGTACACTAATGGTTTCCATCTGCTTTCTTTTACTGTATCTTCTTGCTTACATTCTAGAAAACAAGCTGAGATGAACACAACAATCCATCCCCTTCTCCCTGCTGATGATAAAACTAAAAGAAAGTATAAAATATATTCAACTGTTTATTTTGACTCTCACACATAACTATACAAAGGCAGGGATTTGGGTTGTTGTATTCAATTTTATCTCCCCAAAGTTTAAGTGCAATCATAGAATTAAGTCATTTAGAAATAGTATTAAAATTATTACCAGATACTATTAATTGGAATGGAAAGTCACTTCATTAGTGATTTAGTTATATAGTATTACAAAATGAAGGACATCTTTTAGAAATGAAAATAGTTGCAGATTTAATTAAAATGTTAAATTACTGTAAAAATCATAAAAAATTTAATTGAAGAAATGGAATCAGACTGTACTCTAATGTATTTTTTCATTTCCAATTTTATAGCACATATTTGATATTTAAAGGAAAAATAGATATCACTTCATTTGTAAACTGCATAAGGATCTTCATTCTAGTTAATGTAGCATTTTTTAGGAGGATTTTTGGGCCAATTCAGGTTCATGGCCAATGTGCTAACATTTTATATTATTAACTGTTCTTTTTATCATTAGTCTAAGATGGTTTTTCAGGATCTTATTAAATTTCTGATCATCTATTCAGCTTATTACAGGGCTATAGTTACTGCATCTTAGACGATGCACAACACTGCTTATTGTTACTGGGAATAGAGTTCTGTGTTAGAATATGCATTTGAGATCTAAGTCCAGGGTCTCTGATGCTACTCCTGTTATACCTCTGGGATAAGGAGGGAAATATAATACAGGGAAAAGAGTGTTTCTTTGGAAAACTCAACTATTCTGTTAGCAGCGTGTTTCTGGAAAGAAATCAGCAAACCTCTCTCAGCTATGATTTGCACATTGATAAAAGTCTAATGGTCTCTATGGATCATAATGAATCATAATATGGATCATAATGGATCATAAATTAGAAGAATTGTGAAAATACCTTTACTTCCTTTGTGTTCTGCCATTGAAGAAAATAATCTTTCCATAACTTTCTGCCATTAATGTATTTAATTTATACAGGAGAAAGTCCTGTATTTGAGACCAGATGCCGAAACATTTCCTAGAGAAAAATTAGGAGTACATTTGAGAATGCATTGCATTTTAAAACTTAAAGATTTAGAATGGAAATTCTGAATTTGGAATAATAGAATTCATGATAATAGTGATAAAATTACTATATGAAATTTGAAAATTATTGATATATCCATGTCCATTTGGAGATATCCACTGAGTATATCCATTACAATTTTTAAAAATATTTTGACAACTTGTAATTGCTGTAGATACTGAGAGGGCTATTCATCCTAAACTGCTTTCTAAGTACTGTGCTGTGCAATAATTGAACTGCTGGTCCTTTCCTTATAACAAATCTATTTCTAGCTCTAAATATTCTTGAAATTCAAACATCTTCTGAGGACAATATTTTGTGCTGCTGTCTATTTCAGATGATAAATGGTGACTAATCTCAGTCATTAATTATGGAGATCAGAGAGAAAGGTGGGAGAATCTTTTAGTCACTTCAGTTCATTTTTGATGCTAAAATAACAAAAATGTATGTACCATATTCATGAATAGTCCACAGTATTGTCAACATTTTCTTCAATACTTTCCCCATGGAATTATTGTAAATAAGTGTAGTTGAGACATTTAGTTACAAAGCTTACTTACTGATCATAGTTTTCCTTATGCTAAAATAAATGGCATTTTAAATGCTCAATGTATTCCTTTCAAGCAGCATTTTTTGTATTTGTTAAAGAAACTCAGTTTCTGGGTTAATTATGCCTGTTATAGAAAGATCTTTAAATTATAAAGTATCAATCAGTCTCACACTTCACAGAAATAAGTCATGTTAAATAGCATCCTTTAGGACATTTTGAGACAGTAGCTGCTAAAATGGGCTGCACAAATCCCTGAATTGTATGTGACAATGAAAATACATCCCTTTTAAACCTCTAAATCATTTATTCCTCTTTTACTCATTTGTTTTTTTCCAACTCGTAAGTGCCCAGGAATCCCATACCTTTTCAGAGACAATGCCTTAATTAATACTCATGGAGAATTCTCTCCTGGAGAAAATGCAATACAGGGCCAATTACTTTTTGAAATGCATGATTCTTCTTAACAGATTGTACCTGCATTCACAGTATAATGCTCTAAGACTCCCTGGAGGTTACATTTCCTCAGTTCTGCATAGTAGTAATGAGCATTTAAATCACTTTAATTCTTTCCTATTTGTATGTATTCAAACCTGGAAGGAGAAACAACACAAAAGGCATTAGAAATGTAAAATTAATGATTTTAATTAAAATTTTGCAATCTATATGTATAAGCATAATCCTGGTCTCATGATACTATTACTTCTACAGATGAATTCTTCCTATCTTTCAAAGAATTGGTACTACTTCAAAAACCACTTTCAAAGACTGGATTATATACCTTCACATTAGAAGAAGATAATGAAAATGTTTAAATAACACATAAAGAAAAAAACAAATATATGGACATTGCATGTTTAAGGTGATAAAAAATTAGTAAAGCAGAAATACTAGAATATATTCCATATGACAAAGTCCATGAAAACAGTAACTGCCATTTGAATATAAAAACTGAAAGCTGGTGTAGGTTATGTAAGAAGAAAAAAGTCCTTGAAACTTTGGCTGTATGGCACCAGTCTTGACTGATAGCTGTTTAGTTCTACAAACAAAAGGAGTTGTTAACTGACAGATGGTTGTGTTCTAAACTTCCAGTTATTTTCCCACAGAAACCACTGGTTGGCTAATAGCAAATTATATACATATATATATATATATATATATATATATATATATATATACACA
>NW_020837950.1:52073013-52365507 GCF_003676395.1 Aethalodelphis obliquidens
ACACAGAAATATTTGTAAAAGAAAATTTGGATTATCTAATATTTGCAGTGCACATTACCTTCAGATCATTTGTTACATTGTATTTATAATTCTTATCTAAAGCAACCAAACTTACTACTGTTCTCTTTCATTTTCTAAAGCTATGAGGCTTTGAAAACCTGGCTCAGAACACTCAGAAGAATGCAGAAATAAGAATAAGACTTCGTGAGTAACCAACATTATTATTCTGCTGGTTCTTTCAGTAAAGATTTAATTAAATTTGCAATATATGCATATCTTAATATTGTATGACAGTCATTTTTTTTTAATTTTGAAATTATGTTTGGGAGGTTTTACCAACGTACCTCAGTGGACCACCTTCCAAAGTCAATTAAATCATGGCATATTGCCTGAGAAGTGCATCTCATGAGCTGCTTATGCCCAGGTACCTTTTCTTCATTTCTGGAATAAATCTCAAATTAAAAGAGTGTTACTATTACTCAGTCTGCATTTCTAGTTGGCTCTCATTCCCATACCTGTAATGCTCAACCTACGTGTTTCTTCCTTTTCAAATATCACTCATCTGTCATGACTCCCCTAAAAGCTCCCTCCTTTTAAAAGACCTCTATCCCATTCTCTTCAAAAAGTGGAATTTCCTTCCGAGCCACCATGTCACTTTGTACGTCCACTGTTCATTCATCATAATCTTGACTATATCACAATTGGCTTTATATTTAACCATTACTACTCCTCAAATTGTATCTCTTAATAAAGAAGGCTCATTTACATCCCTTTTCGCTGGGTAGGCAGGAATAAGGTCAAAGTTAATCTGTATGTACTCGATATACATCTTATTTAAAATGGTAAGAAATTGCAAACAATATAAACCAGTTAGTTTTCAGTTAGGCATAGCATAATATTCTGAGACTATAAAAACTGTTTGTTACACAATAATATTTACTGTCACTGGTGAATTTATGTCCTATTGCTGCCACAAAGTTGGTGAAATGAAAAAAAAATAAGGAAGTGCAAAAAGAGCAGGGTGCCTGAAGCGAGTTAAGCAAGGAGAAGAGATCATTTTAAATTTAAGATGTATATTATATATGCAAATAAAGGTGTCAGATCAGAATTTGTTATAACAAGTCTGGGCTTTGAGGGAGAATCAGAGAGAGCTGGAGACAGGCTCCAACAAAGGGTTGATAGTACAAGCCCTGAGATTTTGTGTGGAGGAGCCAATGAGGTACAGCAAGAAACAGGAGAGGGTCATGTCTGGAAAGCCAAGTGCAGAAGGGTTTCAAGGAGTGATCAACTGTATTTACATAGGCAATTAACCAAAAGGGATTATAAAATTGATATGAACATACTTTAAACTTAAATATTTATCTATTGGACCACTGTTTGATGAGGTAGATAAGAACCTTTTTCTATTTAGTTCATTAATAGAAGTAAAATGTAAGTGAAGAATAATTCATAATTTTTTAAGGAGCCTTTCTGACATTTACAGTTGTGTTCACACGTAATGCTAGAATGTATATTTTCAGGTAGCTTTTCCAAACCATTTGTCTCAATGCAAAAACTTTTCTTCTTTACCGTCATATTTTAACACTTTATGTAATACTTAATTAGGTACTATATTCATAAGTATAACTGGCACAAATACGTTTGGAAATAAACATAACTTGGTACTTGGTGGAAGCAGATATGTAAGGATAGTAGATATTAAAATATAGCCTAGTAATACTAAGTGCCCCGTGAGTTGTGATTGTCACTTTGTTTCACAGAAAAAATGGAGAGCATTAGTTAACGAAATGAGTACATAGGTGAAGGGTAAAAGGACTTCCAATACATACCAAAATGTTAAATGAATATGTTGGGCATTACAGGATACTTTAAAACAACTACAGCTAAGTCATCACCTAAAACTTGTAAGGTCAATCAAGTTGCAGTTTAAAAATGTGTTCTTAAAAGACAGTCTCTTCAGCAAGTGGTATTGGGAAAACTGGCCAGCCTCATGTAAATCAATGAAGTTAGAATACTCCCTTACACCATACACAAACTCAAAATGGGTTAAAGACAAATATGAGACATGACACCATAAAACTCCTAAAAGAGAACATAGAAAACATTCTCTGACATAAATCTTACCAATGTTTACTTAGGTCAGTCTCCCAAGGCAATTGAAATATCAATAAAAGCAAAAGAAAAAGAAGTGGGACCTAATTAAACTTAAAAGGTTTTGCACAGCAAAGGAAACCATAAGCAAATTGAAAAGACAACCTACAGACTGGGGGAAAATATTTGCAAATGATGTGACTGACAAGGGGTTATTTCCAAAATATACAAACAGTCCAATCAAAAATGGGCAGAAGAACTAAATAGACATTTCTATGAAGAAGATGGCCAACTGACGTATGAAAAGATGCTCAACATTGCTAATTATTAGAGAAATGCAAATCAAAACTACAGTGAGGTACCACCTCACACCGGTCAGAATGGCCATCATTAAAATGTCTACAAATAACAAGTGCTGGAGAGAGTGTTTAGAAAAGGGAATCCTACACTGTTGGTGGGAATGTAAATTGGTGCAGCCACTATGAAAACCAGTGTGGAGACTCCTTAAAAAAGCTAAAAATAGAGTTACCATATGATCCAGTAGTCCTACTCCTGGACATATGTTTGGAGAAAACTCTAATTTGAAAAGATAGATGGACTCCAATGTTCCAATGCAGCACTGTTTACAATAGCCAAGACATGGAAGCAACCTAAGTGTCCATCAACAGATGAATAAAGAAGATGTGGTACATATATACAATGGAATATTTCTCAGCCATAAAAAAGAATGAAATAATGCCATTTGAAACAACATGGATGGACCTAGAGATGATTACACTAAGTGAAGTAAGTCAGACAAGTTAAATACCATATATCACTTATATGTGGCATCTAAAATATGACACAAATGAACTTACTTATGAAACAGATTCACAAACATAGAAAACAAACTTATGGTTATCAAAGGGGAAAAGCGGGTGGGGAAGGAATAAATCAGGTTTGGGATTAGCAGATACAAACTAGTGTATATAAAATAAACAACAAGGTCCTACTGTATAGCACAGGGAACTCTATTCAATATCCTGTAATAAACCATAATGAAAAATAATATAAAAAAGAAATATATATATATAAACTGAGTCACTTTGCTGTACACCAGAAACTAACACAACACTGTAAATCATCTATCTCTCAATAAAAATAAGTAAATAAAAATGTGTTCAATGAAGAATTAAGTAAATTGCCAAAGTCAAATTTGGCATAGTAGTGACATAGCCTATATTTGAATACAAAGATGTGGAGCCCAAATTCCAACATTTTCCCTATGAAATATCTTATATAAAATATAAGACCTACCTTAACTTGAAACAGTCTTAAAGATAATTTTTATAGTTTGAAGATCTTATTTTGAATCAAGTTTAACAGATATTAAAGGATATTTTAAATGACACAGTATTTTTAATGTATCACCGGTAAGGAATGCAATGTTCTTTGACATATTAGATGGCCAAAGATAATTTATATCAAATTACTTCAGATTAGAAGTGGCCAAGATGGCAGAATAGGAAGACCCTAAACTCAACTCCTCCCATGGGCACACCAAAATTGCCATGATTTACAGAGCAACTATCTATGAGAACAACCTGACGACTAGTAGAAAAGATTTTCCAGAACTAAAGAAGGAACCACAGTGAGACAGGAGGGGCAGAGACATGGTATAGTCAAGACCCACACCCCCAGGTAGGTGACCCACAAATGGTAGAATATTCACAATTGCAGAGGTTCTACAGAAGAAGCAAATGAGCCAATCCCCACATCAGGTTCCCTAGCCCAAGGGTCCTGGACCAAAGGATAAACCCCTAGAACATCTGGCTTTTAAGGGCAGCTGTGCTTATGTGTGGTAGAATTGGAGGGCAGTAGGAAATAGGGACTCAGCTCTTCAAGGGCACATGTTAAATCTCACACACTCTAAAACCCACTCTGAGACAACATGAAGTGTACTATCATTCCCATGCTATGGGTCTCAAAACTTATTTGAAGCAGTAATAGCTGAAAACTTTCCTAAACTTGGAAGGGAAACAGACATCTAGGTCCAGGAAGCACATATAGTTGCAAACAAGATCAGCACAAACATGTTTACAACAAGACACACTATAATTAAAATGGCAAAAATTAAAGAGAATATTAAAAGCAGCAAGGGAAAAGCAACTAGTTATGTACAAGGGAACCCTCATAGACTATCAGCTGACTTTGCAGGAGAAACTCTGCAGGCCATAAAGGAGTGGCATGACATATTTAAAGTAAAGAAAGGAAGAAAAAAGCTACAACCAAGAATACTCTACCCAGCAAAGCTTTCATTCAGATTTGAATGAGATCAAAACTTTTATAGAAAAGAAAAAGCTAAAGGAGTTCAGCACAACAAAACCAGCTTTACAAGAAATGATAAAGGGAATTCTCTAAGCATAAAAGAAAAACCCACAACTAAAAACATGAAAATGACTAAAGGAAGAATCTTATTGGCAAGGCAAGTATGTGGTAAAAGTAGTAAATCACCCATGTATAAAGCTAGTAAGAAGATTAAAAGGCAAAAGTAATAAAATCGATATCCACTATAGGGATACACAAAACAAACTGATGTAAAATATGATGTCAAAAGCATTAAACAATGGGGGGGGCTGAAAATTGAGGGTTGTTAGAAGGCATTCAAACTTAAGAGATCATTAACATAAAAATCATATGTATAAAGTCACATATACATTGCTATATATAAACCACATGGTAAAACAAACCAAAAATCTATAATACACAAAAGAGAAAGGAATCCAAACATAACACTAAAAATAATCATCAAATCACAGGGAAGAGAGCAATAGAAGAGGAAAAAACCAAAAGAGAACTACAAAAACAACCCTGAAATTATTAACAAAATGGCAATAAGTACAATACAAACCTATCCATCTAAAAGCAGCAGAATACACATTCTTTTCAACTACACATGGAACATTCTCCAGGATAGACCATATGCTGGGCCACAAAGCAACTTTCATCAAATTAAGAAGACTGAAATCATACCAAGCAGCCTTTCTGACTATAATTTTATGAGTAGAAATCAGCCATAAGCAAAAAACTGCAAAAACCACAAACATGTGGAGGCTAAATAATACGATACTAAACAACCAAAGGGTCATGAAAGAACTCAAATAGGAAATCAAAAAATACTTGGAAACAAATGAAAATAAAAACACAATGATCCAAAGTCAATGGAACACAGCAAAAGCAGTTCTAAGAGGGAAATTTATAACGATACAGGTCTATCTAAGGAAACAAAAAATCTCCAACAACTTCAACTTACAACCAAAGGAAGTAGAAAAAAGAACAAACAAAACCAAAAGTTAATATAAGGAAAGAAATCATAATGATCTAACTACAAAAGATTAGAAAGATAAACAATCCCATTTACAATAGCATCAAAAAGAATAAAATACCTAGGAATAAATCTAACCAAGGAGGCAAAAGATCTCCACTCCAAAAACTATGACAATGATGTAAGAAATTGAAGATGACACAAAAAAAATGGAAAGATATACTGTGCTCACATATTGGAAGAATTAATTAAAATGACCCTACTACCCAAGGGAATCTACAGATTCAATGTAATCCATATCAAAATACCATTGACATTTTTCACAAAACTGAAACAAATAATTCTAAAATTTGTATACAGACACATAAGACCTCAAAGAGCCAAAACAATATAGACAAAGAACTAACTGGAGTATCATGATTCCTGATTTCAAATTATACTACAAAGCTACAGTAATCAAAATGCTATGGTACTGGCACAAAAACAGACACACAGATTAATGGAAGAAAATAAAGAGCATGGAAATGAACACACACTTGTAAGGTCAATCTAGATAAAGAGTCAAGATATACAATGGAGAAAAGATGGCCTCTTTAATAAATGATGTTGGGAAAACTGGACAGCTACATGTAAAATAATCAAACTAGACTACTTTCTCACACCATCTGTAAAAATAAACCCAAAGTGGATTAAAGAGAGGTAAATCTAAGACCTGAAACCATAAAACTCCTAGAAATAAATATAGGCAGTATGCCCTTTGACATCAGTCTTAATATTTTTTTGGATAAGTCTCCTCAGTCAAGGGAAACAAAAAGCAAAAATAACCAAATTAGACTACATCATACTAAACAGCTTTTGAAAAGTAAAGGAAACCATCAATGAAATGAAAAAGCTGCCTACTGAAAGAGAGAAGATATGTGCAAATGATCTATCTGATAAGGGGTTAACATCCAAATTATATAAAGAATTCATATAACACAACATCCAAAAAAAAAAAACAATTAAAAATTGAGCAGAGGACCCAATACATTTTTCCAAAGAAGACATACAGATGGCCAACAGACACACACATGAAAGGAGGTCCAACGTCACTAATTATTAGCTAAACGCAAATCAAAAACCACATGAGATTTTACTTTCCACCTGTCAGAATGGATATTATCAAGAAGACAACAAATGACAAGTGTTGGTGAGGATGTGGAGAAAAGGGTACCCAAGTGCATTGTTGGTGTACGGAGGTTCCTCAAAATATTAAAAAGAACTACCATATGATTCAGCAACTCCATTTCTGGTTATTTTTCCAAAGAAAACAAAAGCACTAATTCCAAAGATATATGCACCCTATGTTCACTACAGCATATTACTGTGCAGATTTAATGAAATTCCTGTCAAACTATCACTAAGAATTTTTGCATGGGCACAGGGCTTAAATAGCTAAATCCATCTTGACAATAAGAATAGAATGGGAAAAAAAAGTAATCAGGAATGTGTGGTATTGGTAAAGAAATAGACAAGGATTAATGAAAAAATAAAAGTAAAACCACACACTATGCTCAACTGATTTTTGATAAAGCTGCACAGGCAATTCAGAAGAAGAAGGATAGCCTTTTTAACTGTAGCAATAAGACATTCATAGGCAAAAAATTAACTTTTATCTAAATCTCAATTTTTGAAAAGTTAACTGAAAATGAATATACTTACATGTAAATAAAAAACTATAAAATGATACAAAAATAGAAAATCTTTTCAATCCCAGCTTATACACAGTGATCTTAGAGTTGACATTAAAAGCACAGTCCATAGCAAGAAAAACTGATAAATTTGACTTCATTGAAATGAAAATATTTTCCTCTGTGGAAGTCCATATGTAAAGGCTAAAGAGACAACCTTCAGACTGGAGAAAATATATTTCCAAGTGACATATCTATAAAGGGCTAGTATCAAGAATATATTAAGAGCTCTCAAAACCTAATAGGGGAAAAAAACAACAAACAATCCAGTTAGAAAATGGGCTAAAGACATGAACAGGCTTTTCAGGGAAGAAAACATACGGATGGCAAATAAACCTATGAGAAAATATTCCACATCAGTAGCCTCAGAAAAATACAAGTGAAAACCACAATGAGATATCACTACATACCTATCATAATGGCCAAAATAAAGAATAGTGACAGCATCCAAAGTTGCCTAAACTGAAGAAAGTAGATCACTCATATTGCTGGTCGGAGTGGAAAATGGGACAGCCACTCTGAAAAACAGCTTGGCAATTAAAAAAAAAAAGCAAAAATAATAAAAATTTAAAACTAAATAATACCCAGCATAGACTTATAGACTAAATAAACTACTATAAGACCCAGCAATCGCTCTCCTGGGAATTTAGTCCAGAGAAATGAAAATGGAATATATTCACACAAACACCTATACACAAATGTTTTTAGTAGCTTCGTTAGTGATATCCATAATCTTGAAACAACCCAGATGCTACTTATTATGTGAATGGTTAAGCAAACTGTGGTGCATACATATTTTGTAACACTACCCTGCAATAGAAAGAATGAACTATAAAAAGAGCGAACACACAACAACATGCATGAATATCCAGGGAAGTGTGATGATTAAAAAAGCTATCTCCAAAGTTCACACACTATATGATTCCATTTTTAATGTCACTCTTGAAACAACAAAATTTCAATAGAAAACAGACTAGTGGCTTCCAGGAGTTTAGCAGGGGTTGGAGTAGGAAGGAAATGGATGTGACTATAAAAGGACAACAGGAGGGATCCTTGTGGTGATGGAATGTTCTGTATCATGACTATATTACAGTCAATATCCTGTAATATTGTACTGTAGTTTTACAATATGTGACCATTGGGAGAAACTGGATAAAAGGTAAGCGTGATCTTAGTATTATTTCTTACTTCATATGGATATATAATTATTTCAAAAGAATTTAATTAAAATTCAAAGTTCACTTCTTCAGTCACAGTATCTACATTTCAAGTGCTCACATGTGGCTACTAGTAGCTACCATAAAGAACAGTGTAGAATGTTTCTATCATCTTAAAATCTATTGGAAGGAAAGAGTTGTACGGTTGAATAGGTATATCTCTACATTATAATAAAAACGTTATTTAACCTATATTTTAGTCAATGGAAGATTCCAGTTAACTGAAGTGTTGTCATATTACTTAAGTGAAAATTCTTAAAATTACAAATTCTCATTTTAATCTAGAACATATGACTCCAGAACTTTCACAGGAATTTTCTATTGACCTCATTTTCCTCAACTTTTGCTTTATCAGGCATATGCTTTTCAATCCATTAATTAAACAATTGGACAGTTAACACATTTTCTAAAACATTTAATCAAAATACTAATAACAAAGTATTAAATAAGAAAGCTAAATTTTGTAAGCAATGGGGAAAATATATAATATTTACATGAATAAAGAATCAAACATTTATACT
This sequence comes from Aethalodelphis obliquidens, assembly GCF_003676395.1. Lineage (NCBI taxonomy): Eukaryota > Metazoa > Chordata > Mammalia > Artiodactyla > Delphinidae > Aethalodelphis > Aethalodelphis obliquidens. The sequence continues at coordinate 52,081,877 of NW_020837950.1, forward strand.
GCTCTCATACATTATTTTATGTAGTTTTAAAATTCATGTGTGTAAGTTAAAGCAAACACTTTAATTTCATATAAAAATGTGAAAACTAAGTTTCAGAGACATCAAGTGGGATATCCAAACCAACTGATTAAATAGTAAAGTGAAATACTTTCTTCAACTAAAACAAAGATAAGTCTAAATACTTCAAGTATTTTTAGAAATATTAGGAATCCTTAAAGAAAATTAAAATAGAAATGAGGAACATAGCAGTATCTCTAAAAATAAGTGATAAGTTAGTTAAAAGAAAAAAAGCAGTCTCAATCATTTTCAGATTTTAAAAATATAAATTTTTCAAATTGCTACATACACCCAGTTAACTTAGTTTGAATCTAGGCTGAGTAGTTTTTCTTCCTTAGTTGATTACATTTTGAAAGTTCATAGTGAAAAACTAAGGAGGTTTTAGGGGTTTATTTTAAAAAAGTAAATATCTTAAACATAATTCTGAGTTTGTCCATAGACATCATCTAAACATACTTTTTCTCTCAACTTATAATTTCTGCTATTTAATTTTGATTTAAAATTGTCTTTCTGCCTTTAGGTCCAGCTCGTCAGTCATATAGCTAGTAAAGTCAATTTCATACTGCTATTCCTTTCACCTCTGCTCATGGGCACATAAGCAGGAGATGGGCATTAATGTTAAAATGAAGTAGGAGGAAATATTATGCTGTGAGATTTAGATTCACCACAGTGTTAGAATTGCTTCGAGGCAACATTTATAATCAGGAAAAAAACAATATCTTACTTTCATAAAAATGTCTTAAATATATAATGTCTAAAAATTATAGAAAGTTAGTGAAAAATATTAAACTAGATGAAATTAGACTGATTTAAAAAATGTCCAGCAATTTCTTGTTGCAATTAAGAGACAATTAAATTACATGTTGGCTATAGTTACCCTACAACTAGAAAAAAAATCTCAAGTGAATAATTTAGACATTTCCTTTTCCCCAGGAAAGATTTAAAACAGATTTTAAATAATATGCTTAAATTTAATGTTTCTTACAGTCCAACAAAGAGAGTCAGAACATTTATGTATTTTTAAATATTTTTGTCCTTTAAAGACTGGGCCTCTGGCAATATATGGAGAATAATTTTCAAGAAAATGTAGACTTTAAAATATTTTCAATTTATTTTATCTTTTAATGAACATGCATTTACATTTAATCTAGTATGTTTTGGGTTGCATATAGCAGAAAACTACTCTGGCTCATGCAATAAAGAGGGTAAACTGGCATATTTAACTGAAAAACTTTACATTTTAAATAGATGGCTGCCAATGTTCAGTCAGTCAGGGCTTCAGCTCCTTTTTCTGCCAGTCTCTCAGCTCTGTCCCCCAACCTTTCCTTACAGTGTCAGTCTTAGTCTGGCAGTAAAATGGTTGCAGCTTTTCACATAAATATATGTCATTATTGAGAGAAAAACCTATCTCTTGCAGCAACAATCTCTTAATAGAAAATAAATGAAGAATCCAAGCTCTCCCTAGAATACTTCTCATATCTCATTGACCTGAACTGGGCACATAATTATCTTGAAATAGTTCCTTGTTCAGTATGATGCTATGCTCCAATTCTCTTAATTCTGAATGAATCACTAGCAAAGGGATGGGCTTATCCTCAAGAATCAGGTCGCTCTCTGGATATGGGGGAGAAACCCACTTTTCTTTTGAAGGACGTGGGTTCTGGGCCAGAGATTACATAACAGAATGAAAATTGGGGAGCCATTATTAAAGTGGGAAATGGATTTTTTTGAGGCAACCAAAATGTCTATTGTAATTGCAAAAATTAAAATCATTGATCAGAGATGTCAGAATATTTCTTGAAAGATAAACTTTTGACTTTGAGTTATCCCCAGAGATTTAGTGATGGGTTACAATATCTCAATGTCTATTAATATAAGAAACTAAATGCATAACCACTTAATGAAGATAAGCAGAAAAAATAGATTATTTTAAACTTGGAAAGGATCACAGGTATTCAAGGCAGCAGAGTGCCACATTAGGAAATAATTGGATTTGAATGTGGAGCTAATAAATCTGAATTCTTGTCCACGATCTTAAACTAAGTAGCTTTTTCTCCTCCTCCTCTTTAAATTAGCACGTCAGAATTCCTATTCTGTAAATAAGGGTGCTAGACTCCACTTCCAAAGTAAGACAGTAAAGTCTCAGTCTTTTGAACATTCTGAAACCAATTGCAAACAATAATGAGAAAATAAAATTCCATACCTAATAAAACTAATAACACATACTATGTAAACTACAACATATATAAGGAAAGGCTGCTAACTGCATTGCAATTTGGCTAAGTTAAGGAAAGGGAGTGAGTGCTGATTACTGTTGATCTTGGGCAAGTTAGCAGAGGCATTAATTTTACAGAATAGATTGCATACTCAGGGATAAAACCAAAGATTCCTTGTTTGGTATAATACAAACAGAATGTTTGAGCTGGCTACAGAAGTTTCCCTGAAACTATGTGCCACTGCAGAATGACAGTGAGTATGGTGATAAAGGAAGTTATATGTACATACACGTGGCCAAGTGGCAGTTGATATGGTGCTCAGTGAAGCCATATGCATGCTCATTTTCTCTGCAGGTCCCATGTAGACTCATTTCTTTGCAAGTCATATGTACACTCATTTTCTTTGCTTTGGGTATGACTGGTAAAGAAAAAAGCATAGAAGACAATCAGCATTACAGTATACTTACTGTACAGTAACTTGATTGGTTAAAGTATAGTTACTTGATCAGTTAAAGATAAGTAAAGGCATATTATTAACACACTGGGAGATTTTGTGCCACCAGGAAAGAGATCTATACCTAAAGTCAGAATGGTGAGAGATTTTTCCACAGACAAATCAACTCTATTTTTGAAGCACACTAAATAATTTCAAGAAAATTAGATAATCAATTGCTGGGAAACAACCACAGGGGAAAAAGTTGAATTCTGAATTTTAAAAAGTAGGCACAATATAACAAGAGAGGAGCTCGTTTTACTGCTTCAGCATAGACTATTCTATGAAAAACTATATACCAAATAATAAAATATTAAATATATAAACTAAAAATTGTTCATAATGTATTAATTTATAGCAGTAACAAAATGAGAACACATAGTCACAGATTATATATGCAATGAGAAAATATGGTATATAATCAGAATCCAAATAAAAAATTAAATACCAATACTTTGTATCAGATACTACTCTATTACATATACAATTTAATTTCTAGACCCACTATCACTATTTTATTCATATATACATATATATGATATATACTATACATATAGTGTGATGTATATGCACATATATATGTATGCTAATACATATGTTTGTACATGGTGAACATATGAGGCTACAATTGATGCATAAATGAATCCCCAAAATAAAAAAATTTTAAGGAGTTTTTTTTTTGGTCACACGGCTTGTGGGATCTTAGTTCCCTAACCAGGGATTGAACCCATGCTGTCAGCAGTGAGAGTGTGGAGTCCTATTGAGTCCTAACCACTGGACCACCAGGGAATTCCCTTAAGAAAATATTTTAATCTATGTTATAATAAAGTTAAAAATGAACAATAAACTAAAAATGTTAACCGTTTGAAACCAGTGAGATGTTTATGAATAACTAAGTCCATATCAAATCAAAATAGCACTGCTGTAATATTTAAAAAATAATGATAGTGAGAAATCAACCTATTGACATTTATGAGGCTTATAAAGAATAACTATTTCCAGTTTTTAAAATAAAACAAATAACATGCATATAATGCATGCAAATTGGAAAGAGAACAATAATTTTTTTTTGAAAACTGTAAGACAGATCTAATATATGCTAGTAAACAAAACTGAATTATAAAAAGAACATTATGGAGAATTATAATCTCAAGTAGTTTAAACATACTACAGTTTATAAATGTATCAAATGAAAGAAGAGACAATCACAAATCTAAGAAGGGTAAACACACCATGAAAAATATAAAATGAGTCAAGATGGCAGAACAGGAGGATGCAAAATTTGTCGCTCCTCACAAGTACATCAAGAATACATCTACAGGGCTTCCCTGGTGGCGCAGTGGTTGAGAGTCTGCCTGCCAATGCAGGGGACACGGGTCTGTGCCCTGGTCTGGGAAGATCCCACATGCCACGGAGCGGCTGGGCCCGTGAGCCATGGCCGCTGAGCCTGCGCATCCGGAGCCTGCGCTCCTCAATGGGAGAGGCCACAACAGTGAGAGGACTGCGTACCGCAAAAAAAAAAAAAAAAAAAAAGAGTAGAATACATCTACAAATGCAAGTTCTTTCAGAGCACCTGCTGAACATTCGTGGAAGACTTCAGACATCTAAAAGGACAAGAAAAATCCCCTCGCAACCAGGTAGGACAAAAGAAAGAAAAAAATAAAGAGGAATCAAAAAAGGGATCAGCAACCCTGGCAGGAATCTGAAGGTGAGGGGAGGCCCCCACACTCAGAAAAACTCCCTCATGGTGGGGAAATCCACTGGGATAGAAAGGGACCTTCAGGGGATCAAAGGAGAATGCAGAAGATCAAAGGAGAACACAGTGGACGGCCTGTGGAAGGCAGGACAAAGAAAGAACCGTGTGCATGGTCTGCACTGCAGCTCTGCACATTCCAGCCTGAGTCATGAATCTCCTGTTGCAGAGGAGGGCTGGGTGCTGGAAAGAGGGGTTTGGAGTGCAGACCCAGGGAGGGGATAGCTGTTGGCTGTGAAAAGACAGCCTGAAGGAGGTGTCTTTTCAGCTTACAGCCTGAAGGAGTAAGGAGCTCAACAACAGGGAAAGTTTGCAGAAAAAGCCTGGGAATAGAAGGCATCATTGTTGAGTGGTGCATAAGGGGCAGGGCTGCTATTACAACCCCTTTCCCCACCCGCCAGCTTCTTTGGCCTTTGCAGGCACTGGGAGGGACTCCCATCAGAGTGAGCATGCCATGGTCTGTTGCAACTGCCTGCTGGTCCCCACCGCCATGGGCAATTAATGCACACCCCAGTTGTGGCTGCTGTAACACTCCCCAACCTGAGGGAGTAAGTGTGCCACAATCAGCTGCTTTCATTCCCTCTCACCTGGGCAGGGAGCAGTTGCCTGAGGGTGGCGCACTCGCAGAGGTGGGGCCAAAACCAAAGCTGAGCCCCAGGGGTGGTGCGACTACGGAAGAGGAATGGAAATCTTTCCATTCAGCTGCACAAGCCACAGATTAAATCCCTGTGATTGGCTTGGTAAATCCTGTGTCTGTGGAATACCTGAATAAACAAGGAGTGTTCCCACAACTGTTACCAGTCTAGCCTTAGCAGCAGTGCACTTTGGGAGCAAGTACACACAGGAGTTGGGCCAGGTCAGAGACTGAGCTGGCCCCACAGTGACCATAGCAGAGACCTGCCTAGAGGTATTGGAGGGCCTCCTTGGGAGGTGGGGATTGGCTGTGACTCACTGTGAGATCAAGGACACTAACAGAAGAGGCCCCAGGAAAATATTTTTATTACCATTATTCTTTTGTTTGTTTAGTTTTCTTCAGTTGATGGTGTTGTTTTTATTATTTTGTATTTTTATTTTTCATATTTTTATTTTTCTATTTTACTTTTTTTGTGTTGTTTTTTGTTTTTCTGTTTTTTATTTTGTTTTTATTTTTTGTTTCTATGTGTTTGTTTTCTTGCTTTTTTGTTTGCTTTCTGTTTTTGTTTTATTTTTCATTTTTTTGTTTTTGTTAGTTCATATTGTTTGTTCTCATTTTATTTTATTTTTTTTTTTTTTAATTTTTTTGCAGTACAGAGGCCTCTCACTGTTGTGGCCTCTCCCGTTGCAGAGCACAGGCTCCGGACGCGCAGGCTCAGCGGCCATGGCTCACGGGCCCAGCCGCTCCGCGGCATGTGGGATCTTCCCAGACCGGGGCACGAACCTGTGTCCCCTGCATCGGCAGGAGAACTCTTAACCACTACGCCACCAGGGAAGCCCTTAGAATTCTTTTGTTTGTGCTCTTTTTTCTTCTGTTTGCTTCATTGTTTCTGTTGGTTTGGTTTTGTTGTTATCATTTGTCTTGGATTTGGTGTGTCTGTTTTCTTTGTGTGTGTGTGTGTGTTGTGTCATTGTTGCTGTTTGTTTTTGTTTTTGCTACTTGTCTTGGGGTTTGTTTGTCTGTTTCTTTTCTTTTCCTTTCTTTTTTCTCTGCCCATGCAGCACAGCTTGCATGCTTTTTGTTCCCCGCCTAGGGTCAGGCCTCGGCCTCTGGGATGGGAGCACTGAGTCCAGGATGCTGGACTGCCAGAGAATTCCTGAGCCCACAGAACATTTATTGCCATGTGTTCTCCCGGAAGTACCATCTTGACACCAAGACCTGTTTCCTCCCAACTGCCTGCATGCTTCGGTGCTGGACACCTCATGCCAAACAACCAGCAAGATGGGAACACAGCACCACCCATCATCAGACAGGCTGCCCAAGGGGGACTAAGCTCACAAACACCCCAAAACACACCACCTGATGAGCCGCTGCCCATCAGAGAGAAAAGACTCAGCTCCACCCACCAGACCATAGGCACAAGTGCCTCCCACCAGGGAGCATACACAAGCCTCTGGGCCAACCTCACCCACAAGGGGGCAGATAACAGAAGCAAGAGGAACTATGAGCCTGCAGCAAGGAGACCACAAACATGGTAAGTTAGACAAAATGAGATCACAGAGAAATATTTTGCAGACAAAGGAGCAAGGTAAAAACCAACAAAACCAAATAAATGAAGAGGAAATAGGCAATCTACCTGAAAAAGAATTCAGAATAATGATAGTAAAGATGATCTAAGATCTTAGAAATAGAATGGAGGCATGGATCAAGAAGATACAAGAAATCTTTAACAAGAACCTAGAAAAACTAAAGAACAATCAGTGATGAATAATACAATAACTGAAATGAAAAATACACTAAAAGGAATAAATAGCAGAATAACTGAGGCAGAAGAATGGATAAGTGAGCTGGAAGATAGAATGGTGGAAATAACTGCCGAGGAACAGAATAAAGAAAAACGAATGAAAAGAAATGAGGACAATCTCAGACATCTCTGGGATAACATTAAGTGCACAAACATTCGAATTATAGGGGTCCCAGAAGAAGAGAAAGAGAAAGTGCCTGAGAAAATATTTTAAGAGATTATAGTCAAAAACTTCCCTGACATGTGAAAGGAAATAGTCAAGTCCAGGAAGTGCAGAGTCCCATACAGGATAAACCCAAGGAGAAACACACCGAGACACATATTAATCAAACTAACAAATAAAAAAAAATATTAATAGCAGCAAAGGAAAAGCAACAAGTAACATACAAGGTAATCCGCATAAGGTTATCAGCTGATTTTTCAGCAGAAACTCTGCAGGCCAGAAGAGAGTGGCAGGACATATTTAAAGTGATGAAAAGGAAAAACCTACAACTAAGGTTACTCTACCCAGCCAGGATTCAACAAAGAAATCAAAAGCTTTACAGACAATCAAAAGCTAAGAGAATTCAGCACCACCAAACCAGCTTTACAACAAATGCTAAAGGAACTTCTCTAGGTGGGAAACACAAGAGAAGAAAAAGACATACAAAAGCAAACCCAAAACAATTAAGAAAATGGTAATAGGAACATACATATCAATAATTAAATGGATTAAATGCTCCAACCAAAAGACATAGACTGGCTAAATGGATACAAAAACAAGACCTGTGTATATGCTGTCTACAAGACACCCACTTCAGACCTAGGAACACATACAGACTGAAAGTGAGGGGATGGAAAAAGATATTCCATGCAAATGGAAATCAAAAGAAAGCTGGAATTGCAATACTCATATGAGACAAAACAGACATTAAAATAAAGTCTATTACAAGAGACAAAGAAGGACACTACATAACGATCAAGGGATCAATCCAAGAAGATATAACAATTGTAAATATTTATGCATCCAACATAGGAGCACCTCAATACATAAGGCAAATACTAACAGCCATAAAAGGGAAATTGACAGTAACACAATCATAGTAGGGGACTTTAACACCCCACTTTCACCAATGGACAGATCATCCAAAATGAAAATAAATAAGGAAACACAAGCTTTAAATGATACATTAAACAACTTGGACTTAATTGATATTTGTAGGACATTCCATCCAAAAACAACAGAATACATTTTCTTCTCAAGTGTTCATTGAACATTCTCCAGGATAGATCACATCTTGGGTCACAAATCAAGCCTTGGTAAGTTTAAGAAAATTGAAATCATATCAAGCATCTTTTCCAACCACAATGATATGAGATTAAAATCAATTACAGGAAAAAAAAAACTGTAAAAAACAGAAACACATGGAGGCTAAACAATATGCTGCTAAGAAACCGAGATCACTGAAGAAATCAAAGAGGAAATCAAAACATACCTAGAAAAATATTAAATATGTCAAATATTTGAAAATCTAAAAGAATACTTCTCTAAGAAAACATAAATGTTTATATGAACACGAAAAAATGTAAATTTTTGACTAAGAAATACCCAGAGTATCCTGATCGTATGAATCTTCTGGCATAACTGTTATAAATTTTCTCCTGGAGATTCTGACCTAGTAAGGAAGATGGGACCTTGGAATCAGTATTTTCAACAAGCACCCTGGTGAATATTCAGATCAAGAATGTTAGTAAATCTTGCCTAAACAAAGTTGCCAGATCTGGAGTTCATTACAGGTGAATTATAAATTTTCCATAATTGTATATTTCACAGGCTGAAAAAACAAAGTCGTCCACTGTTTTGTGAAACTATCATAATTCTGTTATCAAAATATGTCAGCACGCAAAGAAAATATAAAGCAACTAGAAAACACAAAGGTTTGCTGACTTTTTTTTTTTTTTTTTTTTTTTGCGGCACACGGGCCTCTCACTGTTGTGGCCTCTCCCGTTGCAGAGCACAGGCTCCGGATGCGCAGGCTCAGCAGCCATGGCCCACGGGCCCAGCTGCTCCCCAGCATGTTGGATCTTGCCGGACCGGGGCACGAACCCGTGTCCCCAGCATCGGCAGGCGGACTCTCAACCTCTGCGCCACCAGGGAAGCCCCAGGTTTGCTGACTTTTATTGGTAGCTTGTGCCTGAGAAAAAAATCTTCTGAAACTAAGTTCAGAAATATTAGAATATATTGCTTAATATAAGATTGACCCCAAAAATGAAAACCAAAGAAAGAAGAGAAAGGGCTTAATGAAACCAGAAAGTAATATCTAGAAACTATTCTTTAAACAAGATGGTCCCTGCTGCAGTAGTCGGGGTTTGCATTTCCTAAGGAAATTTGGGGAAAGGATTACATACCACATTGGCATATAAATCCTGGTGGCTTCAATGCGATGCCTTAATATCAACAAAGGAAGATATTAAAGACAGATTAAGCCAGTTTTCATATTATTTTTGAAATATGTGTAATGCATGAAAGGTTCATATCTGGAGCATAGATAGCTCAGTCTAACTACATATTTTCTCTAATTAGAAACTACTTATTTTGGTTTTCAAAGTACAGAGAAAGAGTTGTAATAGGAATAATTTTAAAAGAGTTAATCTATTGTGAATAAATATAAATCCTTTATGACTTTAGATAAATTGGTTTTGTTTTTTAAAAATTAGAGCAATATTAATGGCAAATGGATCATTATTGTACCACCATAGGCCCTCAAGATAGAAATGTTTTTCTGTATTGGTTACATAAACATACACAAATACAACGAGTAAATACCTTGGCTTGTCTAACTGGTTACTACGACAGTTCTCTCAAGCTTTTAAAAAACTTAGCTGATTTCTCTCTGGCATAAGGACACATTTTCACCTCATCTTCCTTCCCTGAGAAGGACAGGTAGGCCTGAATATTTCTTTGTCCATTTTTTTCCCCATCATATCCTAATCACCTTCTTAGATTCAGATATCACTACATGTAGAGGACTCCATATGATATTTATTGTTTAGGTGTATATATCCTATAAATGGATGTAACATGTTAGTGCTCTTTGAGAAATAAGCCATAACTTGGTTAAAAAAAAATGTATTCAGACTTCATTGAAGAAGACTGTTACTGATTTGGTGTTTTCAAATATTGTACCATATAATAAGGATGAAGTTTTATGTTACATGCCTCCAAAAGTACATTATATAGAATATTTTTATGTAACACATGTGTGCACACACACATTTAGCATCATCTCTTTAAAAATAAGAGATGAAACAGAATATTAGAAATGACTTGGAAGTTTATAATTTCTCTAGAATAGAAAGCTTAATGTCTGTATTCATATTTTCATAGACTGGTTAGACAACTCAATGATTTTGTAGCCATCAAAAGAAATACTTGGGCAAAGTTTATGGGAATTCATCTGTTATCTAGCCACATGTTAGATATTTATCCATATATGTATACTCAGTAAACATATCTTTATCATTCATTACTTTTGCTTATTATATCCCTTGTCATATTCGAACTCTGGGTTGGCTGAAGAAATTGCTTAAAAGAGAACACTCGGGGGTAGTTGTGACATGCCACGAACCTAGAATTATGTAAAGCTCAGGATGTACATCTTTATGAAAGGACATTCTGCAGACATTCATTTTATCATTAAAAATAAAGTAAAGCTAGTAGGACTCCTCCCTGGGCAGTAGCCCAGCTTTCTCCTTTCTTGCTGAAGATTACAATTCTATTTATGATATTCTGGCTCTCTTTACTGCAGAAAATGGTTCATACTCCAACATATGTCTATTTTATTGTACATAATTTTCTCATTATCTAATCTCTGATAAGTTAATCGGTATTTTACAAACGTGTTGAAGCAGTATGCAATGTGTATGAAACTTGAATACCTGAAAATTGCTTTCCTCAAAATTCTTTGCTCAGTCACCTTTTTGAAAGCCTTGTGTTATCCCTAGAGATGTGCATACCTCAGTTAGAAGTCTGATGGCTTATATTATTAATCATTATATCACTTCATGTACTATACAAGACCTAAGTACAAAGTCTGATATATAAAGCAGAGTGTTCTCTTACTTAATGATGGTACAAATTATGTTCCCAATCATGTATCTTTGTCTTTAATTGCCAAAAATACTAAAGCCAAAATTGAATCTCAATTTTAATTTTTAAAATATGTTGTATCCCATGGATTTTTATCCAATCGCCATGGTGAATGAATGAATGAATGCAAGGATAAAAGATCTTACAGTTCACATTTCTTTCTTGTATTTTGCTTTGTTTTGCATCAGAATTTCCAACTCCTAGAGGAAGATACCTATAAACTAGAGAAAATTAAAAATTATTTTTCCCAAATGTAATTGGGAAATGAAAAATGGTATATACACTATTTCTAAGAGAAAATGTCTGAGATATTAGTTACTTTAAGTATATATTAGTCACTATCAAAATAATAGACATGAGAGTCTCTTAACAGTTGCTCTTAGAGCTATTATTTTGTAATTTTAGACAACCAGTACAATACACCAGAATGCCTTTTTTCTGGGTTTAAAGAGTCCCACATTCATCACAAAAACTCAATCCTTATTAAAATAATAAGACAAATAATCTGGTTAAAATTGATATATATACAAATCAAATTCCAACAGACAATTGTGATTCCAGGTTTACAATATAGTGAATCATCAGTTCTTTATAAAACATTTTAATCATTGAAGAATTATTTTTGAAAATGTGGTATAATAGCAAGGTCAACTTATGAATGCAAGTTAATACTGGTGAACATTTAATGTGTGTAAACATATTGTTTTTCACCAGTGCAAAAATGGTTACAGTATATCAAAAATAATGACAATTTATAAGGTATATATTCTCCATAAAACTTCTAATAAAACCTCTCAACTGGACAAACTTGCATATAACTAAAAGAGGATATACCCAGAATAAAGGTAATACAATAAGTATAGTTCAAGAAGCACACTGATTGAATTCAAATTTTATCTCCACTTTTTTCTAGGTAACAGTGGACAATTTATATGAAATTCAATTTTCTTATCAACAAATAATAATAATACCTACACCATGTGGTTATTGTGAAGGTTAAATGAGTAGATCCATATATTAAAAACCTCATAAAATGTTAGCTATAGTTAGTGCTGTTGTTATTTTCAGTGGAAAAATTTTTTAAAATCACAATAAAGAAGAAGTGGTATAGAGAGGGGGATCAAGATGATAGAGTTGCACTCCCCCCACAAAACATCAACAATAAATCTATATTAAATTTCTCATGGAAAACTACCTGGAAGCTGGCAGATGAACACCTCTACAACCAAAGCTACAAGAAAAATCACTATGTAACCTGAAAGGACAGAAGAAAAAAAGGCATCGGTTTGGGACATGTGCCTCTGAGAAGGATCTGTAAGGAAGAGAGGGTCTGCATGGGTGGCCCTCACCCTAGGGAGTGAGCAGGTGGAATCACAATCTGGGCATCCCAGTCCTAGAGTGCTGCACAGAGGAGACAAGCACCCTTAGCTGCTGGGAAAACCACTAGGACAGACAGAAGGGCTGTAGAAGCCCAGACTGTCCTCTCTAGGAGTGCACACATGCTAACAGGGTAGAGAGAGCCTCGCAGTGGTGGCTGTTGCCTCACCATACTTCCCAGTATGAAGGGTGCACACCCCAGCCCCACTGACTCCACACCACAGCCTGGTGTGAGATGCAGGCCAACTGAGCCCTGGGAAAAGACTTGGTAGAGCTATGCAAAGACAGACCAAGGGCCTGGGATGTGATCTGGCTGGAGCTAAGGCAGCCAGGGACAGCTCATACATGGGGCAGCAGGTGGGGCACCAGTGCCAGCCATTGTCAGCACACACACAAGGCAGTACCACCCCTAAGCACTGAAACTCTGGCAGACAGGGCCTGGGAGAGAGCTCAGTCTAGCTATGCAGAGGAAACCTGGGAGGCTCAATAGTACAAAGAGGTTTGTCTCTCAGCAAGAGTGTCTCAGCTCCACCCACTCCACACTGTGGCTTAGCACTATATCTGGACCAGAAAGTAGGAAAAGAAGGCCACAGAGGCAGCCTCAGATCTCTGGCAGCAGCTTAGCCACCTAAATTCCTGTTGCCAAACACCCTGACCTCCAGCCCCAGCCTACTCCACGCCACAGCCTTGCAATAGATCTGGGACCTGGGATGAATACAACAGAGAAAGGGATACGACCTTGAGCTGCTTCTAATATGAACTGCAGATGCCTACACAGGTGGGGCGTAGGTCCTCTGTGAGTACACAGGCCTCACTTGCTTCAGCAATCTTCTCCTTTGGGGCAAGACATGAACTCAAGGGCAACCCAACCCTCAGCACTTCTATTCCAACAGAGGGAGAAGACCCTGCACCTGACAGGACAGCAACAGGCACAAAGCACAGAGGAAGCCCTGCCTCACACCCCGCACAGGCTATGGATACTCCAGCACCAACCATATTCCCTAGCAAGGGTATAACAGCCAGCACACCTTGAGGAAAAACATGGCTGGTGTCCATATCAAAACCAGCCCTCACACCAAAAACACTGGATACACACAGTCTAAACAGGGATGCTCCCACATAAAAACATGCCTTTAAGACCACAGTAGGTAACTATTTCTCCTCAATTCATAGAGATAGCGAATGTTAATTAAAATGAAAAGGCAAAGGAACTACTCCCAATAAAAACAGGAGAAATCTGAAAGAATAATAAAACATAGTTCACCCATCTGCTATCCCCAAGTTTCAAATGGTGGTAATAAAATGCTAACAAATTAGATTATAGATAGAAATGCAGCTCACTGTTAACAAGTAACTAGAAACTATAAAGATGAACCAATCAAAAACAGACAATTCACTTGTCAAGATAAAAACTAATCTAGAAGCAATGAATAGCCAAGGATGAATAAGTAATCTGGAAGACAGAATAGTGGATATCATCCAATCAGAACAGCAGAAAGACAAATGAAAAAGAAATGAAAGCAATATACAAGATCTGTGGGATGATATAAAACTTGACAACCTGTGCGTAATATGAATTCCAGAAGGAGAAAAGAGAAAGAAGGGGATCAAAAATGTATTTGAAGAAATTATGGCTAAAAAATTCCCAAACCTAAAGAAGGAAACAGGTATCAGGGTACAGAAAGCACAGAGGGTCCCAAATAAGATGAACCCAAACAGATCCACACCAAGACTTACCATAATTAAAATGGCAAAAATGAAAGATACAAAGAATTCTAAAGTCAGCAAGAGAAAAACAAAGAGTCAGTTACAAGGGAACACCCATAAGGCTATCAGCTGATTTCTCTCCAGAAAGTTTGCAAGCCAAAGGTAATGGCATGATACATTCAAAGTCCTGAACAATATTAAGCCTACCCTAAAAAAAAATATTGAACAGTCTTCTCTGAAAAGAAAATAAGCAAGGATATACAGGTAAGGGAAAATCACAAAAGGAAAGGCAAACATATAAGAGGGTTGAGGATGACTTAAATAAGCAAGTATGTAGATTAAAAACAATAAAATTACTGCAGAAGTGATTATAACTACAATAAACAGTGAAAGGATAGGCATGAAGATATAAAATGTAACAAAGTCAAAATATGGGGGGAGGGGAGTATTAAAATGTAAATATTTTAGAATGTGTTTCCACTTGAATGACTATCAGTTTAAATTAAGTAGATATAGTTATGGGTCAACATACTTGTACTCCATGGTAACTGCAAATCAAAACATACAATAGATTCACAAAAATAAAAATAAAGGAAATCAAGCATACTACAAAAGAAAATCATCAAAACACAAAAGGAAAAAGAAGAAGTGAACAAAGAAAGGCTACAAAAACAACTGGAAAATGAGGAGTAAAATGGCAATAAGTACAAACCTATCAATGATAACTTTAAATGTCAGTGAACTAAATGTTCTGCTCAAAAGAGAAAGTGGCAGATTGGATATAAAAACAAGAACTTTCAATGTGCCGCCTACAAGAGACTCACTTCAGGGCAAAAGACACACCAAGACTCAAAGTGAGGGGATGGAAAAATATATTCCATGCAAATGGAAACAATAAGAAAGTGGGGATAGAAACACTCATACCAGACAAAATAGACTTTTTAAAAAAAGGCCATAAAGAAAATCAAAGAAGAACATTAGATAATGATAAAGGGATCAATACAAAAAGAGGATATTATACTCATTAACGTACACCCAATATAGGAGCACCTAAATATATAAAACAAATACTAACAGACATAAAGAGAGAAATGGACAATAATAAAATAATAGTAGGGGACTTTAACACCTCACTAACATCAATGGACAGATCATCCAGACAGAAATCAATAAGGCAATGGAAGTCCTAAATGATACAATAAAGCAGTTGCACTTAATTGATACTACAGGACAAGAAAAAGAAAAGAAAAGGAAGGAAGGAAGGAAGGGAAAGGAAGAAAGGGAGAAGGAAGGAAGGAAGAAAGGGAGAAGGAAGGAAGGAAGAAAGGGAGAAGGAAGGAAGGAAGGAAGGGAGGGAAGGAGGGAGGGAGGGAGGGAGGGAGGGAAGAAGAGAGAGAGAAAGGGAGAAAGAAAGAGAAAACCAGAATGCACATTCTTTTCAAGCATGCATAGAACTTTTTCCAGGATAGACCACATACAAGATCACAATAAGACTCAACAAATTTAAGAGGATAGTAACTTTTTCAAGCATCTTTTCTGTCCACAATGGTATGAAACTAGCAGTCAACCACAGAGAGAAACAGGAACAGAATGAACACATGGAGACTAAACCACGTGCTAATAAAAAACCAATGGGTCAACTTGAAATCAAAGAAGAAATACAAAAATACCTTGAGAAAAATGACAAAGACAAACTTACAACATCTATGAGATGCAGCAAAAGCAATTTTAAGAGGGAAGTTCATAGCAATACAGGCCTTCCTCAAAAAACAAGAAAAATCTCAAATAAACAACCTAAACTGACACCTAAAAGAATTAGAAAAGAAGAACAAACAAAATCCAAAGTCAGCAGAAGGAAGGAAATAATAAAGATCAGAGTGGAAATAATTAAAAGAGACCCCCCCCCCCCAAAAAAAAAGATCAATAAAACCAAGAGCTGGTTTTTTGAAAAGATAAAAATTTTGATAAAACTCTAGCCAGGTTCACCAAGGAGAAAAGAGAGAAGACCCAAATAAACAAAATAAGAAATGAAAGAGGGTAAATAACAACTGATACTGCAGAAATACAAAAAATCATAAGAAAATAATATGAACAGTGATATGCCGACAAATTCGACAACCTAGAAGAAATGGAAAAATTTCTAGAATCATACGGCCTGCCAAGACTGAGTCAAGAAGAAGCAGATAACTTGAAGAGACCAATCACTAGAAGTGAAATATTTAGAATCTGTAATAAAGAAGCTGCCTCCAAACAAAAGTCCAGGACCAGATGTCTTCAATAAGGCAATCTACCAAACATACAAAGAAGAACTTATACCTATTCTTAAACTTTTCCAAAAGATTGAAGAGGAAGGAAAACTCCCAAAATCGTTCTATGAAGCCACCATCACCCTGATACCAAAACCAGACAAAGTACAAAAAAATCAAATTACAGACTAATGTTTTCGATGAATATAGATGCAAAAATCCTCAACAAAATATCTGCAAACCAAATATAACAAAACATAAAAAGGATCATACACCATGATCAAGTTGGATTCATTCCAGGATCACAAGAATGGTTCAACATATGCAAATCAATCAATGTGATACACCACATTAACAAAAGGAAAGAAAAAAATCACATGACCATCTCAACAGATATAGAAAAACATTTGATAAAATTTAACATCCATTTATGATAAAAACTCTCACCAGAGTGTTTATACAGGATACATATTTCAACATAATAAAGGCCATTTATGACAAACCCATAGTCAACATTATACTCAAAGGTGGAAAGCCAAAATCCTCACTGCTAAATTCAGGAACAAGACAAGGAAGCCCACTCTCTCACCTGTTCACTTCAACATAGTATTGGAAGTACTAGCCACAGCAATAGGACAAGAAAAAGAAATATTATACAAATTGGAAGGAAAGAGGTAAAACAGTCACTGTTTGCAGATGACATGATACTCTATATATAGATGCTCAACATCACTAATTATTAGGAAATGAAAATCAAAACTACAATGAAGTATCACCTCACACCAGTCAGAATGTCTATCATAAAATAGTCTACAAATAATAAATGCTGAAGAGGCTGTGGAGAAAAGGGAACCCTTCTACACTGTTTGTGGAAATGTAAATTGGTGCAGCCACTATGGAAAACAGTATGGAGGTTCCTTACAAAACTAAAAGAAGAGCTACCATATGATCCAGGAATCCCACTCCTGGGCACATATCTGGAAAAGACAGAAACTCTATAGAAAAGATACATGCAGCCCAGTGTTCATAGCAGCATTATCTATAACATCCAAGACTTGGAGTGTCCATCAACAGATGACTGGCTTAAGAAGATGTGGTGTGTATATATATATATATATATATATATATACACATACATACATACATACAATGGATTATTACTCAGCCATAAAAAAGAATGACTTTGCCATTTGCAGCAACATGGATGGACCTAGAAAATATTATGCTTAGGGGAATAAGTCAGACAAAGACAAATACTATAGGATGCCACTTATATATGGAATCTAAAAAATAATACAAGTGAATCTAGATACAATACAGAAATAGCCTCTAAATACAGAAAACAAATTTATAGTTACCCAAGGGCAGAAGCAGAGAAAAATTACCATTATAAGATTAACAGATACAAACTACTATACATAAAATAGATAAGCAAAAAGGATTTACTGTATAGTACAGGGAATCATATTAACTATCTTATAATAACTGAGAATGAAATATAATTTGAAAAAATATCTGAATCACTATGCTGTATACATAAAGCTAATGAATTATAAATAAGCTATACTTCAAAAAAATTTGAAACAGATGTGGCACACACACACACACACAATAGAATATTACTCAGCCATAAAAAGGAATGAAATCTTGCCATTTGTGAGAACACGGATGGACCTAGAGGGTATAATACTTAATGAAATAAGTCAGAGAAAAGTACTGTATGATTTCACTTATATGTGGAATCTAAAAATCAAAATAAATGAACAAATATAAGAAAACAGAAACAGAGTCATAGATACTGAGAACATGGTGGTGGTTAACCTCACATGGTGAGGTTACAGTCAGCTCAGCAGTGGGCTTGTCTAAAGGGTACACAAGGGGAAGGAACTGGGAGGCAGGAGAGACACTATTCACCAGGGCCTTTGGGGGAGTCCTATCAGGAATTTACACTTTCTTGTGACTTTGCAGACTGTTGCCCAGGGCATGCTCTCACAGGAGGGGCTGGTGTCAGTTCAAGGACAAAATAGATGCCGGGGCAGCAATATTATGGAGTAGTTTAGCTAAATTCTCAACAGAATTTTGATAGGGATTGCATTGAATCTGCAGATTGCTTTAGACGGTGTTGACATCTTAACACCACTAAGTCTTCTAATCCATGGAAATGAGACGTCTTTCCGTATATTTGTTTCATCTTTAATTTCTTTCAGCAATATTATGACATTTTCAGTGAACAAGTCTTTCAACTCCTTGGTTAAGTTTATTCCTAAGGATTTTATTCTTTTTGATGTTACTGTAAATGGAATTGTTTTCTTAGTTTCCTTTTAGGATTGTTCACTGTTAGTGTATAGAAATTGAATTTTTGTATGTTTTATATCTTTCAACTTTGCTGAACTCATTTATTTGTTCCAACCGTTTGGTTATCTTATTTTGTAGACTTGAGATTTTATACAAATAAGACCATGTCATCTGTGAATAGATATAAATTTATTTCTTCCTTTCCAATTTGGGGGACTTTTATTTCTTTTTCTTCCTTAATTGCTCTGGCCATAACTTTCAAAATTATCTTGAAGAGAAGTGGTAAAACCAGGCATACTTATCTTGTTCCTGATCTTAGAGGAAAAGAATTCAGTCTTTTACCATTGAGTATGATTTTAGCACTGGGTTTTTATTCTGTGGTGGACTCAAGTATGTTGTGGTATTCCTTCTGTTCCTGGTTTGTTGAGTGTTTTTATCATGAAAGTATGTTAAACTAATATGATTGTTAAAGGAGTTAATAACTGCAAAATTGAACTTAAAGACAATAAAAAATGTAATTTAGGTGGTGTCATTTCTTTCTCCAGAAAACTTAAAACTTGCTAAATTTATTTAAGCTGTAAATATTAATAAATATTTTCTTAGACTATCTACAAGAAAAATTAGATATTTATAAATGGATATTTCAGAGCAAATTGAAAGTTGACTTAAGTTGGTAGGAATAAGAACCTCAATTTCCTTGGTACTGTATTAATAATTCAGATTTTATTACATGAGCAGATATTTAATTCTCTTAGTTTTATGCATATGTGTGTGTGTGTGTGTGTGTGTGTGTATATGCTGTAGAGTTCATATGTTCTATTTAAATTTTAAAAGAGCATAATATCCATAATATGCCATAACAGCCATAGCATGAAACAAAAATAACTTATATTACATTTAGTATTTTCCTGTTTAATATGTTCAAATAATATTTTAAAATATAGTTCAGAAATTAATGCTATTATTAAGTACTTAGCAACTTTTGGTATCTTATTATTAAATTCACTTTATAAGTGAATTTAAGTGAATATTTATAGGATAAATATTTTATTTTATTGACTAACACCCATGTTATTAGAAAGGCACTGGAATTGTTTTTGCCCAGTGGCTGCTTCCTTAACGGTTGCAATAGGTTAACTGTTGCTGCTCCTGTCTCAGTTCCTTTGAAATATATACTGAGGTCCATTCTTTTTATTTTACTTAAAGTCCTCAGTCTCACAATTCTCCTGTTCCTTATCTACATCATTTATTTATTTCTTCACTAAATAATTTCTAAGCGTATATAAATACCTGTTGGCTCTACTATTTTAATAATATTTCTTCTTCTAGATACCACCCCTCTTTTCTCTGCTTCCCTCTCCTTGGAGCAAAAAGTCCTTGAAAGAATTGATGTCTTCAATGCTTCTTTTTCCATCCTCTCTTAACCCTTGTTTGATTCAGCTTTATCCACATGGTTGCACCAAAACTGTTTCCATCAAGCTCATCGAAGACTACTATAGGTTACAAGAATAACTGCACATTTTTTACACACTTTACCTCCAGCACACCACACTGTTCTGTCTTACCTTTTGTTTTACTCCAACCTGTTGTGATTAGAAAATTCCAGGTTTCCTCCTTATTCCTTCATCTTTTGCTTTATCCTCTCCCCTGGGGATTTCATCCTATCTCTTGGATTTAAATATCATTTATGTGCTGATTTCCCCAAACTTATATCTCCAAGCCCTAGCCGATCTGCCAACTTTTGAAGTTTTATGTCACAAAACATTCTCAGCATAGGAACTTGGAGGTACAATTAATCTCAAAAATAACATGTCTAAAGATGCATTTCTTATGTTATACCATTCTGACTTCAAACTCATTCCATCTGTAGTTCTCCTCTTCATAACTAGCAATACCTTCACCCTTCCAATTGCTCAGTGTAAAGTTTAGAATCATTCTGGACACCTCTCTCCCAACACATATATCTGAATTGCTTTCTTGGTTCACAATTAAGTCACCTTAACTGTAATATCTTAGTCTAAGCCATATGGGTTTTCTGCAATAGTTTTTTAATTGATGTCCCAGATTCCACACTATTCTTCAACTCACAGTCAGAATTTTTTGGTATTTGATAAAATCAGTATATCATTAAGAAACATTAAGAAGTGTGTTAATATTTTAAAATCAAGTAAAGTGAGTTATACTAGTGTCTTAGACATTTAATACAGTGCAAGAAACTACATTTAATTATATCCCAAGTTTATCGTATTATAAGATTTTATTATTAAGAATTAAAGTCTTTCTTGATTGAAGATTAGAGTGTAAATATTCTAGACTTCCAGCTAGACAGTGGAGGTTTTAAGTCCAATTCCACTACTAACTACATCAGAAAGAACAGGGTAAATATTTGCGTTCTCCACTTGAGTTTCCTCAATTGTATAATTTGAGACTTGAATTACATACCATGTAAGTTTTTTTCCAGCTCTGAGAATCAATTACCTTCTCAAAAATTAATTATGAGTAATTTTGAGATGATTCTAAAGTTGCAAGCTTTATATATGATACAAAAATAAATATAATTGGACATACAAGTTTTCCATGTTTCTGCTTAACCTTTTAGATATAATGGTCAATGTATTGAGAAAAAAGACAAACTCTATTATTAAAATCACTACAAACTTGTGAAAAAAATTCAGAAACTTCTTTTCTATAAATTATTTAATCACATTTTTTATACCAAGGGATGCTATGTTAAAAAGAGAAAAGCATCTTAACTTTAATGATAGCAAAATTTTAGGTTCAGCTTTATTTAATTTTAGAAGCACTTTGGGACATTATTTTGCCTAAAATTATATTTCCCCTCATCTTCTTTGAAATTATTTTATATTTTATTCATGTAGCTTTGTGACTCATTAATACTTCAGTATTCAGGACCTGTCTCCTACAGGTAGTAGATTCTGTCTCATGGTATACTGTATTTTTATCTATCCTTAACAACACGGACCAGTTGTGATACTTCTGTATAAGCACATAAGAAGGGACTCAGTGTATACATGGAGACTGAATATACATGAATGCACTTCTTAAAACTTTATTAACATACACCTAGGAATGTCAAATTCCAAGTTGAAGAATAGAATTATGTGGCATATTTACGAGAGAAAGATTCCAGTTATGTTTAGTAAATAATGACAGACTACTGATAGTGTAGAGTAAACGTGGTCTGAATTTACACAAAGAAAATTCATATCTTGGGCAAAAAAAATAGGCAAGAGGCAAGAACTGTATTTCCTATGCCTAAAGTTTACCTAATCTTTTGGAGTTTTGTTTGTTTCCTTGTAATCTCTCTGTGAATAACATGGCCTAGGAACTCTCAGTAATAAATAATTATCAACTATTGCTTTTAATGTAGTATTGAGTCAAGTACATGAAGGGATATTTAATTGATCATTTTTAGTTTTCATTTTCACAAGCCCGTATATTTTTAGATGTTCCTAGTATTACTGATTTATAGGCCTTTTTCTCCCACCTCTGAAGACCAATGTCAAAACAATGAATAGAATATACTCACCAACTTTTAGAAATGCTACATTAGAAATACTAAAACTAGACATGTTTTAGTTCTTGTCTAGTTAAATACTCACTACAGTGCAAGGTAGCTCTTATTATTCTCATTTCACAGTGAAGAATCAGTGTTTTGAAATTAAATGAATTGCCTAAACTCTAACAGTTGTTGAATTTTTTCTACTATATACACTGTTTCCGACAGGCATGGTACAAAAATGTGGGCAGGTACTCATATACAGGACTGCTTCACTGAATATGTACTACATATGAGTTCTTAAATATTTCTTAGGAATTTGATACCAAGAGATGATTAGTAAAGGCCACGTCACTTTTGATTTTTTTCCTTGAATAATTTGCCTTTCTTATAGTGTTCTGGTCACTAGCATCATGTCATTAACTTAGAGAAATTGATTTTTTTAAAGAAAGGTATTTTTAGTGTCAACAAGCAACCTACAACCTGTTTCATATTCACTTTATATTACTTTCATTTTAGAAGTAAAAACATTTTTCCAACAGAATGTCTCACTTGCTATACTGTTTTATATTTTTGTGATTTTCTGAGATAGGAACAGAGAAATGATGATGTTAATACTTTCAATAGCTCTAAAAGTGTAGTGGGAATTATGATTTCATAAGAAGACGATTAGTTATGTTGGTAAAACTATTGGATAATTTCCCACAGGATTTCTATATCAGGGTTCATTTAATTATATCCTGGAACAAGTTGCCTACATTCACTTTAGCTGTAAAGTAATGCTGAATACAACAATATCATAAGGCAGCCCACAGTGTTAACAAAGACATCTGTTAATGGTACCATGAATAGATATGAACTGAAGTGCTCAAATGACTTTGCTAGCAAAGCATTGCCTTCTAATTTATTTTTCCAGCAAATGGAAGCCTCATTATTCATGGTTTGGTAGTTGCATTCAAATATACCAGTAATTTCAAATGCAATCACTTCTATACAGCAAATTTTATTTTAAAACATAAGAGGAAATTGCTAATGTTCTGCTGATAGGTAAACAACTCCTCCATCAGTTTTGTTTCAATCTTTTATGGCTGTTTTTAAATTAATTTTAACATATCAATTTTCAATAACACATAGGAAGCTTGATTTTATATAAGAATTTAATATGATTTCCAAATATATGACACTGAAAATTTTTAAATGTTCTCTCTTAGAGCTCTGGAACTATGTCATTTATCCTCCCATATTTTCAGTAGCTGAAATAATTTTTACATAAGAAAATGGAAATCTTAATTAAAATATTTTTGATTAAAATGTATCAAAATAAATTATGTATAAATAAAAGACATATGAAAATGACAATATCCTATATAGAACAGAATATAAATGCTGGAAAATTATGTTACCATGTGTGCAAATTTAACTTCATCACATAGGTTATTTCATCTATCACTTTCAAGTGTAACGATGGCAATTTAACATGTATGTATATATTTTTATTTATTCTTGAATCAGAAAATATGATATAAGATAACTTTAATCCTAAATATGTAACTCATGGCTTCCCAGTCAAATATTAGTGTTTACCTAAAGAATTCTATATTGAATTTTGGTAAAGTTTTGTAGAAAAAAATCACTATTTTGCCTATGAAATTGTAACAACAACAGCATTATTTAATGAGTCATTTAAGCATACGTATAACGGAGTTTATTACTTTCAAAATGCTCCTAGGTATAAACAGCTGAAGTTTCATGAAAGTTAAATAGAACTTGAACTAGCAGCATTGCAAGAATGTATAGCAATAATAAAGTAATGATAGAAAAAATAAAGTAACGACACATTTTGTTATGTAAGAAACAGCATGGCATGTT
This sequence comes from Aethalodelphis obliquidens, assembly GCF_003676395.1. NCBI lineage: Eukaryota > Metazoa > Chordata > Mammalia > Artiodactyla > Delphinidae > Aethalodelphis > Aethalodelphis obliquidens. Next base: position 52,105,977 of record NW_020837950.1, read on the forward strand.
ACATAACAGAAGATACAGGCTAAACTTGCAAGTCAAGAAGACAATGATACAATTACTAACAATAATATTGTTGTTGCTTTTGTTGTAAATGTTATTTTATAATTTACACTTATATTATGTGCCCCAAACATTGTGCACTTCTGTATACTGCATATAACAACATGTTCTCACATCACTGTCAAGAAAAATGCATTATCCACTGTAAAGTGAAGGAAAAACAAAGCCACGTAACTGATCTAGAATAAGGCCAGGACTTGAACACAACTTGACAGTCAGCAGACCAGAGACTAACATTTTAATTGTGAAATATAAAGAATCATGTATAATAAATTTTAAAAAATTGATTCTTTTACAAACAGTCCATGAGAAGGAAGGAAAGGCTATAAACAAGAAGCTGAGAAACTCCCTCCTAACACAGGGATACTGTGACTCAGGTAGTTATCTCATCTGCTCCTGACAGATGTTCTAGTTTCTTATTCACAAGGGAGAGGGTTGGTGGATCAGCCTGTTGTGCTACCCTGTGCCTACTCAGTGGCTAGTACAGTGGTCATATCTGTGCACTGGAGCCAAGGGACATGTCCTATGTCTTGATGCTCAGATACAGTTATTTTGGACTGATGGATCTCATGTGACTTTTCAGAAGCATAGGCATTATAAGGCAAAGCACTACCTTTTAAAAGGGAATGTGTCTTTTTTTTAATATAAAACTTATTTATTTATTTATTGGCTGTGTTGGGTCTTCATTGCTGCACACCGGCTTTCTCTAGTTGCAGTGAGCAGGGGCTACTCTTCATTGCAGTGTGTGGGCTTCTCATTGCAGTGGCTTCTCTTGTTGCAGAGCAAGGGCTCTAGGCACGTGGGCTCAGTAGTTGCAGCTCACAGGCTCTAGAGTGCAGGCTCAGTAGTTGTGGTGCATGGGCTTAGTTGCTCTGCGGCATGTGGGATCTTCCTGGATCAGGGCTCGAACCTGCATCCCCTGCATTGGCAGGCAGATTCTTAACCACTGCGCCACCAGGGAAGCCCTAAAAGGGAATGTCTTTGGCCACAGAGTATGCAGTCGAGGCCAACAGTGGCCTGTATTTTTGCCATATTAAGCGCAAGGGATAGTTAATGATAACACACCATATCACTGGAGGTTAAACCAGCTGGAAACACCATTGTTCCAATGTCATCTAGTCTCTGCGCCTCCAATGCCAACACCCACACAAAACCACGAACCAGTAACTACATCACATTCTCCAACACAGCCAACAGAAACCCAGGCTAAAACACTGCAGGAATCAAGGACCTAACCTACCAGCACCATTGCACCCTTGTGCAACAGATGGGAATGGCAGGGTGACAGTCTTCAAATGGCCTTAAGCGTAACAAACTCAAGCGTCTCTGGCACAAAATCCAGGGATGAGCTCCACGAAGGGACTCTGTGTTGGAATCAGTATTTCTGCTGTGGTACTGCTAACATTTTTGGTTCCTATGTATTTATAAATAAGAAACAAACTGCAACAACTAGATATGTGTGTCCAAGTACTTGATATCACATTATTGAGGATGATTTTTATGTCATGGATTAAGACCCAGTGGCTCTCTAGGACTTTGTTCCCATGACTGTGAAAGATAGTAACCAGATATCACTGTGTGAGACTCCTTGTAAGTTTCGGGATCATTTTCGTGTGTCAGTTTCACCCAACATTCCAGCATGTCAGTGACATTGGTTAGAGTGACCCTCTAGTTAAAATGTATGTGGTGTTAATGGTGTTCATAATATAGTCCTATTTTTTATCCTAAAACTATTTCTGGTTGTTGCAGAGCTCTCTACCAAACATGAATGTTTTAGAAGTGTATATTGTCTATAGACCCCATGAATCTTACACCCTTCTAGGGAATACTCAGTGGGGAAACAGGAAATGAACTTTCTATCCTGGTCACCAAAGCTGTCAAGAAGCGAGAAATAGTAAAATCAACAAATCTGATTTGAGACCTAAAAGGCTTCTCTTGGAATGATTTCGTGATTATTTCTTTACTTGTTTTTATTTTTCTATTGTAACTGCAAATGTTATATTTCTTGGTTTTCATCTATTAGAGATAATCATTTCCATACCTATCTTGGTGTATAGTGGTAATTGCAATGAGATGGTACTGGTGAGAAGTCTTTGAAAAGTAAAAAAACAATACAGAAATCCAAGGGTCTTTTAAAATTTAGTTTTCAGTAATATCTAGTACCAGTGTTCAATAAATTTCAATGATTTTGTATTTGTAAGTCTCTTGCTATATGGTACCGCTCATTTTTTTCTTTAGATACCATTTCTTTTTTGAAAAAAGATGATGTTGGATAATTTGGCTATCATCTTACACTGTAGATAAAACTTATAAATAGCTGAGAGGTAGAATGGATAAGAGGGAAGTATTTAGTTAATAAGAAACTCTTCTGTAAATATACCATTCTTATAGGACAGACTGAATTTTGTTTTGTTTTTGATCTTTCAAGACACAATTGAGATTCCATTATCTACAGTCTGTCTTGAGACATTAGGACAGTGATGAAATTCAGACTGTATATTTAAACAAAAAACCTTGCATATCTTGGAGAAGTATCAGAAACAGTCTTTCACTGATGGCTGTAAAGATGATTGGACTAATTTTCTGAGTAAATGAAAATGTGAAGGACTTTTAGTAACTGTCTAGTTTCATTTATATGTAGATTCGTAATTAATGCTTTTAAAAATTTTTAATTTATATTTTTTACTTGTTATATTTTTCATACCCACAGTTATAAATATTTATCTTTAGTCTGTTTCCTTCAGTGTTTCTAACCCGTCAAAGAAGTCTTTTGCCTGAATTATATATGGGAAGTAACTGGCATTAAAAAAAAACAAACAGAAAACAACAGATGTTAAGCACTGTGAAAACTTATGTTTATTCAGTGAAATGGTTGGATCGCAGCTTGGCCATCACCGAGGATAATAGAAATCCTTTCCTCTCTGAGCAACATAACATTGAAGTGCGTAGTACAAATATTTTGAAAATATTTTATTTGATTCTAAATTATTCACAACAAAAGCTTGACTAACTTATGTCTGACCAAATTTTGAATAACTGTTTTGATCAGGTGACAATATTAATTACTTCAAATCACTGATTCTACTTGATTGTTTTATATTGATTGATTTTTATACACACACTAGCCTGTGATGCACACACACCCAACCTGAGAGCTAAATTGTCAAATCTATAGTAAAAAGGATTATTTTATTAACATTTTTCCTAAAAGTAGATAATGTTTGTAATCCAAAAAGTGCATTTGCTTTACTTTAAAAAAATGAACATTCACAGTTCACCCTAACTGGTATCTAAGGAGTGCTTTTAAACTTCGGCATTAAAGTTTCAAATGTCTAGAAGACAAAAGCTGATGACAGCATGGGAAATAGAGCATAAGCTAAAGTCTGAGATCTCTTCTGTTGAAATGGCTCCTAAAAGCATCCTTGATGATTTACATGTTACTAAAGCCAATGCACATATCGTGTGTTTTCATTCATCACGGTAGACTAAACCCTGCTTTTGAATTATTCCCTTACTTGGAAAACACGGATGCTTGAGGAAGATTCTTTCTCTAAAATATTATAGTATTCTTCTGAAAAACATGAAAATCCTCAGAAATCACGCAAGAGTTTCAATTTAGTTTAAATATGCTAATAACACCAAATAAAGACCTCTAGTTTGTAGCTGACCTCTAGCCTTTTTACATTTCTGCTGACATTTCCAAAAGCAAGGCTTCTACAATAAAATGTATTTAAAATAAATTAAGGGAGAATTTGAAAATTGTCCTATTGTCCCTATGAAACTTACTTCGGTGTTTCAGTTATAAAGTACTAACAACATAATAATGCTCACCTAGTCAAATATGCATATGTTTTTGAGAATATTTTTAAAATGCCATCTCAAGTCCTTTTAAAATATTTTGTAATACACATATTATAGTCCTACTATGTCAAGTAAAACAAAATTTAAAGTTAATTAAATTTTTAAAAGATAGATAGACAGAGTTGATTTTGCCCATCCTGGGAGGGATCTTAGGCACAGATACAGATCTTGGTATCTTTAAGAAATGTCAATGAATAACCATACCCACAGGATGATATGATGTCACTGCATGTGTCATATCGAAAAACCTGAACATGGATATGTTGCTCTTTTTTCAAAGATGAGAAAAATTGAAAAATACCCAGCCCTGACTATGGCAGATAATCTGTGTCCCTGCTTAGGGCACTGCCTGTCAGAGATGTGGTCAGTTCACCAAATGTAGTGACGAGATATAAAACACACTGAACTTTCAGTGTTTTGCCTTCCTGAAGATTATATAGAAAAGCTTGAATTATCTGACATGGTTGAAAAGACACTTTTAGTGTTATAATTTTGAGGGTACAGCAATGCTACTGAGTATAATCTCTTTACCTTTCTATTCTTTTATATTCCTAAAATATAGTGCAGGATCTCCAAAATATAAAAAGTCATAGTATTAAGAATGTAACAGATTTTTCTTTTTTTATATATAAACATTCATTGTAACAAACTTATCTCGTCATATGTGTGCCATATGGTAGCATTATCCCTATATATGAAGATAAATACAATTAACTTATAATGGCACTGTGATATAAATAGGTAACTTCACAATACTAAGACCATCTTTTCTAATAATAAGTAACATACATGCTTCAATCATCATCTTTAAAACTTGTTTAAAATTAAATGTTAAATTTATAGATTTTAAGTTTTAAAATGAAATGGAATGTGGAATATGGTGTAAGTGTCTAGGAGGATTGACTCTTCAAATTGAAAGTGGTTTAGACACTTTTTTTTGTCTTTACAGGACACATAACTCACACTTAATCAGACATGGGGATGCCTTCTGTTTTTTCAAATGAAAAAAATGCTTAACTAGAAAGAAAAGGGAAAGGCCTTTGCATATTTTAAGACCGTGATTTGGTCCCTTCCTTACTACTTCTTGTACTTTTGTTCTTTTTTTCCTGACTCACCTTTCAACTTCCCAACCTCTCCTCATGGTAATGATACTCAGTGCCTGCAAGAATCCTTGAAGTGTCGAATTCTTTCAGTGTGTCTCAGTGATTAGAGATGGTGCAATTATATCTGCATCTTCTGCAAAAGGGTAGGAAGCTTGGTGGTTTTTGAATTTAGGCCAACATCATACTTCTGGAGAGAGTTTTTATCTAGATGAAAACTGAATTTTAATCATACTTACCAAAAACCCAATAAATATAGTGTTAAAATGCCTACAAGTAGTAAAATGGAGGTGTTTTAAGGAAGCTATGATTTGGGATCTAGATTTATTCATAGTGTTTGTTGCAGATTTTCCTAAGGTATGGCCATAATTCTACTGTCATCATAGACTTTAGTAACATTGATAAAGCCACTTATTCTAATGGTGCATACCTTAATATTTCCTACTATTCCTGAACAAAGCTTGGGCTCCACTGGCCTTTTTAAATAAAGTCTTTATTCTGTTTCATCAAGGCCTGAGTTACTTTTTTTTTTTTTTTCTTATGAGAATAGATACTACTTCAGCAGGGGGAAAGGGAACAAGGGAATTTGTTGTTGTTCTTTAATGACTTGGAAAATATTAATGAGGAAGAGCAAATATTAGAACAACAGCCAATACATTATTTATCATTTCTGGTTCTCTGAAGGCAAAAATTTGGTAAATTCTGGCTGGCAATTGCAATATAGATCGAGATTAGTACAGATTTTAAATTCTGAGACTACTGTGTTTCTTTTCTTCACCTGTTTAAGGAGGTATATTCCACGTACAATAAAAGTCACTCTTCTAAAGGCTTTAGTGTACTCAAAAAGTTGTACAAATATCACTACTGATCTAGAAAAAATTTTATCACGCCCCCCCCAAAATCCTGTACCCATTAGTACTTACTCTCCATTTTTGCCTCCAAGAAACATTCTTGCCCCGGCTCCTGAAAACTACTAATTTACTTTCTGTCTCTGACTTTACTTGGGAATTTTAAAATGCATATTATTAGATATTGGTGCTTAGATTATAGTCTAAAGTAGTGGTCATATTGGCATCTGTTTATCACTTTGAAATTTATTCAACAGTATTTTTATGATCATTTGACTCATGGAAACATTTAAAAATTAGAGTCTAAAAAATATTAGGATTAGATTCATCTAAGTTTATAGGAGCTGAATGATTTCAGTGATGGAGTTATTAAACATTCCGTTGGAAAATGAATAAAAGATGGTCAGAATCTAATCCTTTCACTACAGGCCCATGAAGGAAAAGCATGTGTACTTTGACTAATGGGAGACCTTAGGAATGTAGAACGATGAGTCTGTGGTCTTGTGCCAACCAAACATGATTTTTATTTGAACATTGGACAGTCTTGCTGATAGGGCAACAAAATAAGTACAGTGAAGGATTTGAACTGGTCAAAGGTTAATAGTTATGACACTGAGTTTCATGGGTGAGTTTTACACTATCAATTTTTATACATCAAAGAAATAAAAGCAGATAAGACCACAAAATATTCCAGGATATGCAAAAGTTAAGTATTTAAAGGAGTTGAAGATAAAGATACAACAGAGATTGAAGTGTTGAACCATGGTTCTAGGTTGGGTACGGAGAAAGTATAAAGTTAGGTCCTTGTTGATAATTAGTTGAAAATAATAAGATCAGAGGTCTGACTCTCTTTATAGTGTATAAATTTAGATGTAATGGAAATAAGGAAAAGATCATTTTTATAGTTAATATAGTTAGCCCATAGTGATATACTAGATTTTAAAGATGTATCAAGTTGGGTTTAAGGCTTGGATATTTCTGAGCTGAAGCGGTGTTCAAGTGAGATCCTTAAAAATTCAAGGCAAGCTCAGTTTGATGTAAAGAATAATTATTCAAATCTTGGAAATAAAGAAAAAGATTATTGAGGGTTTCTTCATGACATGCTGAGCTTAACTTTTTATTGTCTGAACCATGTAAAAACAGAGGTTAACTTGGAGATTTTAGATAGCTGGAGAGATAGATAAATTCTGTCCAGTGGAATAAGTAACCTCAAAGACTGACACCTATGGACTTTTTAGACATTAATCAATTGTGTATCTAATCTAGAAATGTTAACTTAATATTTCTTTTTAAAAATTGCCTATATATGCATAACTTCTCCAATGCCATTTGGAACAAATTTAACATATTACTTTTTTAGTCATTAGTTAACCAGTAAAATAAAATATCTGATGTGATAATATATTTTCCTTAATATCATTATTTTACTTTCTAAAAATTATACTATTGGAGCTTCCAGTATGATGTCCTTGTGGGAGCACCTGGTGGAGCCAAGTAAACTATGTTGTTAGAGAAGTATACCTGATAGGCTGTTTAAGTCCTGCCCTTACTTGGCTACCAGAGTGATATAAGCATTAACAGAACTTTAAATTTGCTGCCTCTGCAGTTTATTTTTTCTACTGATTTTGTGTTGTTTTACTTCTGGTTTGCATACAGCAGAAACATTCTTCTTCATTGATGGCAACAATGATTGAGAAACTGCTTTTGTGGCCTGATTTTGGTGATTTTTGTAAGATGGTTCTATTCTCTATTGAGTGAGAAATGACAGATAAATGGATTTATTAGAGTTTTTTTTTTTTTTGCTTACCTATTAGTGTCAATTATATTACAAAGTGACAGTAATCAAAACAGTACAGTACTGGCACAAAAACAGACACATAGAGCAATAGAATAGAGAACCCAGAAATAAATCTTCAACAAAGGAACAAGAGTTTACAATGGGGAAAAGACAATCTCTTAAATAAGTGGTGTTGGGAGAACTGGACAGCTACATGTAAAAGAATTAAATTAGAACATTCCCTAACATCATATACAAAAATAAACTCAAAATGGATTAAAGACCTAAATGTAATACCAGAAACCATAAAACTAGAGGAAAACACAGGCAGAACACTCTTTGACATAAATCGTACCAATATTTTTTTGGATCTGTCTAATAAAGCAAAGAAAATAAAAGCCAAAATAAATGAATGGAAACTAATTAAACTTAAAAGCTATTGCACAGCAAAGGAAACCATCCACAAAATGAAAAGACAACCTACTGAATGGGAGAAAATACCTACAAATGATAGGAGAGATAAGGGGTTAATATCCAAAATATATAAACAGCTCATACAGCTCAACATCAAGAAACAAACAACCCAATAAAAAATTGGGCAGAAGACCGGAGTAGACATTTTTCCAAAGAGGGCATGCAGATGGCCAACAGGCACATGAAAAGATGCTCAACATCACTAATCATCAGGGAAGTGCAAGTCAAACCACAATGAGATATCACCTCATATCTGTCAGAATGGCTATCATCAAAAATAACACAAACAACAAATGTTGGCAAGGATGTAGAGAAAAGGGAACCCTCATACACTGTTGGTGGGAATGTAAATTGGTGTAGCCACTGTGGAAAACAGTATGGAGGTTTCTCACAAAACTAAAATTAGAACTACCATATGACCCAGCAAATTTTACTTTTGGGTACATATCTGAAAAAAGAAAAAAAAAAACACTATTTTGAAAAGATACACACATCCCCAGTATTCATAGCAGCATTATTTATAATTGCCAAGATATGGAAGCAACCTAAGTATCCATCAACAGAACAATGGATAAAGAAGATGGGGTATATGTATACAATGGAATATTAGCCAAAAAATGAATAAAATTTTGCCATTTGCAACAACATGGATGGAATTGGAGGGTATTATGCTAAATGAAATAAGTCAGACAGAAAAAGACAATTACTGTATGATATCACATATATGTGGAATCTAAAAAGACAATTACTGTATGATATCACATATATGTGGAAACTAAAAAATCAAACAAACTCATGAATATAACAAAAATAAAGCAGATTCACAGATATAGAGAATGAACTAGTGGTTACCAATGGGGAGAAGGAAGGAGGGAGGGACATGATAGGAGTAGGGGATTATGAGGTACAGACTAAGGGGCTGTAAGCTACAAGGGGCTTCCCTGGTGGTGCAGTGGTTAAGAATCTGCCTGCCAGTGCAGGGGACACGGGTTCGAGCCTTGGTCCGGGAAGATCCCACATGCTGCGGAGCAGTTGGGCCCATGTGCCACAACTACTGAGCCTGCACTCTAGAGCCCACATGCTACAGCTACTGAAGCCCGTGCACCTAGAGCCTGTGCTCCGCAACAAGAGAAGGCCCTGCTCACCACAACTAGAGAAAGCATGCGTGCAGCAACGAAGACCCAACACAGCCAAAGATTAACAAATCAAAAAATAAAAAATAAGCTACAAGTATATACTGTACAACACAGGGAATATAGCCAATATTTTATAATAACTATAAATGGAATATAATCTTTATTATGAATCACTACGTGTATACTTGTAACTTACATAAAATTGTACATAAACTATATTTCAATTAAAAAATAAAAGGAAAAAAATTCCATCCACATTGGAAGAACAGCTCTTTAATATCTGACCCTATAGAATTTGTTTTTGATTATGGCTAGAATTGTAGAAGTGAAGCTCCAAGTGCTCCAAGTGTCTGTGTGTCTATAACTCATAAAAGCCTTGACCTCTCATGTTGCTAGAGTGAAATGCTTTCCTGCCCCTGTAAGACATTAACAAATTAGAATATAAAGTTTCTTAAATTAAGGGAACTCAGTTCTAAGTGGGATATACTGATGACTCAGTGCTTGTATAATGTAACATCTCACAAATTTAAGGAACGTAAGAAAACCAAACTTGATACTTTAAAATTACTAAAAGTTTCTTCTAGGGACTTCTAACTTAGAAATATTTTAAGAATCTAAGTTTATATATTTCAAGTAAATCTTTGAACAAATAAGATTGGTTTAATAGTTTTGATTCAGGAAAGAAAAACTATGTGAAAATGAATACTGAAGTATTTATAATTAAGCATGATTTTAAATATACATACTATTCTTTCTTATTTTTAAATGCTGTGGTTTAGCAGTATCTTTTGGTCACCTTATGCATGTATCTACTTTTACTACTTTATACCTTTAAGGTATGAGGAGGATGTGTGCTTTTGCTGAAAATTGTGTTATATGATTTTATGAGATTTGTTCATCTGCTAAATGCCTATGTATGAAAGTTGAATTGTCTATTTTCTTGTCCTTTCTATGAAATTAAAGTTAGCCACTTTAGTAAAAAAGTTAAAATTAATATGGTTGGAACAAGACTGACGGAAAATACAAACTGTGTGTGCAAGGTAACAGAATGGGTTTTGTTTCTCAAAATAGGTTGCTAAGTATTGTTTCTCAGGCACCCACAATCTTAATCAAATGCCCAGCTTTCCTTTGATGAGTCTTGATTCTGCCTTCCCATAATCAAGTCCTAAATTTTTAAAAAACGAAATAAAAATCTCAGGACATTTATCATACTTAAGATGTCTTAAAATTTCCCAGAGGGCACTGGAAAAGTTACAGAGATTTTATATTTCATTTATAAAAATAGAGATGTAGAAATAATTGATAACTATTTCTTAATTTTCAACATGATAGATAAAATATTAATGTAACATAAATGTTTCAGAAATTGCTCATTTTAAGAAAAAAACCTGAAAATTTTCCAGTGTCCTTGAAGTTTGTTATGTTTTAACCTCAAGAAAAACACTGATCAATCTCTTGTCAAATGGTTATGCACCATACTCCAATAGAGAATATTACCCTTTCTATTATTGGTTACTGTAATAAATAATCCAGTCAATATTGCCAGCTATGAGAGAGGGTTCTACAGTCATGGGCAAGTTTTTAAAATCTGATCTTTCCATTATCTGTTTTTCTGGACAGAAAATAATTACAGGATTTGTAGAATTTTACAAACTTCATTTACGTAAACTTATTTCAGTTAATTAACGTTACATTCACTTCATAAATGCTAGTTTAGAGAAGTCATCATTAACATGTAAGTTAGATTTGGAAAACAGCATTCTCTCTGAATATATTGTATGTTATATATAATATTATACGTGGTTATATATATTATACATGAAAAATTCAATTAAATTCTTAAGACTGTTGGTTTGGCTAAAAAAGCTAAAGACTGAAAATACTTTAGAGCTAGATGTAAATACGGATTCTTAATTTTCATTACATACCATTGCTCCCTCAATTAATTAAATTTTAAAGTAACATTTAGTTTACTTTTAAAAACATGTTCTCTAAAAAGTCAAGATTCTTCCAATTCAGAAAGGTAAGTTTATAATAATTTAGGTTTATAATAGCATTAAACTTGTCTTCTACTTGACTTCTTTTAGCAACCCCAACAGCTAAAGCTTTGATAAACTCTGTATCCCTTTAGAGAGTCATTTTGCTCTCTCTGGGATTGTAAATAATGAATTAGTAATGTAAAATATCTTCCAAAAAGTACTGCCTTGTTTAACACTATCTGTCAGTTATAACGATAATGAAATAGGACTTAGTATAAAAGGAACATTGGGGAGCATGCTGCTTTGCAATGTGAATATGAATAAATTTGCATCAATTGCACAATTGCTTCTTTTAATACAATTCTATGCTGACTACATATATCTCAAAAAGACAGCCAAGCATATGACATTTTGGTTTTTCAGATATACAAGGACAATTTTCTCCTAAATACCCATAGTTACTTATTGTTCTGTTTTCCCACAAAGAATTTTGAATACAGGAGGATCCACTAGGGCCTTGAAATGAGTCTCTTGCACATTTTATAGAGATAGTAGCAGTAATAACAATAGCTATAATAATACTAATAATAGTATCTCATAACTTTTGACATCCTTAAGTACAGATGGATATTACACAGTTAACTTTGATAACATCAAAGTACCATTTTTAAAAACTAAAGACTAACATATATACTTGATATACTTGCCAACATCCTAAATTCAGATTCAGACAATGCATTTGGTGTGTAATGTCAACTCACCAATTGAGAAATCATAATTCAAGTGACTTACAAATTAGCTAGGCTCTCAGAACACAATTCCTATCACAGATTATCTTTTACACTGTCAGAGAAAAGAAAAGGGAGGCACCTTGTGAGGTCTTGTCAGTTGATTTGATTACAATAAAAAGTGAATCTTGATATATTCAAGGATAGATTTTAGAATGATTGTTACCTCATATTTATTTACATCTGCGTCTGTACCAAATACCAAAAAACGCTGGAGGTAATTTTTTTTCTTCTTTTATTCCCTCATAGAATTAGGTTTCATTGTTTAATTTAGTTCAATAATTTTTTTAAACATGACACTTTTGTGCTAAAGATGCCTCATTATTATTACCATACAAAATTTACTATACAAAATTGACAGCTTTAAAAGCAAACACATTTTAAGATTATTTTCATTAAACATGATAGACCTTAGGTATTTAATGCCTAAATATATGCACTAGTATATATATGTAAATATTTTGGATTTAACAGCATTCATTTGGGTTGAACATATTCACAGCAATTTATATACCAAAGTTTTTCAGATATACAAGGACAATTTTCTCCTAAATACCCATAGTTACTTATTGTTCTATTTTCCCACAAAGAATTTTGAATACAGGAGGATCCATTAGGGCCTTGAAATGAGTCTATTGCACATTTTATAGAGATAGTAGCAGTAATAACAATAACTATAATAATACTAATAATAGTATCTAATAGCTACTATTGTTTTCAGTGTGTCAGATTATTATGCAAACTGTTTTACATGAGCCAACTCATTATTTACATAATAATTCATTTAAATAATTCATGCATATACTACAGTATACAACATACATAATACATACACTACAGTTAATGATCCCATTTTTACATATGAGAAACAGTGGTGTATTGAAATAATAAAATGTGCCAGTGTTGCTGGCAGGAAAGGATTGACTCAGCAGGCCCTGGTTGCTCAAATGCTGCACATTCTCAAGTATGGCATGTCTTGGTTGATTCCTAGGAGATAACCTCCGAGACACTGGAGCATTCTGCCTGATAGTTTTTTTTTTGGTGTGTCTGAGACCTTGGACCATGTTGTCCCAATTGACAGGTTAAGTTTATTCTAAGAATGTAAGTGATAGTGCCTGTCCTAAGTAGCTGAGGTCAGTCATGTGGGCACCACATGCCTATGTGACTGACTCCCAATAAAAACCCTGGACACCAAGGCACAGACAAGCTTCTTTGGTTGAGAATAATTACATGTGTTGTCATACACCACTAATGGGAATATTAAGCATGTCTCCATGCAAATTCACTAGGAGGGGACACCTGGAATCTTGTACCTAGTTTTTCCAACACTTCACCTCATGCACTATTCCTCTTTGTTTATTGCCACTATAATAAACCATATCCAAGAATAGAACAAGTTTTATGAGTAGTGTGAGTCATAATCAAGTGAATATTCAAGCTTAAGAGTAATCTTGGGGATCACAAATACGGTTGTATAAATAGAAAATGTCAAAGCCCGAATTTTAAGTCAGACTCCGATGTCTCTGCTGTTAATAATTACAATATTCCATCCCTAGACTACACTATATATAAAACTATAATTTAACAAGAATGAGTAATTGACAGAATACTTATATCTCTCAGTACTACATTTTATCAAAGAAATTATGCTAAAGTCAGAATTCTTATAACTAAGACTTTTTAAGAAAACTGTTTTTAATAATTGCCAAATCATTTAATCTTCTTTTTCTTGTTTTCCTATACAAATAATAAATATTTATAGATGACATGATGTTATATAGAGATAATCCTAAAGAGTCTATCCACATAAAAACTGTTAGATCTAATCAATGAATTCTGTAAAGTTGCAAGATATAAAATCAACAAACAAAAATCCATAGCATTTCTATGTTCCCAAAATAAATTATCTGAAAAACAAATTTAAAATGTTTCATTTACAATGGCATTAAAAACAATAAAATACTCAGGAATAAATTTAACCAAGGAGGTAAACAATCTCTACACTGAAAACTGTAAGACATCAATGAAAGAAATTGAAGAAGACACAAAAATGGAAAGGTACTTCTGTTCATGGATTAAAAGAGTTAGTATTGTTAAAATTCACATAATATCCAAATCCATCTATAGATTCAGTGCAATCCCTATCAAGCTTCCAATGGCACTTTATATTTTACAGAAGTAGAAAAAAATTCTAAAATTTATATAGAACCACAAAAGATCCTGGATAGTCAAAGCAGTCCTGAGGAAGAGCAAAGTGGGAGGCATCACACTTCTTGATTTCAAGCTATTTTATAAAGCTGTAGTAATCAAAGTGAGTGTAGTGTTTTACTATAGCTATAGTATAGTGTGATACTGGCATAAAAACAGACACATACGTAAATGGAACAGAATAGAGAGCCTAGAAATAAGCCCACAATTTTTAACAAAGGAGACAAGAATATACAATGGGGAAAGGACAGTCTCTTCAATAAATGGAGTTCAGAAAACTGAATAGTCACATGCAAAAGAATAAAACTGGACCACTATCTTACTCCACGCACAAAAATTAACTCAAAATGGGCCAATGTAAGACCTAAAACAATAAAACTTCTAGAAGAAAATATAGGCATTAAGTTACTTGACATCAATCTTGGCAATAATTTTTTGGATTTGACACCAAAAACAAAGGCAACAAAAACAAGTGGGAATGCCTGGAAGTAAAAAGCTTCTGCAGAGCAAAAGAAACCACCAACAAAATGAAGAAACAAACTGCTGAATAGCAGAAAATACTTGCAAATCATAAACGTGGTAAGAGGTTAATTTTGAAAACACAGAAAGAACACTACAATCCAGTAGACCAAAAAAAAAAAAAAAAACACAATTAAAAATGTGCAAAGTACCTGAATACACATTTTTTTCAAGGAAGATATATGAATGGTCAACAGATACCTGAAAAAGGTGTTCAGCTTCACTAATCATAAGGGAAATGCAAATCAAAACCACTATGAGATATCATCTCACACCTGTTAGAATGTCTATCATCAAAAAGCCACTATGGAGAACAGTATGGAGGTTCCTCAAAAAACTAAAAATATAACTACCATATGACCCAGCAATCCCACTACTGGGCATATACCCTGAGAAAACAATAATTCAAAAAGAGTCATGTACCAAAATGTTCATTGCAGCTCTATTTACAATAGCCAGGACATGGAAGCAACCTAAGTGTCCGTCAACAGCTGAATGGATAAAGAAGATGTGGCATATATATACAATGGAATATTACCCAGCCATAAAAAGAAACAAAATTGAATTATTTGTAGTGAAGTGGTTGGACCTAGAGTCTGTCATACAGAGTGAAGTCAGAAAGAGAAAAACAAATATGGTATGCTAACACATATACATGGAATCTAAGAAAAAATAAAAGGTCATGAAGAACCTAGGGGCAAGATGGGAATGAAGACACAGATCTACTAGAGAATGGACTTGAGGATATGGGGAGGGGGAAGGGTAAGCTGGGACAAAGTGAGAGAGTGGCATGGACATATATACACTATCAAACATAAAATAGATAGCTAGTGGGACACAGCCGCATAGCACAGGGAGATCAGCTCAGTGCTTTGTGACCACCTAGAGGGGTGGGATAGGGAGGGTGCGAGGGAGGGAGACACAAAAGGGAAGAGATATGGGAACATATGTATATGTATAACTGATTCACTTTGTTATGAAGCAGAAACTAACACACCATTGTAAAGCAATTATACTCCAATAAAGATGTTAAAAAAAAAAAAAGTCAAGAGAACATATATGTTCGTGAGACTGGAGCAAAGGGGACACCTGTACACTGTTGGTGGGAATGTAAATTGGTACAGCCAGTATGAAGGGTCCTCAGAAAATTAAAAATAGAACTACCATATGATCCAGCAATTCCACTTCTGGGTATTTATCTGAGAAAATGAAAACACTAACTTGAAAAGATATATGCATTCCCATGTTCATTGCAGCATTATTTACAATAGAAAAGAAATGGAGTCAACCTAAATATCCATGGATGGATGAATGGATAAAGCAGGTGTTACACACACACACACACAGAAATATTATTCAGTCATAAAAAGAAGGAAATCTTGCCATTTACAGCAGCATGGATGGACCTTCCTTGAGGGCATTATGCTAAGTGGAATAAGTCAGACAAAGACAAATACTGTATAATCTCAATTATATGTAGAATCTTAAAAAGAAAAAAAACAACTAATGGCAAAAGAGATCAGATTTCTGGTTACCAGACATTGGGGGGCAGAGAGGAAATTGGATGAAGGTGGTCAAAAGTTACAAACTTCCAGTAATAAATAAGTACTAGAGATGTAATGTATAACATAACTACGGTTAACACTTCTGTATGATATATATATATATAACTTAAGAGAGTAAATCATGAGTATTCATCCCAGGGAGAAAAAAATTTTTTTTCTTTACTGTATCTATATGAGATGAGGGATGTTAAATAAAGTTATTGCAGTATTCACTTCACAATATATATGTCAAATCATTATGCTGTACACCTTAAACTTATACATGCTCTGTGTCCATTATATCTCAATAAAACTGGGAAAAAAGCCCATTAATTTTATAGAGCAGTTTATGTTCATAGTAAAATAAGTATCAAATGTACATAGTCCCAGTAATATTAACCTATATATGGAAATCAGAATATGATCTTCTTTAGTGATATTGGCAAGAGCATAAAAAACCAAGTCTAATGTGTTGAGAAGTGTGAGAATGGGGGATAGACAGGTAGATAGAATTTACACAAGTCTCAAGATATTTAGCAGTGGAAAAAAAAAACATGGTAAATAGAGGGCCATCAGTAGTTAAAATATTAGTCATTCTTGTAACTTTATTTTGGCATATGTGTTAGATTATTTTCATATTGGAAATAATTATGTTTATATTTTGATGGGAGGATATCAAAACATGGTAGAATTGAAGGTAATGATAAAGTGACAATAATCATTATATATAGTTTAATGATACAGGGTTATGAGCTAATGATTTAAAGAAAATTATAATTGAAGAGAAGATAAATATCTGAAAAGTAGCATCCACTGGTAAGCATTCCTTAATTCATCAAATGATAATCTTTTTTACCTTCAATATACTCTCATATGTTGTTTATTATCATATTCATCATGAGTGGATTTAATATATGCTTATAATAAGAACAAATACCTCCTAATAAATGTCTAAAATCATTACTGCATAAGTTCAAGTAGAACAGCAAATAATATAAATGACTGCTTGAACTAAAATTATATATGCCTAGAGGAAGTTAACAGAATTAAGAATACCTACAACATATCACCACAATGTTCAGTACATAATGTTTTAAAAATGCAAGAAGTGTGAAGAAACAAAAAACGTGACCCAAAGACAATTTAAAAATGGGCAATGGTTATGACTAGGAATTTTACATCAAGAGATAGCAACTATATTAAAATATACCCAAACTCATTAGTAATAAGAGAAAGGCAAATGAAGTCACAATTTGATTTAAAACCATAATATTATAATAAATGAATAGCCTCATGTGGACCAGTAATTTTAAAACGTGTATCATAAACTGAGAAGCACATTAAACTTGACACTCTGCATATGAGGTCTAAAGCAAGCAAACAACCCAAACAAACAAAAAGCTGTGGATGCTCACTCTTGGATCCCAACCACCATGCTGAAGGTCAAGATAGCAAATGTGGAGAATGACATCAGCACCATGGCATCATGAATCATTCAATGAAGATACAAAACAAACAGAAGGCAAATAATAAGATGGCATTCATAAGACCTTACATATCAACAGTGACTTTAAATGTAAATGAATTGAATTCACCAATTTAAAGACACAGAGTGGACAGGTAAAAAATAAGACTCAACTATGCTGCCTATATGAGACTAATTTTAGCTCTAAAGACACATATAGGCTCAAATTGAAGTGATGGAAAAAGGTATTCCATGCAAGCAGAAGCCAGAACAAAGCAGAGGTAGCCATGCTTATATCAGAAAAAATAGACTTCAAGCCAAAAACAGTAACAAGAAACAAAGAAGGTTATTATATTATGATAAAGGGGGCAAGACATCGAGAAGATACAACTATAAATATATATATATGTATACACCCAACATCAAAATGCCAAATTATATTAAGCAAATACTAACAGATCTAAGGGGAGGAATAGACAGCAATACAATAGCAGTAGGGAGGTTCAATACTCTATCAGCAATGGGTAGATCATCCAGACAGAAAATCAACAAGGAAACAATGGAACTGACCCACACTTTAGAATAAATAGACTTAACCTATTTTGAACATTTTACTCAACAGTAGCAGAATACCCATTCTTCCCAAGTGGACACAGACTATTCTCTAGGATAGAACATACAATGGGACAAAACACACGTCTTAGCAAATTTAACAAGACTGAAATCATACCAACTTTCTTTTCTGATCACAACAGTATGAAGCTATAAATCAATGACAAAAGGCAAGGTGGAAAATCTACAAATATGTGGCAAATAAACACACATTTTTGAACAACAAATGAGTCAAAGAAGAAATCAAAAGGGAAAGTAAAAAATTCTCAAAACAAATTAAAGTAGAAATACAACACATTAAAAACTTATGTAATGCAACAGAAGCAGTTCTGAGATGAAAGCTTATAGCAATAAATTAATATATTAAGAATTAGATCTCAAACACCTCAAGAAACTAGAAAAAGAAAAAATATTAAGCCCAAAATTAGTAAAAGGAAGGAAATAATATAATCCAGATTCCTATTCTTAATTTAGCTCATATATTTTAGCAATCCTGGGCACTTTATGGAATCCCTGTATTCCATATGATACTACAGTGGTATATACTCATATACCATTCATACAGAGGTATATGCCATATTAATGAATTGTCAAAACCTATTGAGCCATACAACGCAGAGTGAATCAATGTAAACTACAGACTTTAATGAAAATGCATCAGTATTGGTTGATTAATTGTAATAAGTGTACCACACAAAAGCAAGATATTATTAATAATGGGGTAACTGTGTGTGTGCATGAATTCTGTACAATATGCTCAAAATTTCTGTAAGCCTAAAATTCTCCTAAAAATAAGTTTGTTGACTGAAAAATAATACTGCAATCATTACTTAGGCACAACTTGTAAATATTAATACTATCTTAACACCAATTTTTTTCTAACAAAAGAAAACTTTGTATAAGACATCAGAAATATTAATAAAACATGCTCTATAAAAACGAAAAACATTTGTGAAAGAAATTACATTTTAAAAAGGCTTTTTTAAATGCAAGAAATCTTTCATATACTATTAAATGTAATTTCATTTAATATATTTTTAAGTGTATTCTTCTATTCACATCTGCTACATGCTCCAAAAATTACATATATAAAATAAGAAAATATATTTTGTTTTCTATCATATGACAGAAGTTTTCTTATTTAGCTAGCTAAATGCCCCCATAAGTACTTTAAACACTGCAATCAATATAGAGTGCAGCTAACTAAATAGAAAAACCTCAATTGGTAGAATAGAAACTTCATATATGCTATCCCTTAATTAGTTTCCAAATTATTTAAGTATCAGACAATATATGCTTATTCATAACGTGTATGCAAAAAGAGACATGCTTTCTAGAATAAGAAATAAGATGCTAATTAAGAAGATAGAATTTCTATACTGGTTTGCAATTATTTGTTGGTCTCACTTAAATTCATTAGGAAAAAAAGGCAAAGAAAATTTATATAAATGCATCCACAATATACAAGTGTAATAATCAAAATCTACTTCTCGCAGAAAATAAAATGTTTCTCAAAAGAAATTTATTTTCTAGTACTTAAAATTACATTTTTTAAAGTGGCAGTTTTGTTACCACTATCTTAAATAACTATGCTGTTATTTTAATATTTTCTCAAGGTACTAATTTTTGATAAAAATCCTTGTCCTGACCCTCCATTATTGCAAATAATTCTATATTAAAAATAGTAGGAGGGCTTCCCTGGTGGCGCAGTGGTTAAGAGTCCACCTGCCAATGCAGGGGACATGGGTTCGTGCCCCGGTCTGGGAAGATCCCACATGCCGTGGAGTGGCTGGGCCTCTGAGCCATGGCCACTGAGCCTGCACATCTGGAGCCTGTGCTCTGCAACGGGAGAGGCCACAACATTGAGAGGCCCACATACCGCAAAAAAAAAAAAAAAAAAAAACAGTAGGAGAACACAGTATATCTTTCCATCTGTTTGTGTTGTCTTCAATTTCTTTCATCAGTGGCTTATACTTTTCCAAGAATAGGTATTTTACCTCCTTAGGTGAGTTTATTCCTAGGTATTTCATTCTTTTTCATGTGATGGTAAATGGAATTATTGCCTTAATTTCTCTTTCTGATAGTTCATCGTCAGTGTGTCAAAATGCAACAGATTTCTCTATAATAATTCTATATCCTGCAACTTTACAGAATTCACTGATGAGGCCTAGCAGTTTTCTGGTGGTATCTTTAGGATTTTCTATGTATAGTATGTCATCTACAAACAGTGATAATTTTACTTCTTCCTTTCCAATTTGGATTCCTTTTATATCTTTTTCTTGTCTAACTGCTGTGGCTAGGACTTCCAATACTATGTTGAAGAAAAGTGGCAAGAATGGGCATCTTTGTCCTGTTCCTGATCTTAGAGGAAATGCCTTCAGTTTGTCACTGTTGAGTATGATGTTAGCTGTGGGTTTGTCATATATGTCCTTTTTTTAATGTTGAGTTATGTTCTCTCTATGATCACTTTCTGGAGTAATTATTATTATTGTTAAAATGACTATAACACCCATGGCAATATATAGATTCAATGCAATCCCTATGAAAATGTCAATGGAATTTTCCACAGAACTAGTACAAATAATTTTAAAATCAGTATGGAAACACAGAAGGCCCTGAATAGCCAAAACAATCTTGAGAGAGAAGAATGGAGCGGAGGAATCATGCTCCCTGACTTCAGACTATACTACAAAGCTACAGTAATCAAGACAGTATGGTACTGGCACAAAAACAGAAATATAGATCAATGGAACAGAATAAAGAGTCTAGAAATAAACCCATGAACTTATGGTCCATTAATCTATGACAAAGAAGGCAAGAATATACTGTCTTTCCTCTATAGTATGTAAAATAAGTGGTGTTGGGAAAACTGGGCCACTTCATGTAAAATAATGAAATTAGAACATTCTCTAGCACCATGCACAAAAATAAACTCAAAATGTATTAAAGACCTAAAAGTAAGACTGGAAAGCAAAAAGCTCCTAGAGGAAAACATAGGCAGGACGCTCTTTGACATAATCTGTACCAATATGTTTTTGGATCTGTCTCCAAAAGGAAAGGATATAAAAGTAAAAATAAAGAAATGGGACCTAATTAAACTTAAAATCTTTTGCACAGCAAAGGAAACGACCCACAGAACAAAAGGACAACATACTGAATGGGAGAAAATATTTGCAAATGATATGACCTATAAGGGGTTAATATCCAACATATATAAGCAGCTCATATAACTAAACATCAAAAAAAGAAATGAAACAACCCAATTAAAAAATGGGCAGAAGACCTGAATAGACATTTTTCCAAAGAAGACATGCAGATGGCCGAAAGGCACATGAAAAGATGCTCAACATCACAAATCATCAGGGAAATGCAAATCAAAACCACAATGAGCTATCATCTCACACCTGTCAGAAAGGCTATCATGAAAAATAACACAAATAACAAATATTGGTGAGGATGTGGAGAAAAAGGAACTCTTGTACACTGTTGGTGGGAAGGTAAACTGGTGAAGCCACTGTAGAAAACAGTATGGAGGTTTCTCACAAAAGTAAAAATAGAACTACCCAATGACCCAGCAATTCCACTCCTGGGTATATATCTGAGAAAAAACAAAAACACTAATTCAAAAAGACACATGCACCCCAGTGTTCATAGCAGCATTATTTATAACTGCCAAGATATGAAAGCAACCTAAGTGTCCAACAACAGATGAATGGATAAAGGAGATGTGGTATACATATGCAACAGAATACTACTCAGCAATGAAAAAGAATGAAATTTTGCCATTTGCAACAACATGGATGGACTTGGAGGGAATTATGCTGAGTGAAGTAAGTCAGAGACAAATATGTATGATATCACTTACATGTGGAATTTTTAAAAAATACAACAAACTAGTGAAGAAGAATGAAGCAGACTCACAGATGTAGAGAACAAACTAGTGGTTGCCAGTGGAGAGAGGGAATGAGGGGGTGGCAATATAGGGCAAGGCGATTAAGAGCTCAAACTATTATGTATAGAATAAGCTACAACAATATATTGTACAACATGGGGAATATAGCCAGTATTTTATAATAACTATAAATGGAATATAACCTTTAAAATTGTTATTCAGTATATTGTACACCTGTAACTTATATAATATTATACATCAACTGTACTTCAATTAAAACATTTTTTAAAATAGGAGAATACGAAATCAATTTCATTCTTCTCTTACTCCATAGTAAATA
Organism: Aethalodelphis obliquidens; assembly: GCF_003676395.1. Lineage (NCBI taxonomy): Eukaryota > Metazoa > Chordata > Mammalia > Artiodactyla > Delphinidae > Aethalodelphis > Aethalodelphis obliquidens. The sequence goes on from NW_020837950.1 coordinate 52,128,577, forward strand.
TTTTATTGAAATGTTAAACTAAAGTACTTTATATACTGCTATGGTTTTCTTATTTTCCTTTTGAATTGAATTATCAGTACTGATGATTTGGTGTAACTATAATTTGTGAGAAGTTGAGAAAAGCCAATTAGTAAGCAAGTTTCCTTGTTGAAATTGCTCCAGGTTTTCCAAGCTTCTAATCATAATTAAACATAAGAGAAAGAAACATTAACTGCTCTACTTAAAAGTTCTATATCGGGGCTTATAAAAGTTGGATATGTTTCTATATGTAGTACCCAATCTCTCAATAAGCAAGAATAGTTAGTTTGATGTGTTGCCCCAAATCCATGTTCCTTTTTCTCTGAATGTGAGATACATTTTGATCACCAAGTAATGTTGGTAAATTGCCTGTGTTACCCATTGTTTTCAAATTTCTAATCTTCAGATTTTCTCTTGATATGTATGTATGTTCACTTTCCTCTGTTGGGTATACATCTGCCTGACAAGGTAGCTAGTTATTTTTCTGTAAACATGTGGAAGGAGACTGTTTATTTTTCCATTAAGCTGCTATATATCTATAAATTACAGATATGGATTTTGCCATATTCTAGCTTGAAGGGAGACATACATACTTTGAGTAACCCATGCAAATCTAGAAAAGGTAAAAACAGCAAAAGAGGAATCAGTACTAGTAGTCACATACTATGTTCAGGAAAAAATTTGGTCCAAACGTATGTGGCAAGATAGTGAATTTCCCAAGAATCTTGAAAGGATAGCTTACTTGGTTTGAAGCCACATCTCCTGGGGGATGAAACTGAGATACAAATGAGGTATAAACAAAATGCCACTAGAGTACCTCAGTGACAAAATATGGAAACAGAGGGGGAAATGAGGAGAGGAACTAGAAAAGGGAAGGGGAAGGGTCAGGACAAAAATGGCAGAGGAGTAGGAAGCAGAGTTCACCTCCCTCCACAGAAACACTGAAAATACATCTACAAGTGGAACAATTCACACAGAACAGCTAGTGAGTGCCAACAGAAGACCTCAGACATCCAAAAAGACAAGGAAGCCTCCACGTAACTGGGTAGGACAAAAGGAAAAAGAAGGAATCAGGATGGGGCCTGCACCCCAGAGACGGAGCTGTGAAGGAGGAAAGGTTCCCACACCTTGGGATGGCTCCCCACCATGGGAGAGATTAGACTGCATGGAGGGGGAGTTTCAGAGCCCAAAAGGAGAGAGGAGTAACCAGTTCGTGGAAAGCAAACCGAAAAGCAACCTGGCCAGAGGGTCAGCACCGCCACCCTACATTCCCCACCTTGAGATACTCCTCTGTCACTGAGGGTGGTGTTCAGATGCTGAAGCTCAGACCCTGAAGCTGAGTCCCAGGGAGAGGACCAGGGTTAAGTGCAGAAATAGCCTGAAGAGGTTGGGCCATGGCAACTGAGTGTGTACTAGGAAGAAGCCTGGGCCAACCAGAGAGGCAAATTACCATTGTTTGAAGGCACATGAGGACAGGGGCAGGACCACCATAGGAACTTCTTTCCCTGTGAGTGCTCCCAGAAAACAAAACATCGCCTGCAGGAGGTCCAGTGGTGGGTGTGAGTCACTGCCGCCATCTTGGGCTCCAGAGGCTGGCACTGGCTGCCTCTTCCAGACCTGCAGGCAGACACCAGGCCTCACCCCTGCTGACCCAGAAGGGCACAGACAGCTTTCGCACTAGGAATTCCTCCAGCGGGCCCCAGGACCCACTCCCACTGATGTGGAAGGGCACAGACAACTTCTGCCACTAGGAATTACACCAGCACTTCCCAGGACCTACACATGCTGTCCTGGGAGCATGCAGAAACCTCTTGCTACTAGGAAATCCATCAGTGGGTGCCAGAACCTACCGTCAGCAGGGGCCAATGTGGGGGTTGGGTGAGACCAGAGCCCGAGCTGCCTCCATAGCTCCCACAGCAGGTCCAGGAGCATGACTACCACAGTCCTGGAACCTGACCTCAGTAGATCTGTGCTGGTGGCTGGGTGAAAATGATGTCTTAGAGTCACCAGGGCCAATTGCTGGCATACCCACAGTTAAGGCAGGACTGAGAGCAGTGCCAACAACAGTATACTTTGTGAGCCCACACAATAGGCAAAAGGGGACACAACAGAGCACATCCACAGGTGAACAGCTCCAGAGGAGTAATACTCAGTGGCTTCTCTCCCAGTGGTAGCTCTCCAATCCCACCTACCTTGCACTGCAGATCAGAAGCACAGCTAAGAAACAGAGCTGAGGGCCTCTGCTCCAACAACAAGGGAGCAGATCCCACCCCTAACAGGACAGTGACAACCATAGAGCAAAGAGGAGACTCCTCTCAATATCTAGGGCAGGCACTGGTCACCACAACACCAATCAAACCCCCTATCAAAGGGCTAATGGTACAAGCCTCTGGACAAACCTCACCCACCAGAGGACAGACACCAGAAGAAAGAACTATGATGCTACAGCCTGCAGAAAGGAGAGCACAAACACAGTTTGACAAAATGAGATGACAAAGAAATATGTTGCAGAGGAAGGAGCAAGATAAAAACCTACAAGAACAACTAAATGAAGAGGAGATAAGCAATCTATCTGAAAAAGAATTCAGAGTAGTGATAGTAAAGATGATCCAAGATCTTGGAAAAAGAATGGAGACACAGATCAAGAAGATACAAGAAAAGTTTAACAAAGACCTACAAGAACTATAGAACAAACAGAGATTAACAAGACAGTAACTGAAAGGAAAAATATACTAGAAGGAAGCAATAGAATAACTGAGGCAGAAGAACAGATAAGTGACCTGGAAGACAGAATGATGGAAATCTCTTCCATGAACAGAATTTTTTAAAAAAAGAATGAAAAGAACTGAGGGCACTCTCATAGACCTGTGGGACAACAGTAAATGGACCAACATTCAAATTATAGGGGTCCCTGAAAAAGGAGAAAAAGAAAAAGGCTTGAGAAAATATTTGAAGAGATTACAGTCGAAAACTTTCCTAGTATGGGAAAGGAAAGAGTCACCCAAGTCCAGGAAACACAGAGTCCCATACAGGATCAAGCTAAGGAGGAACAGGTCAAGACATATTAATCAAACTAACAAAATTAACTACAAAGAAAAAAAAATTAAAAGCAGAAAGAGAAAAGCAACAAATAATATACAAGGGAATCCCTGTAAGGCTATCAGCTGATATTTCAGAAGAAACTCTGCAGGCCAGAAGGAAGTGGCAGGATATGAAAGGGAAAATCCTAAAACCAAGATTACTCTACCCAGCAAGGATCTCATTCAGATATGACAGAAAAATCAATATCTTTACAGACAAGCAAAAACTAAGAGAATTCAGCACCACCAAACCAGCTTTACAACAAATGCTAAAGGAACTTCTCTAGGCAAGAAACACAAGGGAAAAGAATAAAAGAGGAAGGGGAAAAAAACAAAACCTACAAATACAAACTGAAAACAATTAAGAAAATGGCAACAGGAAGATACATATCAATAATTACCTTAAATGGAAATGGATTAAATGCTCCAACCAAAAGACACAGACTGGCTGAGTGGACACAAAAACAAAACCCATATATATGCTGTCTGAAAGAGACCCATTTCAGACCTAGGGACACACACAGACTGAAAGTGAGGGTATGGAAAAAGGTATTCCATGAAAATGAAAATCAAAAGAAAGCTGGGGTTGCAATACTCATATCAGACAAAATAGACTTTAAAATACTGTTACAAGAGACAAGGAAGGACACTACATAATGATCAAGGGATCAATCCAAGAAGAAGATATAACAATTGTAAATATTTATGCACCCAAAACATAGGAGCACCTCAAGATATAAGGCAAACGCTAACAGCCATAAAAGGGGAAATCAACAATAACCCAATGATAGTGGGGGAATTTAAAACCCCACTTACACCAATGGACAGATCATCAAGACAGAAAATTAATAAGGAAACACAAGCCTTAAATGACACACTAGATCAGATAGACTTAATCAATATTCATAGGACATTCCATCAAAAAGCAGCAGAATACACTTTCTTCTCAAGTGCACATGGAAAATTCTCCAGGATAGATCATATCTTGGATCACAAATCATGCCTCAGTAAATTTAAGAATTTTGAGATCATATCAAGCATCTTTTCTGACCACAATATTATGAGATTAGAAATCAATACAGGAAAAAAAGGTAAACAATATGTTACTAAACAATATGTTACTAAATAAACAATGGATCACTGAAGAAATCAAAGAGGAAATCAAAAAATACCTCCAAATAAATGACAATGAAAACACAATGACCCAAAACAAAAGGGATGGGATGCAGCAAAAGCAGTTCTAAGAGGGAAATTTATGGGATGCAGCAAAGGCAGTTCTAAGAGGGAAATTTACAGCAATACAATCTTACCTCAAGAAACAAGTAAAATCTCAAATAAGTAACCTAACCTTACACCTAACACAATTAGAGAAAGGAGAACAAACAAAACCCAAAGTAAGTAGAAGAAATCATAAAGATCAGAGCAGAAATAAATAAAGATTAATAAAACAATAGCAAAGATCAATGAAACTAAAAGCTGGTTCTTTGAGAAGATAAGCAAAATTACTAAACCTTTAGCCAGACTCATCAAGAAGGAGAGAGGACTCAAATCAACAGAATTATTAATGAAAAAGAAGAAGTAACAACTGAAATAAAAAGGATCATAACAGACTACTATAGGTAATTGTATGCCAATAAAATGGACCACCTGGAAGAAATGGACAAATTCTTAGAAAGATACAAGCTTCCAAGACTGAACCAGGAAGAAACAGAAAATATGAACAGACCAATCACAAGTAATGAAATGGAAACTGGGATTAAAAATCTTCCAACAAACAAAAATCCAGGACCAGATGGCTTCACAGGCAAATTCTAAAACACAACACCTATACTTCACAAACTCTTCCAAAAAATTGCAGAGGAAGGAATACTCCAAAGCTCATTCTATGAGGCCCCAGGTCACCCTGATTACCTAAACCAGACAAAGATATCAAACACACACAAAAAAACCAAAACTTACAGGCCAATATCACTAGTGAACATAGTTACAAAAATCCTCAACAAAATACTAACAAACAGAATCCAACAACACATTAAAATGATTATACAGCATGATCAAATGGAATTTACCCGAGGGATGCAAGGATTCTTCAATATATGTAAATCAAACAATGTGATACACCATATTAACAAATTGAAGAATAAAAACCATACGATCATCTCAGTAGATGCAGAAAAAGCTTCTGACAAAATTCAACAACGCTTTATCATAAAAACTCTCCAGAAACTGGGCACAGAGGGAACCTACCTCAACATAATAAAGGCCATATACAACAAACTCACAGCACACATCACTGTCAATGGTGAAAACCTGAAAGCATTTCCTCTAAGATCAGGAACAAGACAATGATGTTTATTCTTGCCACTACTATTCAACATAATTTTGGAAGTCTTAGCCACAGCAATCAGAGAAGAAAAAGAAATAAAAGGGATCCAAGTTGGAAAAGAAGAAGTAAAAATATCACTGTTTGTAGATGAGATGATACTATACATAGAAAATCCAAAAGCTACTACTGGAAAACTACTGGAGCTCATCAGTGAATGTGGTAAAGTGGTGGGATACAAAATTAATACACGGAAATCACTTGCATTTCTATACACTAACAATGAAAGATCAGAAAGAGAGATTAAAGAAACAATCCTATTTACCATTGAAACAGAAAGAGTAAAATACCTAGGAATAAACCTACCTAAGGAGGCAAAAGACTTGTATGCAGAAAACTATAAGATACTGATGAAAGAAATCAAAGATGACACAAACAGATGGAGAGATACACCACATTCTTGGATTGGAAGAATCAATATTGTCAAAATGACTATACTACCCAAAGCAATCTACAGATATGATGCAATCCCTATCAAATTACCAGTGGCATTTTTCACAGAATTAGAACAAAAATTTTTTACAATTTATGTGGAAACACAAAACACCCTAAATAGCCAAAGGAATCTTGCAAAAGAAAAATGGAGCTGGAGGAATTAGGCTCCCTGACTTCAGACTATACTACAAAGCTACAGTCATCAAAACAGTATGGTATTGTCACAAAAGCAGAAATATAGATCAATGGAACAGGATAGAAAGCCAAGAGATAAACCTACACACCTATTGCCACCTAATCTATGACAAAGGAGGCAAGAATATACAATGGAGAAAAGACAGCCTCTTCAATAGGTGGTGCTGGGAAAACTGGACAGATACGTGTAAAAGAATGAAATTAGGACACTCTCTAACACCATACACAAAAATAAACTCAAAATGGATTAAACACCTAAATGTAAGGCTGGACACTATAAAACTCTTGGAAGAAAACATCAGCAGAACACTGTTTGACACAAATCTCAGCAAGATCTTTTTTGATCCACCTCCTAGAGTAATGAAAATAAAAACAAAAAAAACAAATGTGATGTAATGAAGCTTAAAAGCTTTTGCACAGCAAAGGAAACCATAAACAAGATGAAAAGACACCCTCAGAAAGGGCAAAAATATTTGCAAACGAAGCAACCAACAAGGGATTATTATCCAAAATATACAAGCAGCTCATGCAGCTCAATATCAAAAAAACAAACAACCTAATCCAAAAATGGGTGGAAGACCTAAATAGACATTTCTCCAAAGAAGATATACAGATTGCCAACAAGTACATGAAAGAATGCTCAACATCACTAATCTTTAGAGAAATGCAAATCAAAACTACAATGAGGTATTGCCTCACACAAGCCAGAATGGCTATCATCAAAAAATCTACAAACAACAAATGCTGGAGAGGGTGTGGAGAAGAGGGAACCCTCTTACACTGTTGGTGGGAATGTAAACTGGTACACCTACTATGGAGGACAGCATGGAGATTCCTTAACAAACTAAAAATAGAATTATCATATGACCCAGCAATACCACTCCTGAGCTTACACCCAGAGAAAACCATAATTGAAAAAGACACATGCACCCCAATGTTCATTGCAGCACTATTTACAAGAGCCAGGATAAGGAAACAACCTAAATGTCCATCAGCAGAGGAGTGGATAAAGAAGATGTGGTATATATAAACAATAGATTACTCGGCCGTTAAAAAAACCAAAATGATGCCATTTGTAGTGACATGGATGGACCTAGAGATTGTCATACTGAGCGAAGTCAGACACAGAAAGACAAATATTAGGGACTTCCCTGGTGGCACAGTGGTTAAGAATCCGCCTGCCAGTGCAAGGACACGGGTTTGATCCCTGGTCCGGGAAGATCTCACATGCCACAGAGCAACTTAGCCCGTGTGCCACAACTACTTAGCCTGCGCTCTAGAGCCTGCAAGTCACAACTACTGAGCCCACGCACTGCAACTACTGAGCCTGCATGCTGCGACTACTGAAGGCCACACACTTAGAGCCCGTGCTCTAAGAGAAGCCACAGCAATGAGAAGGCTGTGCATCACAATGAAGAGTAGCCCCTGCTCGCCACAACTAGAGAAAGCCTGTGCGCAGCAACTAGGGCCCATTGCAGCCAAATAAATAAATAAAGCAGTGTGTACATGTCAATCCCAAACTCCCTAACTATCCCTTCCCTCCACAACAAGGGAACATTTAAAAAAAAAAAAAAAAAGAAGAAGAAGAAGAAAAGACAAATACCATGTGATATTGCTTATATGTGGAATCTGGAAAAAAAAAAAAAGGCTACCAATGAACTTAACTTACAAAACACAAGTAGAGTCACAGATGTAGAAAACAAACTTATTGTTACCAGGAGATAAGGGGAGAGGGTAGGGATAAATTAGGAGATTGGGACTGACATATACACATCTCTATAAATAAAATAGATAACTAATATGAACCTGCTGTATAGCACAGGGAACTCTACTCAATACTCTGTAATGGCCTATATGGGAAAAGAATCTGATTCACTCTGCTATACACCTGAAACTAACACAACATTGTAAATCAAGTGTACTCCAACAAAAATTTTTTTAAAAAAAGGAAGGGGAACAAGAGATAACTATGCTTGCTATATTCTCTAGAAGCAAATATCCCCCAACTGATTCTCTGAGTTTTATCTAAGCTGTATCCGACTAAGAATTTCCGATAAAATTATTACCTAAAGTTAACTTCCAGAAATTAGTTTTATGATTATATGAAAAACATAACTCAATCTCTAATGCTTCTTTTGTGACCACTATCAATTCTTTGAAACGCTAAAAAAGAAGAGAATATATATGAAATTTAAAAGGACAATAATTTTCTACAAAGATTAAAGAGAAGGAATTGGATATGCTACCACTTTTCACTTGGCACAGTCCTACTGAATGTAATCATCTCATCTCAAGAAGTACCTCACTCTTCTGTAATACTGCAGCACTGATTACCTTTTACATATTTACTATTTGTCAGATACAATGCTTAAGGATTTATGTGCTTTCTTTTGTTCCTTGAAATAACTATATAAGGCAAGGACTACTAATGCAGCCCCTTTTTTAATGTTCTGTAATATTTGTAATGTTTCCCTTTTACATATAAGAACACTAGGTCTTACGTAAAATACACATATTATCCAACATTGCACATAGGTCTTACAGATTTTCAGGATTGCATTTTTGTGAAAACATTTTCCTTCCATTTTCCATTCATATATAGTTTTATTTCAGGTCTTTGTTTGACCCAATTAAAAAAAAACTTTTATTCCTTCATAAAGAATATTATTACTAAATACATAAATACAATATGAGTACAAATATTAACTTAAGCATGTTAAAAATATTGACCACATTCTTTTGAGCATGGGTATAAGTGAAAGAAAAAAATAAAATAAAAGCAGAATCCTGTGCATTTCAATTATAGTGAGGCTAGATTTTGGAGGTTTTGACCCTTGATTTAACTTTGTTTCTTGAAAGTAATTACCTGTTTTGATTGCACTGGACTTTTGAAAAGTGACCAATATGTGACATAAAACTTTTTCAACAAACTAGTTTATTTTTGTTATGTATTTGAACATGTTCTATGAAATAAGCATTGCAAAAGTATCAACAGTATATTCATATCCATGTTCCATATCACAGTAATATAAAAATGACAAAATTATTTGATATGATGGTAGAAACAAGGAATAATACCCACATGTATTTATTTTATTAGATGACCAGGTAGCCAGAAACTAACCAATAATATAAATTATTGCCATAGTAAAAACAGTCCTGGAGTCTTTTTCACTATTGTAAGAATCAGACACAGCCTCTCTTTCTCACCCTTGCCCCTTCTCTCTTTGAACAGTATAAGTTTGTTGTCCTGTAGTCCGGCATAATTTCTAGACATAAAATTATTTGTCCCTTTCTCAAATCAGAGTATATACTTCATTAGTTTATAAACTTGCATTTGATTACTTCGGGTGCTAGTTTGAATAACATATCTTTAATAGGTAATAGAATCAGTCAGGATAAATTACATTTCTGCTCAGCTTGAAGTACCCTTGTCTTTTCTAGTTTGATTAACTGCCCAACATTTTGCAACTACTAAACAAACTCTAATTAACTTGAATGTTATAGTCAGAATCAGTTAGACCTTTTTGAATCTAGATTTAGAGTGCTACGACATTAAGGTGTAATTTAATTCTCTTGATCAGCAACAAGATATAGTAAAGAACTGAAAGCCTTAGCAAAACTAAGATCTTAAAATACAGTCATAGAATTACTTTTTCATTGAAATATCTGAAATCAAATGAAGCAATACATTAATGGCTTGGTGATTTTTTTAAAGCAATCAGTTTGTGATAAAAAGTAAATCTTGAACGTGAGCGTGAATTAAATTTCCTTTTATGTTTGCTCATAGTATACTTCAATATCATTGAAAAATAGTTAATTTTAATGTTATTATATACTTTCCTACTATGTTTGCTCATAGTATACTTCAATATCATTGAAAAATAGTTAATTTTAATGTTATTATATAGTTTTTTTCCTTGCCTCTGTTTCTATTCTTAGTTGTTATTGCTTGGTTTATAATTTCAAAATACTTTTTTATTGTAATATGTTTACTGAATCTGTATCTACATCTTGATTCTGTCTTCTACATTCTTTTCATGTTTCTTAATAGTCCTTTCAGAGACAACTAAGATTTCTTGAAGGAGGGAAGCACTGCTGTTGATTTTAATTTTGTCTCAGTGTGATTGTGATAAAGATCAGAGTGTACATGCAGTGACTGCCACACCATTCACTAAGAAATAAATAAGTATACTTACATAAGTAAGAACGCTGTTACTTGTAGTACAATAATAAGTAATAATAGTGCTGGACTTCTCACCTGCATTGAAAAAAATGAGTTATTTTCACCCATGTGCCCAAAGTAAAGACATCAAGGGTTATTCTCTATTTATATCCCAAAGTAAAACTCAAATAGACATGCATAGAAATTCAATGAATTATAACCAATCAAACATACTTGGAATTAATGGCAACAAGAGCTGTTTTTAATCAATGATAATACACTTTATTCATAGGTAAGGGGAGCTATAAAAACCGCATCATTATATCCAGAAGGCATTATACTGTTCCATAATAATTAATTTAAAAAGGGAAAGACTATTACCTCAGTATCACTGATTTCTATTCCTAGCAGTCTACTTGTTAGCCCCCCAACTATTTTTGTTTTTTTTTTTTAGCTCCCCAACTTCTATTCCACTTTCCCAATAAACCAATCACAAGAAACTAAGCTTATCAGGTTGGTGATAATTAAAAGCCAGTATCCCTGAAGAACATACATGCAAAAATCCTCAACAAAATATTTGCAAACTGAATTCAACAATGTAGTAAAAATATCATACATCATCATCAAGTGAGATTTATTCCAAGGATACAAGGTTGGTTCAACATCTGCAAATCTATCAATGTGATATCCCATATTAAGAAAATGAAGAATAAAAATCATCCCAATAGATGCCGAAAAAATATTAGACAAATTCAGTATCTATTTATGATAAAATAGCACTCAACAAAGTGGATATCCAGCTTACATACCTCTACATAATAAAGGCCATTTATGACAAGCCCACAGCTATCATCACACTAAATGGAGAAAAGCTAAAACCTTTTCTTCAAAATTAGGAACAAGACAAGGACACCCACTCTCACCACTTTTATTCAAATTATTGAAGTCCTAGCCAGAGCAAATAGGCAACAAAAAGAAATAAAAGGCATCCCAGGTGCAAAGGAAGAGCATTTTCTGATTACATGTTATTATATATAGAAAACACTGGAGACTCCACCACAAACTGTCAGAAATAATAAAGTCAGTCAAGTTGCAGGATACAAAATCAATGTATAGAAATTTGTTGCATTTCTATACACTAATAAATGAACTATCAGAAAGAGAAATTAAGAAAACAATCCCATTTATAACTACATCAAAGAAGAATAAAATACCTAGGAATAAATTTAACCAAGGAGGTGAAAGACTTGTACACAGATTATTGTAAGACATTCATGAAAGAAACTGAAGACACAAATAAATGGAAAGACACCCTATGCTCAAGGATTGGAATAATTAATATTGTTAAAATATTCATATCACCCAAGCAATCTACAGATTTAATGCAATCCATAATAAAATTTCAGTGGAATTTTTTTATAGAAGTAGAACAAACAATTCTGAAATTTGTATGAATTCACAAAGACTGTGAATAGGTAAAACAATCTTAAGAACAAAGCTGGAAGCATCATACTCCCTGACTTCAGACTATGCTACAAAGCTACAGTAATCAAAACAGTATGGTATTGGCATAAAAATAGACACTTAGATTAATGGACAGAATAGAGTCCAGAAATAAACCCCCACATTTATGGTCAGTTAATTTATGACAAAGGCACAAGGGGGGGGAATAAATATAATGGAAAAAGACAGACTCTTCAACACATGGTTTTCAGAAACTGGACAGCCAAATCCAAAAAAAAAAAAAATAGGAAACTGGACCATCTTACATTAAACACAAAAATTAACTCAAAATGGAATAAAGACTTGAATGTAAGACCTGAAATCATAAAACTCCTACAAGAAAACTAGGTGGTATTACTCTTGACATTGGTCTTGGCAGTGATTTTTTGAATCTCACACCAAAAGCAAAGATAAAGGAGTGGGACTACATCAAACTAAAAACCTTCTGCACAGCAAAGGAATCATCAACAAAATGAAAAGGTAATCTACTGAATGGGAAAAACTAGTTGGAAATCATACGTGATAAGGGGTTAACATCCAAAATATATAAAGAACTCATACAACTCAACAGCAAAAAACCCAATTAAAAAAAATCCAATTAAAAATGGGAAGAGGATCTGAACATTTTTTTTTCAAAGAAAACATGCTCAACTTTGCTAAACATCAGGGAAATGCAAATCAAAACCAGAATGATATATCACCTCACACCTGTTAAAATGGTTATTATCAAAAAGACTAGAAGTAACGAGTGTTGGTGAGGATACAGAGAAAAGGAAACACTTGTGCATGGTTGATGGCAATGTAAACTGATGCAGCCACTATGAAAAAAAAATACATGGTGATTCCTTAAAAAATTAAAAATAGAACTACTATATGATACAGCAATCCCCTGGGTATTTATTCAAAGAAAACAAAAACACTAACTCAAAAAGGTATATGAACCCCATGTTCATTGCAGCATTACAACAGTCAAGATGTGGAAACAATCTAAGTGTCCATAGATGGATGAATGGACAAAGATGTGGTGTGTGTGTTTACATACACACACATATACAATGGAATATTATTCAGCCATAAAAAAGAAGGAACTATATTGATATCACAGATGGACTTTGAGGGCATGATGTTAAATGAAATAAATCAGACAGAGAAAGAGAAATACTTTATGTATGATCTCACTTAAATGAGAAACAAACAAAAAAAGAATTTAAAAAAACCTTAAGTAACTACACTCAGATACAGAGAACAGGTTTGTGGTTGCCAGTGGTGGGGGGTGGGGTGTGGGAGATGGGAAAAATGGTTGAATGGGATCAAAAGGTACAGACTTCCAGTTATAAAATAAATAAGTTATGGAGATGTAATGTACAGCATGGGGACTATAATTAATAACACTCTTGCATATATGAAATTTGCTAAGAGAATCAATCTTAAAAGTTCTCATGACAAGAAGAAACAATTTTTTTTTGAATCATGTATGGTGACAGATATATTAACCAGAGTTATTGTGTTGATCACTTCACAATGTATACAAGTATCAAATTATTATGTCGTACACATGAAACTAATATAACATTATAAGTCAATTACACTACAATTTAAAAAAAGATCCTTTTTAGAGGTTGCATTATTATATTACATAATAGCTATATAGAGCAATAGAAAATATTTCTCTTTATTTCTATAAAGTTAGTTCTAGGATGTATTTAGCTAAGATTAATGTGTAAATCAGCATGTATGTATATTTCAGTGTACCTAATGAAGAAGGAATACAATGTAGAAACGCAATGATTTACAGTTTATAAAAATGAAACGAAATAGTAAAAACAATAGAATATCACTCTATGCAATGAGGGAAGAAGCAGAATAGAGAGGACATAATAGTAATAAAACTTCCATGAGGCAACTCTTGTAAGTTTTTACTATAGAACCTGTAAGTAGTTTAACATGATCATAAAATTAAGTATAAAAATTAGCATTTTTTTAATGCAAAAATACTATTGGGTTATCAGCAACGCACATTTCAAGTGATTTGAAGTTACAGTAATTTGACTCTACAATCATAATTGGATGTATATAAAAATAAAATATTTATACGTATATACATAAATATACTAATGTATGTACTATATTAGAATATTCTAATATATAATCTAAATTGTAAAATACTGATTTAGTTAGTCTATTCTTATTAACGATATTGGTATTCAAAAATTATATGTAGGGCTTCCCTGGTGGTGCAGTGGTTGAGAGTCCCCCTGCCGATGCAGGGGACGCAGGTTCGTGCCCTGGTCCGGGAAGATCCCACATGCCATGGAGCGGCTAGGCTCGTGAGCCATGGCCGCTGAGCCTGCGTGTCCGGAGCCTGTGCTCCGCAACGGGAGAGGCCACAACAGTGAGAGGCCCGCATACCGCCAAAAAAATAAATACATAAATAAATTATGTGTAAAGTATAAAAACATTTTGCTGATGTTATTCGGAGCCAATATTTTCAACATTAGAACAAAGTAGTAGAAATTTTTTAATGAAAAGGAATAAAAATTCCGTGTTTCTAAATTTATTTTTGAAATACCAGTTAGAATTCATTTTTTTTAATCTTAAAACCTTCATCTGTCCACCTAAAGGGCCTAGGAACAAGGACCTAGTAGCAATGAAGATGTTCACCAGCACCTAGATGATGGTATCTGAATGTATTTAAACATTAAAATGTCTTAGGGATTCTTGGAGAGGTGGTTAAATTCAGGACGGGGTAGGAAAACACAAGAAACACCTGGAACATCTTGTCCAAAAAGCAAATTCACTTCCTAAGACTTCTGGAGGCAGGGGAATGAGAGATATAGTTGAAACAAGAATGTCTAGGAATCAATAAATTACTCTGTGGTTAGTTAACTCATTTTCTCCATGTTTCATATAAATTAAAAAAAATTTGATAGAAGATACATTCTAATTATTGAAGTTTAAAATCAATAAAACATCAAAAGAAAAACTAGATATACAGGAGTTTAACAAGATTATATTTAAAAAATAAATTGACTTTAGTTTACTTATTTGTCACTGCTTATAGTTGAATATTCTAAATAGTTTTATAGTTCATGTTCAGAGAATCCCATATTTTATCTGAATGCATGACAATAAGATACATTTCCATTTTGTTCAAGAATAGTGCCATTAACCATATAAACATTTATAAGACCCAACAAGCCTATTACGTACATTTTCAAGTTTAACTTTCTAATTCTTTATAAACAGAAAGAATTAAAAATTGTTCTTCTGAAACAGTGTACTGCATACATATGACCATCAACCACAGCATGAAAATGTTAATTTTCTACATCTTCTGAAATATTGAGGACTATTAGAAATGAAGAAATGTTAACCCATACTTTGTGTTGTGGTATCTCCTATCTAACTACAATATTTTCCTACTTCATTGATGATTTTAATAATCTAAATATTACGAAGAATATGAATAAAAAATAGCTTAAGTTTTCTTTTTTGTTAGAATATAGATAAAAACATGGAAAATAATCTATTCTTTTTTGAATAACAAACAGCTCTTTGGTTGTTATTCTAATTTTTAAGGAATAACGTGTTTGAGTTGGACCCTTGCATATTTTAAGCACTAAATTTTTTTATGCTTGGTACTGCTGTTACTGCTTCTAAGATATTTTAAAAAGCAAATTTTGTTCTTTCAATATACATTTAAGAGCCTGGGGTGGCCACAGACATAACTGCCTTCTTGGAGTTTTTTTCAGTCAAATCAATAATTAAACACCAGAGCTTATTAAAAACGTGCGCTTTATCTTAAGTGTCCAGAGGTCCATGACGCTAATTTTCTTCACTGTAAACATTCTTCGAGGGCGTGCCCCGCGCTCTCTGCAGCCCGCCCGCCCCTCCTTCTCCCCACGGCGCCACCGAGGGGGAGCCCGAGCCGCCGCTGCAGCCTCAGCCGACAGCCTCCTGGTAAGGCAGGCGCGCAGCCTGCGGGCCCCCGAGGTGGGGAGCGCGGCCTCGGGCCAGAGACCGCCATTTTAACCGGAATGTGGCCTCCAAGGTTGGCGCTGTGGCCCCTCTGCTCTCCCCCTACCTGCCCGCCGGCCCTGCCGCGGGGGAGGGAGGGCTCGGGCACCGGTGCGGGGGCCGGGGGGCGGGGGGGGGGGGGTCTGGTGTTGGGGCGTGGCCAGGGGCGTGAAAGGGACCTCGGAGCTCCTCCCTTGGCCCCGGCACGCCGCCTTTGCCCTCTGCTTCCTGATTTTACTCCACGTGCGTGCTCTGAAACTGGCTTCTGGAGTTATAGTGAATGATGAGGTCATCAAAGTTGTTAATGATAGGAACGTAAGGTAATCTTCTACACAAGACAGCGAAAAAAGAAAGCTGTTCTCTTCTGTTTAGGCGATGACAGAAGACAAGTAATTGTAGAGAAGGCAAAACAGATCTTGGTGGGTGACACTGGTGATACTGTAGAGGACCCCTACGCACCTTTTGTGAAGTTGCTACCTAGGAATGATTGCTGATAATAAGATACCACATAGAAAATAAAAGAGTCTAAGAAAGAAGACCTAGTATTTATATTCTGGGCTTCTGAAAGTGCACCTTTATAAAGATGATTTATGCTAGCTCTATAGATGCCACTAAAAAGAAATTTAGAGGTAATAACATGAGTGGCAAGAAAATGGCTTAGATGATAATAAAGGACCGTTTGACACTTGGAGAGAAAGTGACAGGCAATGTAGTAGTTTCACTTGAAGGAAAACCCTGTAAAATCAAAGTCAAGTGCCATCTGGATCTTGAGGAGCTTTCGTTACACCAGCTCAGGCAACTAGAATAATATTAGGTTTTGGGTGGTTTTTTTCCCTTTCTCTTCCCACTGGGTCCTAACAACACAATGAACGAAGGAAATATCATTCATGTAAGCAGCCTATCAGAGATTGCCATTAAACTGTTACTTTTATGTAGAACCCAAGGAATGCCTTCCCGTTATATTTTAGCCCAAACAACTATTTATATGTCTCCCTTGTAGCAAGCACTACAATGAAGGTGATTGTCAATGTGAATAGCTTAGAATACTGAAAAGGGTTAGGCTAATTGAATGCCTTAAAAGTATTATTCACTGGTGAGATGGTAAACTTTACTCAGTATTATTTATAGTTGCACTTCATTGCAGTTTTGTGAGGCTGGAGCATTCGTACACTTCACTTGCCTTGGCAAGCCTACTTTTGGTGACATGGCAGCATGGATATAACACTATGCATGGAAAGCACTTTTTTTGTAATGAGTTTAATCCCCCAACCCAAAAGGAATTCCAGTTGTGTTTACTGTGTCATCAATTTATCCTAGTACCCCTGTGTTAATTCCTGTTACCTGTGTATCTTCTTAAAATAGCTATTCTCCAAAAAATGGAGCTGGAGGAATCAGAGTCCCTGACTTCAGACTATACTACAAAGCTACAGTAATCAAGACAGTATAGTACTGGCACAAAAACAGACGTATAGATCTGTGGAACAGGATAGAAAGCCCAGAGATAAACCCACACACATATGGTCACCTTATCTTTGATAAAGGAGGCAGGAATGTACAGTGGAGAAAGGACAGCCTCTTCAATAAGTGGTGCTGGGAAAACTGGACAGGTACATGTAAAAGCATGAGATTAGATCACTCCCTAACACCATACACAAAAATAAGCTCAAAATGGATTAAAGACCTAAATGTAAGGCCAGAAACTATCAAACTCTTAGAGGAAAACATAGGCAGAACACTCTATGACATACATCACAGCAAGATCCTTTTTGACCCACCTCGTAGAGAAATGGAAATAAAAACAAAAATAAACAAATGGGATCTAATGAAACTTCAAAGCTTTTGCACAGCAATGGCAACCATAAACAAGACCAAAAGACAATCCTCAGAATGGGAGAAAATATTGGCAAATGAAGCAACTGACAAAGGATTCGTCTCCAAAATTTATAAGCAGGTCATGCAGCTCAATAACAAAAAAACAAACAACCCAATCCAAAAATGGGCAGAAGACATAAATAGACATTTCTCCAAAGAAGACAGACAGATTGCCAACGAACACATGAAAGAATGCTCAACATCATTAATCATTAGAGAAATGCAAATCAAAACTACCATGAGATATCACCTCACACCAGTCAGAATGGCCATCATCAATAAATCTAGAAACAATAAATGCTGGAGAGGGTGTGGAGAAAAGGGAACACTCTTGCACTGCTGGTGGGAATGTGAATTGGTACAGCCACTATGGAGAACAGTATGGAGGTTCCTTAAAAAACTACAAATAGAACTACCACATGACCCAGCAATCCCACTGCTGGGCATATACACTGAGAAAACCATAATTCAAAAAGAGTCATGTACCAAAATGTTCATTGCAGCTCTATTTACAACAGCCAGGAGATGGAAACAACCTAAGTGTCCATCATTGGATGAATGGATAAAGAAGATGTGGCACATATATAAAATGGAGTATATTACTCAGCCATAAAAAGAAACAAAATTGAGTTATTTGTAGTGAGGTGGATGGACCTAGAGTCTGTCATACAAAGTGAAGTAAGTCGGAAAGAGAAAGACAAATACCGTATGCTAACACATATATATGGAATCTAAGAAAAAAAAGTCATGAAGAACCTATGGGTAAGACAGGAATAAAGACACAGACCTACTAGAGAATGGACTTGAGGATATGGAGAGGGGGAAGGGTAAGCTGTGACAAAGTGAGAGAGTGGCATGGACATATATACACTAACAAACGTAAAACAGATAGCTAGTGGGAAGCAGCCGCATAGCACAGGGAGATCAGCTCAGTGCTTTGTGACCACCTAGAGGGGTGGGATAGGGAGGGTGGGAGGGAGGGAGACGCAAGAGGGAAGAGATATGGGAACATATGTTTATGTATAACTGATTCACTTTGTTATAAAGCAGAAACTAACACACCATTGTAAAGCAATTATACTCCAATAAAGATGTAAAAAAAAAAAAATAGGTGTTGTCGAGGCCTTTTCGTTTTCTATTGAGTGTACACCGCTGAATAAGTGTAGGAGTTTTATGTTTACCATGTAAGTCTTGCAACACTGAAGATATTTTGAATATGTCATGATGGCAATTTCTGTATAAAAGAGCCTTGAATGGAACACTGATCTCGAAAACAAACTCCCCACCCTCGCAAAAATGGCCACGTTGCAATAAAAATTGTGGCATATTATAGAACGTTGCCTTGTTTTCCTTGGGTATTTTGCAAAATACCATGTGAAACAACTCCTAGAGTGAACAGCTAATATTAGTCTCTGCACTGGTCATTTAAGAAATTTTTTTACAACATTCATGCATGATATTTTCCAGTTTGTTGGGTTAATTTGGTTTAAAAAATATTCTATCCTGAAGCCAACTAATATAAAACATTACTGTTATAGAGGGTACTTTTACAAGCTTTAGTTTATTTCCTTATGTGTTAATATGATGATCAAGAATTATTTTTTTGCACTTTGACATAAATCCTCTTCAATAACTGATTTGTTCTCTGGATAAATTAGGGTAGTTATTTTTAAATTCATGTTACATTTCTAAGTAGTTGAGTAGTAGAAGTAGTAGGAACCTCTTATTGTGTATTTGGTCGTAATGAAAATAATTGTAAAATGTCGTCCTTAAAAAGTTTAATAATATTTCTCATGTTTAGGAACTTTCATTTCAGCTACTAGTTTTAAATATATTTCACAAATTGGAAAAAAATGATATAGTAGTCAAGCATTAGTAGTGGGATTTGGCTGTGGTCCTTATAGATAATTTGATCTGTTCAATATAAGCAGTTTGCTGTTAGCCAGAGCTGTTTATGGCAAACACATGCTCTTGTTTCTTGTCATAGTTAGCCACAAATGGCAAAACTGGACTTGATTCTACTGGTATACAAAACAGGCATGCTAATAAGCAGTGGATTGTAGCTTAGAACTTAACCCCTAGCTCTGAAGAATGCTCTTATTTGAAAACAGGAAATGAAAAATCCGCCCTTTTTTTTTTAATGTATGGGGAAAATTGGGTTTAAATATTTTTCCATATTTTCAAAAGGTTTTTCAGATGAAAACAAAAATAGGAGCTAAATGTCTAGGTTTCCATTTAAAATTATATGAATGGCTTGGAATCTTTTGCACTGAGAAATTTTATTTCAGGCTTCTAGCTGCCCCTGTGAATTACCTTGGACATTTTGATGGCTTTTTTGTGTGTGTGTGGTACGTGGGCCTCTCACTGCTGTGGCCTCTCCCGTTGCAGAGCACAGGCTCCAGACGCGCAGGCTGAGCGGCCATGGCTCATGGGCCTAGCCGCTCCACGGCATGTGGGATCTTCCCGGACCCGTGTCCCCTGTATCAGCAGGCGGACTCTCAGCCACTGAGCCACCAGGCAAGCCCCTTGAAGGCTTTTTGGTAAGGTCAAACTCATAAGTAAAGCATGAGAATACTGACATACACTAAACCATATGTGTACTGATACTTGTACCATGAAAATTTTCATGATTTTCCTCATTCTTTTAAAAAATAAGGGACTCTAAGTTATGCAGTATCTTTTGTTTTTATAGCTGATTTGTCAACTTTCTGATATGCCTCTTTATATAATAATTTCAGAGAGTAAAAACTGCTTTAAAATGTGGTACTTTGATGTGTTAGGTTGACAAAACATACTAATATTAAGGTCATCTTTGAAATACATCTTTGTGCATAAAGCCAAAGATAATAATGGTTCATATGTTACTTGAGACTAATTTGGCATTTGAAATGATCATTTTACTTTACAATCATTTACAATGAAACAATGGTCCAGTTAGCTTTAAAGGCATACAGTGCTAGTCAGTAAAATACTGACAATATTTTACTGCTAGCTTGCAAAATTATAAGTGTTTTAAAAAATAAAATACATGAAAATATTTTAAAAATTCTATGAGACAGTTACAAGTATTTCAAAATAAAATCTTGTCACAAAATATTTGATTTATACATTGAATTTCAAATTCCTAACAACTTTTTTTCACAAAGGGTTGATTTATAAAGGTGACCATACATAATTCTTGCCACAGAGTGTCTCAGATATGACAGACTGATTCATCATTCCTGGACACACAATAAACGTCAGTGTCCAGTTTCCTTACAGTCCAGCGGGGGCCATGTGGCTGAGTCTACACATGCCTTAAAATCCCTGCACAGACTGTTGTTTCAGGGCCTCTCAATACAGAGGACCATGTGCAGCGCCCTGTGCAGGACCCTGAGGAAGGCCCTGGGGGAGGACCCTGAGAAGGACCCTGAGGAAGGCCTGAAGGATGGACAGTCACAAACTGGAATGATTTGGATGACCAAATTATGTAGAAGAAAGTCCTCAAGAGCAATCTGATGTACGTCAGACGGTTATGTGAGCAAGAAATAACCCTGCGTTGCGTGCACTGCAAGATGCGGGACTGTTGGCTATAAAAAAGCTGGCAGAGATACCCTAACATGCTGGATAAATAAAATTTTATAAAAATCAGTGATTTATTTTGTATATATGTATGATTGTATTGTCTTTTAAAAGCATGCTTTTGAAATATAATCTTAATACTTACAGAAAAAAAAGAGTTTGAAGGAAATATAGTGTACTCAGAAATCATTACTGTGTAGAATAAGCATGTTATCTTTGAGGTCACAACAATAGCATCAAAAATATGTGTATATAAATTAAAAAAAAACTTATTTCCTAGTTAGATGGATGGCTAAAATATCTAGATATGAGATACAGTATGTTTTGTGAGAGCAGGTATGCAGACCATATTATTTATTATGTAATAGCCATATTATTTAATACAGTGCCAGCACATAATGTTTTAAACATCTGAACAAATAAATAAATTAGGTAATCTTTTACATTCTTGATATTTTGCCTGCTACACTGGACAACCAAAATTCAGCTTGATTTACTAAACAGAAGATAATTCATTACAGTAGGTTAAAAACCCATTCACACTAAGGATATAAAATGGGAATAAAAAAGTAAAACAAAGCTTTCAGGGGATAAAAAACAAAGCAACCCCAAAAAATCCAAATTACTATTTCTCATTGTTATTATGTAAAAATTATTTTTCTGGATAAACCTAATGTTATATAACTGAACCTCTACTAAGCTGTGAATTTTTAGTGAAAATAATGCCCTGCTACAGAATTTTCATACTAGACATACTAATTTCCTTATGACTAACCAGCAAAGTAACGTTTTGTTTTCAGTTTAGGTTTTGTGATTAAAATCTGAGTTTCTTTTTGAAACTGTTATTCCATGTTATTTTATGCTTTGTACAAAAGGAAATCCTCTGATTTTGAAGTATGTGAATACTGATATTTCAGGACTTTTGTTATTATTGTTTTGGGGGGAGTTTTGATAATGTTGTATAAAAAAATAAAGGTGGTCTGCAGAAATTCCATGCCTTAACTCGAACTCCTGGTCTAGCCTGTATACGTCTATGGTCAACCTCATCTCCCCCTCAGCCACAAAGCTATTCATGTTCTCATTCTACCTTATACATAATTTTAAAAATATTGACCTTTTTAAGAATTTTCCATTTATTGTATAAACTCTTTGACTACTTTATCACCTATATTACATAGTTCAAATACTATAGGGAAAATGAGTTTAAGGGACATAAAAACAAATTTGAGGTGGCAATTTTATTTTTTCTGAAGTTTCAGGCATTGTTTTCTCTGTATAGTATTCAGCTGAGAAGCATTAGGCTCCTAAGTACTCAGAGCAGCATAAATGAAGGAAATTATTCAGGCTATTATCACAAAAGGATTAGCGGTAAAATTAGGAACAACTGTGTGCCTCTGTACTTGCTGATTACTCTGCACCCTCTACTGCCTGAAGAACAGAGATAAGGTGTCTATATTTACCATGTTGTACATTACATCCCTAGTAATATTTGACAAATGGTGCTGAAATAACTAGACATTCATGCCAAAAAAAAATCTAGATATAGAACTTATAACCCTTTAAAATTTTAACTCAGTATGGATCACAGACCTCAATGTAACACACAAAATTATAAACCTCCCAGAAGATAACATAGGAGAAACCCTAGATGACTTTGCATATGATGACTCTTTAGATACAACATGGAAGACATAATCCAATAGAGAATTGATGAGCTGGAATTCATTAAAATTAATAACTTCTCTATAAAATACAAACCATAGACTAGTGTAGAAATATCTGGAAAATACATACTTGATACAGGACTATTATCCAAAATATACAAAGAACACTTCAAACTCAACAATAAGAAAACAATTGATTAAAAAAAAGCAAAAGACGTGAACAGACATCTCACCAAAGATGATGTATAGATAGAAAATAAGCATATGAAAATAAGCACATGCTCAACATCATATATCATTGGGGAAATACAAGTTAACACAATGTTGATATAGTCACTTATTAGAATGGTCAAAATCCAGAACAATGACAACACCAAATGCTGGTGAGGATGTGAAACAACAGAAACACTCATTCTGTTTCTGGGGATGCAAAATGGTACAGCTACTTTGGAAGACAATTTGACAATTTCTTACAAAACTAACTATAGGATGTGGCAATTTCACTTGGTATTTATTCAAATGAGTTGGAAAGTTATATTCACACAAAACTTGCACATGGATGTTTATAGTAGCTTTATTCATAATTGATAAATCTTGGGAGCAAGATGCCCTTCAGTAAGTGAGTGGACAAATAAAACTGTGGTACATCCAGACAATGGGATAGCATTCAGCACTAATAAGCAAGGAGCTATCAAGCCATGAAAAGACATGGAGAAATCTTAAATGCATATTACTAAGTGAAATAAACCAATCCGAAAGGCTACAAGCTGTATGATTCCAATTATATGACATTCTGGAAAAAGCAAAACTATGGAGATAGTAAAAGGATCAGTGTTTGCCAGGGGGAGGGGGGAAGAAAGGATAAATAGGTGGCATACAGAGGATTTTTAGGGCACTGAAACTACTCTGTATGATGCTTTAGTGATAGATGCATGTCATACATGTGTCAAAAACCACAGAATGTACAACACCAAGAGTGAACCCTAATGTAAACTATGGATGTTGGGTGATAATGATGTTATCTATGTACGTTCATTTATTTTAATAAATGTAAGACATTTCGATAGTGTGGGAGGCTTGGCATATGTGTGGAAAGGGAGTATATGGGAAATGTTTCTGCCTCCGCTCAGTTTTGCTGTTTACGTAAAACTTCTCTAAAGAATAAAGTATATATTTTAAAAAAAACCATACAGATGGCAGGCTAGATTTGACCAGCAGCAATAGGTTGCTATCTCTGGATCTAGAAAACAGCTTCTTTATTAAAGGAATAAATGAAACACCCGAGTGTGTTCCAGTTACTGCTGCTGCATAATAAGTAACCCCAAATAAAAAATACATCACAAATACAACAAAACACACAGAAGCAAAGCTGTTTTCATAAAAATGAAAGCTGAAATAACTTGGGGCCAGCAAAACTGCATTATATGAAATTTTAAAAAGAAGATGAACAATTTCAGAGGGAAGCAGGAAATACAGGAAGGTATGAATGAAATGGAAATATATAAATAAATATAAATTAATATTGATTATAAACAAATGAAAACAAATAAGCTGGTAATATCCAGGGGAGAATTAAAATTCAAAGTCTGGAGGAGTATGTGCATCTAAAGTGCTCTAAGTTTCTAGCATTACTGGGGAAATATATAAGTAATAATTGGTTTTAGACTACTTTATGGCAACAATGTACAGAGAGAACTGTAGAGTAACCACATAGTAGGAAGAATAAATCCCCCCACTCCCAAAGTTGTCCACATCCTAATACCTGGAAATTGTGAATATTTTACCTTAAGTTAAGAAAAACTTTGAAGATATCCGTAAGGTAAAAGATTTTGTGATGAGGAGATTATCCTTGATAATCTGGGTAGGTCCAAGCTACCTACTAAAAGTAGAGGACTTTCCCCAGGTGAGCCAGGTAAGGTCAGAGTCAAAAAGATGAAATCACATCTCTGTTGATCAGACATATGTGATGTGTAAAGGACTCTACCAGCTGATGCTGGCTCTAATGGGAGTGGTGGGAATAATGAATCAAGAAATGCAGAGGCCTCTAGAAGCTGGAAAAAGTAAAGAAACAGAATCTCTCCTAAAGTAAACAGAACACAGCCAAAACCTTGATTTTAGCCCAGTGAGACTTGTGTTGAACTTGACCTGCAGAACTATAAGATAATAAATTTATTTGTCTAGGTACTAAATTTAGGGTAATTTGTTATGGAAGCAATAAAAAACAAATACAACCATATAAACTAAATTTCATAAAAGGAAAACCAATAAAATAACAATCAATTCCAAGGAAGCCAATACATGAATGAGAAAGAAATCAAACACATCTGAGTTTAAAAAAAAAAAAAGAGCTATGAGAATGGTTAATGTGAAAATACATAATTCATAAAATGAACAGAAAAAAGCAAAACCATGGTTTTCACAGCAGATGCAGAAAAAGCATTTGGTAAAATGTCATCATTTGTTTATGGAATAAAATAAAAACACTTAGCAAAGTAAAAAGAAAAAAGATAGTGGCCAAAAAAATACCTTCAAAAATACCTACATCTACCATTATCATTACTGATAAGTAATTGTGGATTACTAAAATTCTTCCCCTTAATGAAAAAAGAGAATGACCATTATTATCAGTTCTAGTCAATCTGCTCTGAATGTCCTAGTTATTGAAACAAGGTATAATGGAGAGAGAGTTTTATAAGAATTTAAATGTATAAAGTCATTATTAACAAAGACCATAATTTTTACATAGAAAGTGTAAAAGAATTTCAGAAAAGCCATTAATCATAAGTGAATCTGACAAGATTGTTTCATACTATATCAATATAAAAAATAAATTGTAACCCTGAATAGCAAAAGCAATTATGAGAAAAAAGAACAAAACTGGAGGTATCGCACTCCTTGATTGCAAACTGTATTACAAAGCTATAGTAATCAAAACAGTATGGAATGCCCTAAAAACAAGCACAGATATCAACAGTATAGAGATCCCATAAATAAACTTATGCATATATCATATGCATATATCAATTAAAATTTATGACAAAGGAACCAAGAATAAATAGGAAGAGGACAGTCTCTTCAATATTGTTGGGAAAACTGGACAGCCACATATGAAAGAATGAAACTGGACAACTATCTAACACCACAAACATTCACTCAAAATTGATTAAAGACTTGAATGTAAGGCCTGAAACCATGAAATCCCTAGGAGAAGAAACCCAGGTGGTAATCTCCTTGACATCAGTCTTAGCAAAGATTTTTTTCAGGTCTAACACCAAAACCAAAGGCAACAAAAGGAAAAACAAACATATGGGACTACACAAAACTAAAAAGCTTCTGCACAGCAAAGGAAACCATCAACAAAATGAAAAGGCAACCTACCAAATGGTAGAAAATAGTTGCAAATCATGTATCTCATAAGGGATTAACATCTAAACTATATAAAGAGCTCATACAATTCAACAGCAAAAAACCCCCAAACAATCCTATTTAAAAATGGGCAGAGGTTTGAATAGACATTTTTCTAAAGAAGACATATAGATGGCTAACAGGTACATGAAAATGTGCTCAAATCACCAGAGAAAAGGAAATCAAAGCTGCAATGAGAAATCACCTCACACCTGTAAAAATGACTATCATCAAAAAGTCTACAAATAGACTAAGAAAGGTCCCCACCAAGGCTGGCACACACGTGCCTGCTGCCAGGCACTAAGAAAAGTCCCTACTGGGGCTGGCCTTCTCATGCCTGCCACTAGCACTAAGTAAGGTCCCCACCAAGGCTGGCCCTCTCACGTCTGCTGCCAGCACTAAGATAGGCTACTGCTAGGATTGATCCTCACACAATGGCCGGGCACTATGAAAGGCTCCCACTGGGGCCAAGTCTCTCGTGCCTGTGGCCACTGGCTTCCCCATGCACCTCCTCACCAGTGGGACTAGATCTCTCGCAGCTGCTGACCACCCCCACACACACCTGTCACCACTGGGGCTCCCACGACCCTGCAGCTGTGCCACCTCCACACCCTGTCCTTACTGGGGCAGACCTGAGTACTCCAGGGCAGCTTCGGGAGCAGACCCCTGTAGGTGGCCCACATGCAGAGGTGGGGCTAAAACCACAGCTGAGCCCCAGGGGTGGGGCAACTAAGGAAGAGGAACAAAAATCTTTCCATGAAGCTGCACAAGCTGCAGATTAAATCCCCATGATTGGCTTGGTAAACTCTGCATATATGGAATATCTGAATGGACAATGAGTGTTCCCACAACTGAAACTGGTTTGTGAGGGCAAGTACATGTGGGAGTTGGGCCAGGTCAGAATCTGAGCTTCCCCCACAGTGCCCACAGTGGGTCCAGAGATATACCTAGAGGTATTGGAGGGCCTCCTAGGGAAACGGAGGTTAGCTGTGACTCACGATGGGGGCAAGGCCACTCAAAACTGAGACCCCAGAAAAATATTATTACTACTATTATTTTTTTATGTTTTGTTTTGTTGTTTATTATTTTTCTATTTTAATTTTTTAAAAAATTTTAATATTTATTCTTATTTTTCTATTTTTACTTTACTTTTTCAGTGATTTCTGTTTTTTCTTGTTTTGTTTTTAATTTTTGATTGTTTTGTGCATTTCTTTTAATTATTTTTTTTTTTTGCTTATTTTTTTAGTTCACATTCTGCTTTTGTTGTTGGTTTTAGTTTTGTTTTTAACTGTTCAATTTCATTTTGGGGTTCTTCTATCTGGTTGTTCTCGTTTTTTGTTTTCCTTGTTTTTGTTTCTTTTTTTCGTATGTGTGTGTTTCTTTGTTAGTTTGTTTTTGTTTGGTTTTGCTTTTACCATTTCTCTTTGGTTTTATTTGTTCACTTTTTTTTTTAAGCTGTTGTTGTTACTGTTTGTGTCTTCACTATTTGTCTTGGGTTCTGTTCGTCTGTTTGTTCTCTTCCCCCCACCTTATTTTTTTTTTGTCTCACTGTGTGGCTTGCGGGGTCTTGGTTCCCCAGCTTGGGGTTGGGCCTGAGCCTCTGGGGTGGGAGCGCCAAGTGCAGGATGCTGGACTGCCAGAGAATTCCTGGGCCCAAAGAATACTAATCAGCGAGATCTCTCCAAGAAGCCTCCATCTAGACTCCAAGACTCAGCGCCACCTAACTACCTGCAAGCTCCAGTGCTAGATGCCTTACATCAAGCAACAAGCAAGACAGGAACACAAATGCACCCAACAGAGACAGGCTGCCTAAAGTCATACTAAGCTCAGAGACACCTTAAAACACACTACCTGATATGGCCTCGCCTATCAGAAGGACAAGATCCAGCTCCACCCACCAGAGCACAGGCACTAAGTACCTCCCACCAGGATGCCAACACAAGCCACTGGACCAATCTCACCCACCAGGGACAGACACCAAATGAAAGAGGAATAATGACCCTTCAGCCTGTGGGAAGGAGACCTCAAACACAGTAAGTGAGACAAAATGAGAAGACAATATGTTGCAGATGAAGGAGTAAGGTAAAACCCACAAGACCAAATAAATGAAGAGGAACTAGGCATTCTATGTGAAAAAGAATTAAGACCAAATAAATGAAGAGGAACTAGGCATTCTACGTGAAAAAGAATTCACAGTAATGATAATAAAGATGATCCAATATCTTGGAAATAGAATGGAGGCATAGATCGAGAAGGTACAAGAAATGTTTAACAAGAACCTAGAAAAACTAAAGAACAGTGATGGACAATACAATAACTGAAATTAAAAATACACTAAAAGGAATAAATAGCAGAATAACTGAGGCAGAAGAACAGATAAGTGAGGTGGAAGATAGAATGGTGGAAATAACTGCTGCAGAGCAGAATAAAGAAAAAAGAATGAAAAACATGAGGACAGTCTCAGAGACCTTGGGGAAAACAGTTAATGCACCAACATTCAAATTATATGGGTCCCAGAAGAAGAGAAAGGGTCTAAGAAAATATTTGAAGAGACTATAGTTGAAAACTTCCTTAACATGGTAAAGGATATAGCCACCCAAGTCCAGGGAGCACAAAGACTCCCATACAGGATCAACCCAAGGAGAAACATGCCGAGACGCATATTAATCAAACTAACAAAAATTAAAAACAAGTAAAAAATATTAAAAGCAGCAAGAGAAAAGCAACAAATGACTTACAAGGGAATCCCCATAAGGTTGTCAGCTGATTTTTCAGCAGAAACTATGCAGGCCAGAAGAGAGTGGCAGGATATATTTAAAGTGATGAAAGGGAAAAACCTACAACAAAGATTACTTTAACCAGCAAGGATCTCATTCAGATTCGACAAAGAAATCAAAGGCTTTTTAAAATTTATTTATTTATTTAATACAGCAGGCTCTTAGTAGTTATCTGTTTTATACATATTAGTGTATATATGTCAATCCCAATCCCCCAATTCATCCCACCACCACACACACACACCCCCGCCGCTTTCCCTCCTGGTGTCCATACATTTGTTCACTACATCTGTGTCTTTTTCTGCCTTGCAAACTGGTTCATCTGCACCATTTTTCTAGAGAAGTCAAAAGCTTTACAGACAAGCAAAAGCTGAGAGAACTTCAGCATCACAAGACCAGCTTTACAATAAATGCTGAAGGAATTTCTCTAAGCAAGAAACACAAGTGAAGAAAAAAGACCTACAAAATAAAACCCAAAACAATTAAGAAAATGGTACTAGGAACATACATATATACAATTACTTTAAATGTAAGGGGATTAAATGTTCCAACCAAAAGACACAGACTGGCTGAATGGATACAAAAACAAGACCCATATATATGCTGTCTACAAGAGACCCACTTCAGACCTAGGGACACATACAGACTGAATGTGAGGGGATGGAAAAAGGTATTCCATGCAAATGGAAATCAAAAGAAAGCTGGAGTAACAATACTCATATGAGACAAAACAGACTTAAATAAAGACTGTTACAAGATACAAGGAAGGACACTACATAATGATCAAGGGATCAATCCAAGAAGAAGATATAACAATTGTAAATATTTATGCATGCAGCATAGGAGCACAATACATAAGGCAAATGCTAACAGCCATAAAAGGGGAAACTGACATAACACAATAATGGGGGGGACTTTAACACCCCACTTACACCAATGGATAGATCATCCAGATGGAAAATTAATAAGGAAACACAAACCTTAAATGAAACATTAGAACAGGTGGACTTAATTGATATTTATAGGACATTCCACCAGAAAGCAGAATACACTTTCTTCTCAAATGCACATGGATCATTCTCCAGGATAGATCACATCTTGGGTCACAAATCAAGCCTTGGTAAATTTATGAAACTTGAAATTGTATCAAGAATCTTTTCTGTCCACAATGTTATGAGATTACAAATCAATTATAGGAAAAAATCTGAAAAACCCACAAGCACATGGAAGCTAAACAAAATTGCTTCTAAATAACCAAGAGATCACTGAAGAAATCAAACAGGAAATTAAAAAATACCTAAAAAAAACTGATGAAAACACAACTACCCAAAACCAATAGGTTGCAGCAAAATCAGTACTAAGAGGGAAGTTTACAGCAATACAATCCTACCTCAAGAAACAAGAAATATCTCAAATAAACAACCTAATCTTACACCTAAAGGAACTAGAGAAAGAACAACAAGCAAAACCCAAAGCTAGTAGAAGGAAAGAAATCATAAAGATCAAAGCAGAAATAAATGGAATAGAAATGAAGAAAATAGAAAAGATCAATAAAACTAAAGGCTGGTTCTTTGAAAAGATTTAAAAAATTGATAAATCTTTAGCCAGACTCATCAAGAAAAAATGGGAGAGGACTCAAATCAATAAAATTAGAAATGAAAACAGAGAAGTTACAATGGACACCACAGAAATACAAATGATCATTAGAGCAACAATATGTCAATAAAATGGACCACCTAGAAGAAATGGACAAACTCTTAGAAAGGTACAACATTCCAAGACTGAACCAGGAAGAAATAGAAAATATGAACAGACCAATCACAAGTAAAGCAATTGAAAATGTGATTAAAAATCTTCCAACAAACAAAAATCCAGGACCAGATGGCTTCACAAGCAAATTCTAAAAAACCTTTAGAGAAGGAATAACTCCTATCCTTCTCAAGCTCTTCCAAAAAACTGCAGTGGGAGGAACACTCCTAAACTCATTCTACAAAGCCACCATCACACTGATACCAAAACCAGACAAAGATATCACAAGAAAAGAAAATTACAAGCCAATATCACGGATGAACATAGACACGAAAATCCTCAACAAAATACTAGCACACCAAATCCAACAACACATTAAAAGCATCATACACCATGATCAAGTGGGATTTATCCCAGGGATGCAAGGATTCTTCAATATACACAAAGCCATCAATGTCATAAACCATATTAACAAATTGAAGAATAAAAACTATATGATCGATCCTCTGTGCCCAAAATGGAGCCCATGTTTCCACAGAGCTAGAACTCCTGGCTCGGGGTCTCTTCCCTCCGCCGTCACTGAACTACCCCGGAGCCCGAGGGGAGGGTGGCTTCACTGAGGCTGCCGGCTCTGGAGGGGCTCCAGCAGCCAAAGCTGCAACAGTCCTGGGGACCGCGGGCTGGATCACTCATCCTGCAGTAAGCCAGCTGCCATGTCATAAGGATACTCAAGCAGCCCTAAAGAGAGATCCATGTGGCAAGGAACTGAGGCCTCCTACCTACAGCCACGTGAAAGCAAATGAGATTCAAGAATTATACATATTCATGTCAAAGTTGATAATACCTGTCATTTTCATTTGAAATTTCTGGTTGAATATGTAGTAAAGATTGGTGTGTTTCATGATGCAGTCCAGCTTCTTATAAGTTTTAGGCGGAATATCCCATTAGGAAGAAGTGCATGAAAGGAAGATACATACAAGTTGGAGAAGGCTTCAAGATGGCAGAAGAGTAAGACGTGGAGATCACCTTCCTCCTGACAAATACATCAGAAATACATCTACATGTGGAACAACTCCTACAGAACACCTACTGAATGCTGGCAGAATACCTCAGACCTCCCAAAAGGCAAGAAACTCCCCACATACCTGGGTAGGGCAAAAGAAAAAAGAAAAAACACAGACAAAAGAATAGGGAGGGGGCTTCCCTGGTGGCGCAGTGGTTGAGAGTCTGCCTGCCGATGCAGTAACACAGGTTCGTGCCCCGGTCTGGGAGGATCCCACATGCCGCGGAGTGGCTAGGCCCGTGATCCATGGCCGCTTAGCCTGCACGTCTGGAGCCTGTGCTCCGCAATGGGAGAGGCCACAAGAGAGGCCTGCATACCGCAAAAAAAAAAAAAAAAAAAGAATAGGGACAGGACCTGCACCAGTGGGAGAGAGCAGTGAAGGAGAAAAGGTTTCCACACACTAGGAAGCCCCTTCGCAGGTGGAGACTGCGGGTGGTGGAGGTGGGGCGGGAGAAGCTTCAGGGCAGTGGAGGAGAGCGCAGCAACAGGGGTGTGGAGGGCAAAGTGGAGAGATTCCCGCAGAGAGGATCGATGCCAACCAGCACTCACCAGTCCGAGAGGCTTGTTTGCTCAACTGCCGGTACAGGCAGGAGGTTGGAGCTGAGGCTCGGGATTGGGAGTTCAGACCCCAGGGAGAGGACTGGGGCTGGCTGCGTGAACACAGCCTGAAGAGGGCTAGTGCGCCATGGCTAGTCGGGAGGGAGTCCAGGAAAAAGTCTGGAGCTGCTGAAGAGACAAGAGACTTTTTCTTGCCTCTTTGTTCTCTGGTACACAAGGAGAGGGGATCAAGACCGCGGCTTAAACAAGCTCCAGAGACAGGCATGAGCCATGGCTATCAACGCAGACCCCAGAGATGTGCATGAGATGCTAAGGCTGCTGCTGTAGCCACCAAGAAGCCTGAGTGCAACCACAGGTCACTATCCACACCTCCCCTCCTGGGACCCTGTGCAGCCCACCACGGCCAGGGTCCCAGGATCCAGGGACAACTTCCCCAGGAGAACACACGGTGCACCTCAGGCTGGTGCAATGTCATGCCATCCTCTGCTGCCACAGGCTCACCGCACATCTGTACCCCTCCCT
Source organism: Aethalodelphis obliquidens (assembly GCF_003676395.1). Lineage (NCBI taxonomy): Eukaryota > Metazoa > Chordata > Mammalia > Artiodactyla > Delphinidae > Aethalodelphis > Aethalodelphis obliquidens. The sequence goes on from NW_020837950.1 coordinate 52,161,544, forward strand.
CCCCATGGCCTGAGTGAAGCCCCATCCTGAGCAAAGAAGAGACGTCTTCAGGTGACCTACACACAGAGGTGGGTTCAAATCCAAAGCTGAACCCCAGGAGCTGTGCGAACAAAGAAGAGAAAGGGAAATTTCTCCCAGCAGCCTCAGAAGCAGCGAGTTAAATCTCCACAATCAAGTTGATGTACCCTGCATCTGTGAAATACCTGAATAGACAATGAATCATCCCAAATTGAGGGGGTGGAATTTGGGAGCAACGATATATATATATATTTCCTTTTTTCTCTTTTTGTGAGTGTGTATGTGTATGCTTCTGTCTGTGATTTTGTCTGTATACCTTTGCTTTTACCATTTGTCCTAGCATTCTTTCTGTCCGTTTTTGTTTTTTTAGTATAGTTTTTAACACTTGTTATCATTGGTGGATTTGTTTTTTGGTGTGGTTGCTCTCCTTTCTTCCTTTATTTTTTAATACTTAAAAAATAATTGTTAAAAAATTTTTTTAAATTTTAATAAATTTATTTTCTTTTCTTTCTTTCTTTCTTTCTTTCTTTCTCCCTTTTATTCTAAGCCATGTGGATGACAGGCTCTTGGTGCTCCATCCAGGTGTCAGGGCTGTGCCTCTGAGGTGGGAGAGCCAAGTTCAGGACACGGGTCCACAAGAAACCTCCCAGCTCCATGTAATAGCAAATAGCAAAAATCTCCCAGAGATCTCCATCTCAATGCCAAGACACAGCTCCACTCAACAACCAGCAAGCTACAATGCAGGACACCCTATGCTAAACAACTAGCAAGACAGGAACACAACCCCATCCATTAGCAGAGACGCTGCCTAAAATCATAATAAGGCCACAGGCACCCCAAAACACACCAAGAGATGTGGACCTGCCCCCCAGAAAGACAAGATCCAGCCTCATCCACCAGAACACAGGCACTAGTCCTCTCCACCAAGAAGCCTACATAACCCACTGAACCAAGCTTAGCCACTGGGGACAGACACCAAAAACAATGGGGACTATGAACCAGCAGGCTGCGAAAAGGAGACACAAAGCACAGTAAGTTGAGCAAAATGAGAAGACAGGGAAAAAGCAGATGAAGGAGCAAGGCAAAAACCCACCAGATCTAACAAATGAAGAGGAAATAACCAGTCTACCTGAAAAAGAATTCAGATTAATGATAGTAAAGATGATCCAAAATCTTGGGAATAGAATGGAGAAAATACAAGAAATGTTTAACAAGGACCCAGAAGAACTAAAGACCAAACAAACAATGATGAACAACACAATAAATGAAATTAAAAATTCTCTAGAAGGGATCAATAGTAGGATAACTGAGACAGAAGAACGGATAAGTGACCTGGAAGATAAAATAGTGGAAATTACTGCAGAGCAGAATAAAGAAAAATGAATGAAAAGAATTGAGGACAGTCTCAGAGAACTCTGAGACAACATTAATTGGACCAACATTCGAATTATAGGGGCCCCAGAAGAAGAAGAGAAAAAGGGACTGAGAAAATATTTGAAGAGGTGATAGTTGAAAACTTCCCTAATATGGGAAAGGAAATAGTTAATCAAGTCCAGGAAGCACAGAGAGTCCCATACAGGATAAATCCAAGGAGTAACATGTCAATATACATATTAATCAAACTATCAAAAATTAAATACAAAGAGAACACATTAAAAGCAGCAAGGGAAAAACAACAAAAAACACACAAGGGAATCCCCATAAGGTTAACAGCTCATCTTTCAGCAGATATTCTGCAAACCAGAAGGGAGTGGCATGACATATTTAAAGCAATGAAGGAGAAAAACCAACAAACACGATTACTCTACCCAGCAAGGATCTCATTCAGATTTGATGGAGAAATTATAACCTTTATAAACAAGCAAAAGCTAAGAGAATTTAGGACCCACAAACCAGCTTTACAACAAATGCTAAAGGAACTTCTCTAGGCAGGAAACACAAGAGAAGGAAAAGACCTACAATAACAAACCCAAAACAATTAAGAAAATGGTAATACGGACATACATATCGATAATTACCTTACATGTAAATGGATTAAATGTTCCCACCAAAAGGCATAGACTGGCTGAACGGATACAAAAACAAGACCCATATATATGCTGTCTACAAGACACCCACTTCAGACCTAGGGACACATACAGACTGAAAGTGAGGGGATGGAAGAAGATAGTCCATGCAAATGGAAATCAACAGAAAGCTGGAGTAGCAAATCTCATATCAGACAAAATAGACTTCAAAATAAAGACTATTAGAAGAGATAAAGAAGGATACTACATAATGATCAAGGGATCAATCCAAGAAGAAGATTTAACAATTGTAAATATTTATGCCCCCAACATAGGAGCACCTCAATACATAAGGCAAATACTAACAGTCATAAAAGGGGAAATTGACCGTAACACAATCATAGTAGGGGACTTTAACACCCCACTTTCACCCATGGACAGATCATCCAAAATGAAAATAAATAAGGAAACACAAACTTCAAATGATACATTAAACAAAATGGACTTCATTGATATTTATAGGACATTCCATCCAAAAACAACAGAATACACTTTCTTCTCAAGTGCTCATGGAACATTCTCCAGGATAGATCATATCTTGGGTCACAAATCAAGCCTTGGTAAATTTAAGAAAAGTGAAATCGTATCACGTATCTTTTCCAACCACAAGCCTATGAGACTACACATCAATTACAGGAAAAAAATCTAAAAACTACAAACATATGGAGGCTTAACAATGCAGTATTAAATAACCAAGAGATTTCTGAAGATATCAAAGAGGAAATCAAAAAATACCTAGAAACAAATGACAGTGAAAACACGATGACCCAAAACCTATGGGATGCAGCAAAAGCAGTTCTAAGAGGGAAGTTTATAGCAATACAATCCTAGCTTAAGAAACAAGAAACATCTCAAATAAACAACCCAACCTTACACCTAAAGCAATTAAAGAAGAACAAAAAAACCCCAAAGTTAGCAGAAGGAAAGAAATCATAAAGATCAGACCAGAAATAAATGAAAAAGAATTGAAGGAAACAATAGAAAAGATCAATAAAACTAAAAGCTGGTTCTTTGAGAAGATAAACAAAATTGATAAACCATTAGCCAGACTCATCAAGAAAAGAAGGGAGAAGACTCATATCAATAGAATTAGAAATGAAAAAGAAGTAACAATTGACACTGCAGAAATACAAAGGATCATGAGAGATTGCTATAAGCAACTATATGCCAATAAAATGGACAACCTGGAAGAAATGGACAAATCCTTAGAAATGCACAACCTTTGGAGCCTGAACCAGGAAGAAGACAATATGAACAAACCAATCACAAGCACTGAAATTGAAAGTATGATTAAAAATCTTCCAACAAACGCACACCCAGGACCAGATGGCTTCACAGGTGAATTCTATCAAACATTTAGAGAAGAACAAACACCTATCATTCTCAAACTCTTCCAAAATATAGCTGAGGGAGAAACACTCCCAATCTCATTTTATGAGGCCACCATCACCCTGATACCAAAACCAGACAAAGGTGTCACAAAAAACACAACTACTGGCCAATATCACTGATGAACAAAGATGCGGAAATCCTCAACAAAATACTAGCAAACAGAATCCAACAGCATATTAAAAGGATCATACACCATGATCAAGTGGGGTTTGTCCAAGGAATGCAAGGTTTCTTCAAAATACGCGAATCAGTCAATGTTAACAAAATGAAGGAGAAAAACCATATGATCATCTCAATAGATGCAGAGAAAGCTTTCAACAAAATTCAACACCAATTTATGATAAAAACCCTGCAGAAAGTAGGAATAGAGGGAAGTTTCCTCAATATAATAAAGGCCATATATGACAAACCCACAGCCAACATCATCCTCAATGGTGAAAAACTGAAAACATTTCAACTAAAATCAGGAACAAGACAAGGTTGCCCACTCTCACCACTATTATTCAACATAGTTTTGGAAGTTTTAGCCACAGCAATCAGAGAAGAAAAAGAAATAAAGGGAATCCAAATTGGAAAAGAAGAAGTAAAGCTGTCACTGTTTGTTGATGACATACTATACATAAAGAATCCTAAAGATGCTACAAGAAAACTACTAGAGCTAATCAATGAATTTAGTAAAGTAGCAGGATACAAAATTAATGCACAGAAATCTCTTGAATTCCTATATACTAATGATGAAAATCTGAAACTGAAATTAAGAAAACACTCCCATTTATCACTGCAATGAAAAGAATAAAACGTCTAGGTATAAACCTACCTAAGGAAACAAAAGATCTGTATGCAGAAAATTATCAGACACTGATGAAAGAAACTGAAGATGATACAAAGAGATGGAGAGATATACCATGTTCTTGGATTGGAAAAATCAACATTGTGAAAATGACTCTACTACCCAAAGTAATCTACAGATTCAATGCAATTCCTATCAAACTACCACTGGCATTTTTCACAGAACTAGAACAAAAAATTTCAAAATTTGTGTGGAAACACAAAAGACCCCGAATAGCCAAAGCAATCTTGAGAAGAAAAACAAAGCTGGAGGAATCAGGCTCCCAGACTTCAGACTAGACTACAAAGCTACAGTAATCAAGACAGTATGGTACTGGTACAAAAACAGAAATATAAATCTGTGGAACAGGATAGAAAGCCCAGAGATAAACTCATGTACATATGGTCACCTTATCTTTGATAAAGGAGGCAAGAATATACAGTGGAGAAAAGGCAGCCTCTTCAAGAAGTGGTGCTGGGAAAACTGGACAGCTACATGTAAAAGAATGAAATTAGAACACTCCCTAACACCATACACAAAAATAAACTCAAAATGGATTAAAGACCTAAATGTAAGGCCAGACACTATCAAACTCTTAGAGGAAAATATAGGCAGAACACTCTATGACATAAATCACAGCAAGATTCTTTTTGACCCACCTCCTAGAGAAATGGAAATAAAAACATAAATAAACAAATGGGACCTAATGAAACTTAAAACCTTTTGCACAGCAAAGGAAACCATAAACAAGACAAAAAGACAACCCTCAGAATGGGAGAAAATATTTGCAAATGAAGGAACTGACAAAGGATTAATCTCCAAAATTTACAAGCAGCTCATGCAGCTTAATATCAAAAAAACAAACAACCCAATCAGAAAAATGGGCAGAAGACCTAAAGAGAAATTTCTCCATAGAATATACAGACTGCCAACAAACACAGGAAAGAATGCTCAACATCATTAATCATCAGAGAAATACAAATCAAAACTACATTGAGATATCATCTCACACTGGTCAGAATGGCCATCATCAAAAAATCTACAAACAATAAATGCTGGAGAGGGTGTGGAGAAAAGGGAACCCTCTTGCACTGTTGGTGGGAATGTAAAATGATACAGCCACTATGGAGAACAGTATGGAGTTTCCTTAAAAAAACTAAAAATTGAACTATCATATGACCCAGCAATCCCACTACTGGGTATATACCCTGAGAAAACCATAATTCAAAAAGAGTCCTGTACCAAAATGTTCATTGCAGCTCTATGTACAATAGCTAGGTCATGGAATCAACCTAAGTGTCTTTCAACAGCTGAATGCATAAAGAAGATGTGACACATACATACACTGGAATATTACTCTTCCATATAAAGAAACAAAATTCAGTTATTTGTAGTGAGCTGGAGGAACCTAGAGTCTGTCATACAGAGTGAAGTAAGTCAGAAAGAGAGAAACAAATACTGTATGCTAACACATATATATGGAACCAAAAAAAAAAAAAAAAGGTCATGAAGAACCTAGGGGCAAGATGGGAATAAAGACACAGACCTACTAGAGAATGGACTTGAGGATATGGGGAGGGCAAAGGATAGGGTGGGACAAAGTGAGAGAGTGGCATGGACATATATACACTACCAAACATAAAATAGATATCTAGTGGGAAGCAGCCACATAGCACAGGGAGATCAGCTTGGTGTTTTGTGACCACCTAGAGGGGTAGGATAGGCAGGGTGGGAGGGAGGAAGACGCAAGAGGGATGACATATGGGGACATATGTATATGTAAAACTGATTCACTTTGTTATAAAGCAGAAACTAACACACCACTGTAAAGCAATTATACTCCAATAAAGATGTTTAAAAATATATATATGATTATCTCAAGGCAGAAAAGGCTTTTGACAAAATTCAACACCCATTTATGCTAAAAACTCTCCAGAAAGTGGGCATAGAGGGAACCTACCTCAACATAATAAAAGCCAAATACAACAAACCCATGGCAAACATCATTCTCAATGGTGAAAAACTGAAAACATTTCCTCGAAGATCAGGAACAAGACAAGGGTGTCCACTCTCACCACTATTATTCAACATCATTTTGGAAGTCCTAGCCACGGCAATCAGAGAAGAAAAAGAAATAAAAGGAATGTAAATTGGAAAAGAAGTAAAACTGTCACTGTTTGCAGTTGACATGATACTATACACAGAAAATCCTAAAGATGCCACCAGACAACTACTAGAGCTAATCAACGAATTTAGTAGTCACAGGATACAAAATTAATGCACATAAATTTCTTGCATTCCTATACACTAACAATGAAAGATCAGAAAGAGAAATTAAGGAAACAACCCGATTTACCATTTCAAAAAGAAGAATAAAATACCTAGGAATAAATCTACCTAAGGAGACAAAAGACCTATATGCAGAAAACTATAAGATGCTGATGAAAGAAATCAAAGATGACACAAACAGTTGGAGAGAAATACCATGTTCTTGGATTGGAAGAATCAATATCATGGAAATGACTATACTACCTAAAGCAATCTACATATACAATGCAATCCCTATCAAATTACCAATGGCTTTTTTCAGAGAACTAGAACAGAAAATTTTACAATTTTTATGGAAACACAATGACCCTCAATAGCTAAAGAATCTTAAGAAAGAAAAATGCAGCTGGAGGAGTCAGGCTTCCTAATTTCAGACTATACTACAAAGCTACATTCAGCAAATCAGTATGGCTCTGGCACAAAATCAGAAACATAGACCAATGGAACAGGATAGAAAGTCCAGAGATGAACCCATGCACATATGGTCCCATAGTCTATGACAAAGGGGGTAAAAATATACAATGGAGAAAAGGCAGCCTCTTCAACCAGTGGTGCTGGGAAAACTGGACAGCTAAATGTAAAAGAATGAAATTAGAACACTCCCTAACACCATACACAGAAATAAACTCCAAATGGATTACAGACCTGAACATAAGGCCAGGCACTATCAAACTCTTAGAGGAAAACATAGGCAGAACACTTTATGACATAAATCACAGCAAGATCCTTTTTGACCCACCTCCTAAAGAAATGGAAATAAAAACAGAAGTAAGCAAATGGGACCTGATGAAACTTAAGCTTTTGCACAGCAAAGGAAACCATAAACAAGACAAAAAGACAACCCTCAGAATGGGAGAAAATATTTGCAAATGAAGCAACTGACAGTGGATTAATCTCCAAAATATATAAACAGCTCATGAAGCTCAATATCAAAAAAACAAACAACCTAATCCAAAAGTGGGCGGAAGACCTAAACAGACATTTCTCCAAAGAAGACATACAGATGGGCAACAAACACATGAAAAGATGCTCAACATCACTAATTATTAGAGAAATTCTAATCAAAACTACAATGAGGTACCACCTCACATGGGTCAGAATGGCCATTATTTAAAAATCTACAAACAATAAATGCTGGAGAGGGTGTGGAGAAAAGGCAACCCTCTTGCACTGTTGGTGGGAATGTAAACTGATACAGCCACTATGGAGAACAGTATGGAGGTTCCTTAAAAAACTAAAAATAGAACTACCATATGACCCAGCAATCCCACTACTGGGCATATATCCTGAGAAAACCATAATTCTAAAACACACATGCACCCCAATGTTCATTGCAGCACTATTTACAATTGCCAGGACATGGAAGCAACCTAAATTCCCATCAACAGAGGAATGGATAAAGACGATGTGCTAAATATATACAATGGAATATTACTCAGCCCTGAAAAGGAATGAAATTGGGTCATTTGTAGAGACGTGGTTGGACCTAGAGACTGTTATACAGAGTGAATTAAGTCAAAAGAGAAAAACAAATATCATATATTAACACATATATGTGGAATCTAGAAAAATGGTATAGATGATCTTATTTGCAAATAGAGACACAGACATAGTGAATAAAACATATGAACACCAAGCAGGGAAGGGTAGGGTGGGATGAATTGGGAGATTGGGATTGACATACATACACCATTGATACTATGTATAAAATAAATAACTAATGAGAACGTACTATACAGCACAGGGAACTCTACTCAGTGCTCTGTGGTGAACTAAATGGGAAGGAAATCCAAAAAAGAGGGGATATGTGTATAGTATAGCTGATTCAGTTTGTTGTACAGTACAAACTAACACAACATTGTAAAGCAAGTATACTCCAATAAAAATTAATTATAAAAAAGAAGTCTACAAATAACAAATGTTGGAGTGGATGTGGAGAAAATGGAACCCTAGCACACTGTTGGTGGGGTTGTAAATCGGTGCAGCCACTGTGGAAAACAGTATGGAGGTTCCTCAAAAAACTAAAACTAGAGCTACCACATGATTCAAGTAATTCTTCTGCTGGGTATATGTGCAAAGAAAATGAAAACAGTAATTTGAAAAGTTACATGCATCCCAATGTTCATACCAGCATTATTTACAATAGCCAAGATGTGGCAGCAGTCTAAGAGCCCATTAACAGATGAATGGATAAAGATGTGATATATATACATAATGGAATACTCCTCAGCCATAAAAAGAATGAAATCCTGCCATCTGCAACAACGTGGATGGACCTAGAGAGTATCACGTTTAGTGCAGTAAGTCAGAGAAAGACAAATACTGTTATCACTTATATAACAGTGGACTCTGACAAGTTACAAAAAAAAAAAAACACAAAAGAAAACCTAAAAAACACAAAACAAAAACCAAACGTATTAACAAAACAAACAGATTCACAGATACAGAGAACTAGTGATTACCAGTAGGGAGTGGGTAGGGGAAAGGGGCAAGATAGGAGCATGAAATTGAGAATCTACTACATATAAAATTGATTAGCAACAAGGATATATTGTACAGCACAGAGAAATATAGCCATTATTTTGTAATAACTTTAAATGGAGTATCATCTATAAAAATATTGAATCACTATGTTGCACACCTGAAAGTAATATTGTAAATCAACTACACTTCAGTTAAAAAGAAACTAAACATAGCAAACCCTATAACTCAATCATTACACTCATAGATATTTAACCTACCTATTTGTTCATGTGTCTGCCCCCCAAAATCCCAAGAGTATTTATAATAGAATCACTACCAACAGTTCAATGGATCAATAATTGTGACACACTCATACACTGGAACACTATAGAGTTATGCATAATTAAATTAGTACTATACACAACAGCATGAATGAATTCATGAATATTAAGTGAAATAAACCAGGCTTGGGAGAATGTGTTTGCACACACAAAATTATATACACATAATATACATAAAATCATAAATATTTTAAAACATATATGATTTTATCTAAGTAGATTTCAAAAAACAAGAAAATAATCTATGATATAAAACTCCAGTAAACACTTTCCAAAAAAAGTATTGACTTGGTGGAAAGGGAGGTACTTAAAAGAGGAAATCTTACACGTGGTACTGGCAAGGTTGTATTTCCAGATATATGGGCTTGAAACAAGAGTACGTCATGTTATGAAAAATACTTTGAACTGAAAGCATGATTTGTGAATTTTTCCATGCGTTTAATTATATTTACTGCCAGTTTTTTTTAATTCAGGGTTAAGTGACTGTATTTTCAAAAAATTTTGTTAAGTAGTATTTTCATGGAAATACAAGTTAAAATAGAGCAAATATATATTGTTTGAACCATGCATTAAATATTTATTTCATGAGGAAAATGGCTTAGGTAAATAGTCAATAAACGCATGAAATATATCACTGCTTATAAATGCCATTATCAAAGCTGCACTTGAAGTGATTAGTAATTTCTCTAATAGATGGGTGACATGAGCATAAATAAAATTATCTAAGTTACATTAAAATGCCCGTAATAGGCACAGAATTTTAACTGTCAGCAACTTCATAAGAACCCTAATTAAAAGGTGTGGCATTGAAGATAATTTAAGGTAATGAAGCATATATATTCAACTATATTTAGCAGAATTTTTCCTAAGAAAATGAAGTTAATATTATAATTACTAAAATTGTGGTCTACATTAATAAACATTGTAAAATCAACCCAGCACATAAACTCTCCCAAATGAATGGGAAAGGGGAACTGTACTTTTCTTTTTTTTTTTTTGGCCCCAGAAGAATATATTAAGAGATATTTTACCCTATTTCCTCAATACATTACTATTCTTGAATTTTCTTGAATTATGTGTTAGTTACAACCAAATGAAACACCTGGAAGAAAATTGAAAAATTAAGTCACTAGGAAATGTGTGTAGATGTCAAATGTAGACTTACACTGTTATTGGTATATATGAGAAAAAGAGTTTTCATTATATGAATGTCACTTGTGACATTATATGAATGTGCTGTATTATAATTATGGAAATCTATACAGGAATATATTATGAACCAAGGATCCTTTTCTGACTGAATTTGGCTTATGTGTGGTGTAATATTGCAAGGGCTTTGAAGTCTGGCCAACATCTGATATCAAACCATATCTCCACCTGTTGCTAAGTGGGTGATCTTAGAAATAGGTTGTTATTCTATACCTTGTGTCTCACTTTCTTCATCTGTAAATGCAAAAAAATAGTAATACCTATCCCTACTGGACGAGTGTGAGTATGAGATAACATCACACACTTAAAACACTTCACAAATGGTGTAGAATGAGAACCTCACAAATATTATCTATTGTTACTTAACATACATGGACTAAAGAACCAGGATTATTAATAAAAGCATGAAAGAAAATTTCTAACGGATATGCAAATATACTTCACAAAATCAACTGTATAAGCAAATTATTACATTAAATATAAACTGGAAAAGCATCTTCAATAATGGAAATAGAAAAAAGACACACAAAGAACTAGAAATCCTAAATAGAACTCTAAAGAAAAACTAAAAAAGGTTATTTGAAAACATTAAGGAAAAGAGCCATTAACACATCTTTTGAATTGAAGCATAACCTGTGTCAGTAAAGTTCAATACCCATGATCGAGACAAAAAAAAGAGTACGGAACATTTGTCTATGTATGTCCAAGTCAGTTATAAGAAATCTGTGCAAAACTGAATTAGTACACCTAAGTTTATTTTTATGATATGAAATGTTTGTAATTATGTGGACAAAATGATCTACTTGATTCATCTTTTTTTCTATTTTTCTACTTTCAACGATTCCCGTAATATAGCATTTCACAAAGTGTAAATACTATTACATCTTTATTTCAAAACATCATTCAAAATATTAAAAAGTCCACATATTTGTCAAATTAAAATCATGAGACGCTTTCATATTTTTCAAACTTTCTGGAAAAATTTAGGAACTGTGATCTGGCATAAAAGCTTAACTTTTCTTTTTAAAAAAGATCCTAAACATTTTTAGAAATAGCTGTCATTCTCTATTCACAAGAAAAATCTGAAGTGAAATCAAAAGCCTTTAACATCTACAAACTAGATTGGAAACTGATTCCCTGCAGGAGACTCTTCTGCTTTCATCTCTCACCACGTTGTTTGCATGGTGAAGACATTTGGCAGTCAAGTTCTCTGCACACAGTGTACTGCAGGTGCTTAATTGTCTGGTACGATCACTTGTCTGTGAAATAAGACCCTTGATGATACTACAGCTTTGACTGGTTTCCATAAGTGGAGAAATGGAACTACCATTAGGCCCCAAAGTAACTGAGAAGTATTTATCTCTTCCATAGAAAGCATAATTTGCTTCTGATTAACACCTCATAATTGGAGATCATCCCCAAGAACCTTAGGAGCATAACATTACACATTCCTAGCCACCAGTTGGCTGATATTTTCATTTCTACTCAGACTATAAGTTGATTCTGAGTTCCACTATAGCTAATGTACCTTTTGGGAAAGACATGAGATTACATATAGAATCACAGGGACCCCAGATGGAGTTAAGTCAAAGATTTTGCAAATAAATGACTGAGCAAGGTGAGTCATGTTTAGGCTGCCTCCTTGATTACATGGTTTCTGAAAAGTGTGCTCTGAGTTTTATTCTTGTTCCTCTGTAGGCAATGCTTTCCCTAATCCCAGTTGCCCTCTGGATGAGGAGTACTTGCTTTTTCTCTTCAACTGTGTGTGTGCAGATGTGTTGCCTTTTATGTGCCAAATACACACACACACACACACACACACACATATATATATGGACATATTCTGTGTGAGGGTACATTGTGGTACATTTTTGAAACCATTATTTAATAATAGGACATGGGCATCTCTTTCCTTCTGTTAGGTCTTTGGTATGGGGTTTTATATTCACCTAGAAAGAGTGTATTTAAAGTTTGTTTTTGGTCTGGTTACCCTCAGTGGTTGAGAAGCTACGAGTTTCTCTAGTGATACCTTTTCTTGTCTCCCTGTTTAGCTTTGGGTCTTCACTCAGTGCTGTTCTCCAGGAAACCTGTCCCTCATAGTCTCCCAGCTGAATTCCACTGTTACTTTGCTTAAGCTTGTCATCATGGGCATGTACTGGAGAAGGCAGTGCTGGTTGCTGTGACCAAAGCTCAGCCAGTCAGTATGACTGGGTCTTGGGTCTGTGGCCCTCACCAGGATTTCTGTGATGTAGTGCTTGGCCTTGCATGTATTGTGGCTCTTCCCCAGTAGAAGGGCTTCTTTTTTTCACTCCTCTGAAGCCTCTCCCTGCTGCAGCGTATTTCCACCTGTGCACTGAGGCTACACTTTTGATGTTCCTTCTCCCTATAGTCTGAGGCTTTTGTTCTGAAGGGGACATAAGGAAGATGTGTCTAATTTAGACAGTAGCCACCAATCTTCCCAGGCAGAGCCATGAGGGAGCTTTCTCAGGATTCCCCTGAATCCTTATTCTTGATGCTTACTGAGTTCCTTGAGGAAAAGAAGGTGTGAGACCTCGTATCTGTGGCCCCAGAGGCTTCACTCTCCTACCCAGCCCACACACAGTCTTTAGCTGTTCATTAAGAGTTTAATATTTTCCCCAGCTTTGCATTTGACATCCACGGACTGTTTGAATTAACGTAAACACTCAGCTCTATTTTCACCTTGCAGGTCCCTATCTCCCTTTGGATTTGGGGATAGTTATTTGCCCTGTGGCCTCAGTTCTGGAATAGGTACACAGAAGTCATTAATCTGTAGTTAATCCAGATTGTTTTTCTTTTTTGTAAAGATGGGAGTAATACTCTTTTCAGTTCTCTGCTTCTCTAAACTGAAACATGGTACTCCTAAAAGTCTAAGACAAGGATTTTGAAAATCTGTTAGTAGGTTGCTAACTCAGTTAATATCTTATTTCAGTTCTTAACTTTCAAATAAGGACACTAATAACTCAATTCAAAATTGTGTTGTAGGTGGAAAGTACTCAAGTCCACTTAAAAGACTTAAGAGAGGGGCAAGATGTCTAAATTAGGCTAAGTGGAATTAAATATAAATTAATATGAATTTATATAAATCTTTTCATGTTTACTGATCTTACTAACTTTGCAATAATTTACTTAATAAATATGGTTCCTTTGATCTTACTATAAATACCCAACTACCAGATAAGTATCACACTAGTCTTGATAGGTTATGTACATCATTTGAACAAATTTCTACATGCATATTTTGTAAGAAATAAATATACATACATAATTTCTCAACATATAATACATAGTGAAGTATCTCATGCTTCCCCATTCTTACCTTGGCTCTCAGGGCTTTCCTCAAACTTTCAATCTTTCCATCCATCTCTGCCATGTTATTTATCACCTTTATTCTAATAATATCTATTATGTTCCAGTGCTTTTCTAATTTCTACTCACAGTCACTCCACTAATATCTCTTCACTGTCATGTCCTCAAATGTAACTTTTCTGATTTCTGAACAGGGCATAGCTATAGCATCTCTCCTATAAAATGAAAATATACTTCAAGGAGATCACTTATCTAATTGGTCTATATACTGACAGTGAGAACAGTGAGTTAAACATAGTACATGAATAAATGAATGTCTGTGTGTATTGTATTACATACATACCCACACACAATTGAAATAAGCCAAATCTAAGGTTAACACATATGAATCAAAATATGTCAGGCTGAAACCAAATCCTGTTTTCCCATTGTGAACCAATATGTTTACAATCACAAGGGCTGACTTTTGCCAAGATATTCAGATTTTTAAAAATTTAAGTCATTGCGAAAAGAATGAGTCCTGTTGATAAAAACTGACACTTAGTTTTTCTAGATACAGAGAAGTAAAAGAATATGTGGGACTGTCTCCTTGGCAAATTACCACAATGGAAATATAAGGCTAGTCACTATGATACCTGTATTGGTGCTCATTCATCTGTGAGAGTAATTTCTGAGCTGCTTGACTAGAACACATCCTAAATCTTCCTCTCCATCTACAGAAGACATGCCTAAAACAGAATGGTCAATGTCAATATTAGTTTACTAAGAAGAAACACTGTGACTAATGCCTTCCTCAAAGAAAAATGTAACTGTATTAATGTCATTTTAAAAAATTCATTCAGGTTTTATTCTCTAAATGCATTCCTAATTTTGCATGCAAAGTAAAGTCGTATTCAGTGCTTATTTTCTTAGCATATGTCTCAACAATTAACATAGGGCAATTAATCTTTGAAACAATACTAAATGTTAAGAATAGATGTATCAGCTTCTATGTTTATCTAAGTAATATGTGCTATGGCAAGAAAAAAGCTATATACATTTACAATGTACTATCTGTAAAACATAAATGTATACTATATATAGTATACACTATACCCTACTGCCGACATTTTATGTGAGACTTACTGTAAATTACTCTAAAGAGAGATGAAACACATCATGCTTAACAAATTTTGTTTATAAATTATTCGTACATCTTCCACATTTAGTAAATTAAATGTCTTTAGGTAAAATTTTGAGAATCTTATGCAATACTGTGTATCTCTAGGTTGACTATTATTGATGTTACATATTTTTGTTTTTATTTTCATTTTCTCTTTTATTAATCAATTCTTCCTCAATTGAAAATCCCTGAAAAAATAAATATATGTAGAGTGTGTTGTGATATATGGTTTGGGGCAGAAGTAGTGCCTTGGAAAGAAAGACCTACATCTATGCAGGGTGATTTTCTCATGTCTGTCTTTAATTCCTCTAGGCTCCTTCCCTTCATTTCTTCCCTTAACTCTGCTCAGTTCTGAGTTTTCAGCAGATGTTCATTCAAGACACATGTTTACCATATGGCTTTTAAAATTCTTTTCTAGTAATTTACTTAAAGCTCTCACCAGTCAGTTTTCGGTAAAATATGATCATATTAGTCTCATAGTTAAATTTCCTAAAAGAAACCAATGGCATTTTATTCATTAATATGATATGTGTTATCTGACAATTAGTTTTAAAAGTTAATGTTTTTGTTTATATAAGGCAAGCAAAAGTCTGTACTTTGAAAGTTTTAAGTGCAAATCATCATGGCTTGAAGAAAAGCAATCAGATATAAGAACTTCATAGTGATATTTAATTCTTTGGATATCAGTATCTTGGGAAAGAAATTCTGGAAAGCACATATTAAAATTGTTTGGAGATTTCAAATAAATTGAAACATGTGAGATGTTGAAGTATGATTAAGCTTTGCGATTTGACCTATAATATGTTTGGAATATGTTGCTGAAACTGTTTCCTTAAATTTTTTTTTTCTATCTTTCCTTTGCAAAGATTAGATCCATGATGTTCTATCTAGGGTAGCCCTAGAAACATTTGATTTCAATGGAATTAATGTTTTAATATTTCCAGAAGGACTTGCTTTATTCATATAAATGCTTAATTAAATGGAGAAAAGATCAATCTCTCATGCTAAAGAATTCCAAATAATATGTGCAAATACTCCACCCTCAGAGAGTGGACTCATAACTCCCCAGTCCTTAAGTGCTGGCTGTGCATATAGACCTTCTATCAAATAACACACTATGGAAATGGGGAAAAAAGAGTAACTTTACAGTACAGAAACCTGACAAACACAGTCCAACCAGGTAATAAAGGTCAACATTAACATCAATAAATCATGTTGATATCAGGATTACTCTTGATATAAGATAAAAATGGTACTTTACCCCATGATCTTCCTCCCCAAAGCTCATAGCACCTAATCATGACAAACACATTACACTAACTCTAATAGAAGGGAATCCTACAATATACCTGAACAGTACTTCTCAAAATGCTTAATGTCATCAAAAACAAGGAAAATCTGAGAAACTGTCACACCCATAAGAAGCTTTGGAGACATGAGAACTAAATGTAAAGTGGTATCCTGGAACAGAAATTTGAACGCAGTATGGACTTTAGTTGAAAATAGTGATCAATATTGATTCATTAATTATAACAAATATATCATTTATATGGTATGTTAATAGGAGAAACTGCATGCAGGGTATATGTGAATTCTCATCTTTTTAACTTATACTTTAAGTCCAAGACTGTTCCAAAAAAGATCTATTAAGAAAGTTAATGGGGCTGATCTTGTCGTTCTTGGGTATGAGTAACCTTCTCAAGCAGGAATGGAATGTCAGTTGATAAAACATAAGAGCATACTTAAAGAAAACAATGGGATGAGGCTGTGATCTAGTGAAAACAAAGATTACCTATCATAATATATTGGCAGGTTAAGTTTTAGAATTTTTGTCTGTGGAGACTTAAGTAAGATAATATCTTTGGTTTTAACTGGAATCAGTTTGCTCTTGGACAGGAAAGGGGAAATGACTCAATCCATGTTTTAATGCAGCTCATTTTTCTTAAATGATATATATATATGGATAGTTTTAATGAATTATGGGACTAAAATTTTCATTCAGCAGCTAGTGTGTCTTAGAATTCACTCTATTGGATCAATAAGACCATATGATCACACATGGATGATAATAGGATAAATTGCTGGTGGTCAACTTCAGAAAAATTCCACCACAGTTACCTGTCTACCATAATTTACAGGTATGCCAGAGGCAAAATTTACCCACTTTCTTCCAAGACCTCCAAAGTATCAGCTAAATATGGTATCAGGATCTCATCATCTAAATCAGACACAGATATGGATAAACCTCTTCAGAAACTCTGGGGCTGGAGACCTGTGAATTAAGACTAAATTATCTCCCCACTTCCCACCCACCCTACATGCAATGATGAACTGAGGACATAAATTGGATGCTCTCATTCTAAAGAAGAAAGAAAAGGAAGCTCATAGCGTCACTAGTTGCTAGCAATTCTGAAATCCAGCCAGGCTCGTGTTGCCAGTTTTCCCAAATCTGTGCACAAAGATGTTCCTTTAGTAGGGCTGTATTCTGACTTCTGATTTTGAGAACCTAATTCATTTTTCTCCAAGTCTCTTGTTTTTGTTCTCTGCCTCTTTGAATAAGACCACTGTATCATCCTTTGTTAGAAATGTCCATATTTACATATGGACAATTTATAGGGTCTATTTCCAACTGTTTATATGCAAGATGACAGTACATTCCTAACAAACTCTGTGGGCTTTTAATGAATATTAGGGTTAAATCAAAAGTAGTGTGCAATAGCAAATCTTAGAAGCACTCTCTTCAATATCAGAAGTGAAAGAAGCATGCCAATATCACATTATTTCATAATGGACAAAAAGTGATAAATAATAAATAAGTGATTTCATTACTAAATTGATAAAAATTAAGCCTGTTGTCTGCTAAGGAAGAAAGTAACCCAATCTCCAATATCTTTATAAGGACATTCTCAGACATCTTCATTGAGGCAAGAGTCCTTTATGGGCAGACGAATACGATTGCCATTGACAATTTATATTGAGAATGTTATATTTTTCTACTACAGACCGTATATGCTACTACAGACCGTATATGCTTAGCAACCCTATTTTCTCCAAACCCTGCTGTATTACTTTGCTAGAGATGCCATAACAAAGTATTACAAACCAGGTGGCTTAAACAGAGTTGTATTGTGGCACAGTTTTGGAGCTAGAAGTCCAACATGAAGGTGTTCACAGGGTTGGTTCCTTCTGAAGGCTCTGAGGGAGAATGTGTCCCATCTCTCTCTCCTGGCTTCTAAGAGTTTGCTAGCAGTCTATGGTGTTCCTTAGCTTCTGCTACATCAGCTCTATCTCCGCGCTCACCTTCACATGACGTGTGTGTGTGTGTGTGTGTGTGTGTGTGTATGCATGTGTGTGTCCACATTTTCTTTTTATCAGGGCACCAATCATATTGGATTAGGGACTACCAAACTCTAGTATGACCTCATCTTAACTAATTACATCTGTGTGACCCTATTTCCAAATAAGATCACATTCTTAGGTACCGCAGGTTAGGACTTTAACATTTAAATTTGGAGGAACTCAATTCAACTCATAATAGAAGTTATCAAAAATTACAATGTTAGTAAACCACTGAATAAAACACATCTATCTTTCTAAATAAATTCATATATAGAGTTGATGCTCATTATTCACATATTCTATATTTGCAAATTTTCCTACTCCTAAATATTTGTAATATTAAAGTCAGTATTCTCAAGCATTGGTAGTAATTCGCAGAGATACCCTTGATTAAAGTGGCAAAAAAAAAAGTATTTCTCAACACAAGTTCCCAGTTGAGATCAAACAAGGTGGTGTTCTGCCCTCCTGTTTCAGCTGTCATACTGTAAACAAGCATCCTTCTGCAGTCTAGTGTGACATTTTCACATTTTTGTGCTATTTGTTGGTGCTGAAGTGCTAATTTTCCTAAGTGCAGGAAGGCTGTGACATGCCTTGTAGAGGAAGTGTGTTAAGTTTCTTTCAGGCACAGCTTAGTGCCATTGGCCATGAGTTCAATGATAAGAAATCAACATATATGGAAAATAAAATAGAAACACACAAAACCAGGTTATGTATGACTGGTTGATGAATATGTTATAACCAGAGGCTCATAGGGACTTAACCTTGAATTTCCTCTGGAATTAATGATTTAGTAGTCACTAATTCAGTGTTCTGGTTCATTGTGACTTTATAAAATGTAACTACTGAGAATAATGAGTACAACTGTTACATACAAAATGAATTTATGAAAAAGCCTTAATAATGAATGATCCTAAAGTTTTAGAACTAAATAACAGGATGAACAATGGTGTTATTAACTGAGATGGGAATGACTGCTGAAGAAGCATGCTGAGTAAGGTAGGTGTCAGAATTTGGGCTTTGAAAGTATAAAATAGGAGAATATAAGATTCTGCTCTCCCTCAAAGGTCATGGTTACAAGATGTTAGGATGCTAAACATTTCATTCTCTCCAGAATGTTCATGTCCTTCTGGAGGAACAGGCTCCTTGCAGCCTTAGCAGCAAGTTCTTTCCAACAGACCCTTTTGGGAAATCTAACCAATCTGTAATTAGATTAAAACACACTTGAGACTTTCCTGGAGTATGTACAGGGAAGCTAACGTAAATTCATCCTTTCCCCTACTCCCAAAACCAATATAACCTTTTCCATTTTTTTTTTTTTAATCAAGAGACTGAATTTCCATACTGAGTTGTCATTTGCAGAAGCGAGAACTTGAGTCAATTCAGATTTTTGCTTTTCAGATTCAAGTGAAGCATGGTGTTCTTTCACGAGTTTTAAATACTTAATTATACATCCAAGAGAAGTATAATCTAATCAATTGGATATGAATCTAGTATATAGGGATAAAAATGTAAATTTATGTCATTAAAATTACTGCTGGTATTGAAAGCCAAGGGACTGGTTGAGTAAAATTACAGATTAAATTTAGATAGATAATAGATCAGGATGAAGGACTGAGTTCTGATCATTCCAGAAAGTACAAGTTGAGTCTGGAAAAGGAAATACAAAGGACACAAACATTAATCTATCAGTAAAAGAAGAACAGCATGGCATCCCTTCAGAGAAGAAAATACTTCAAGAGGGAAGAAGTGATCCACTGTGTTTATGCTGCTGAGATATCAGTTAAGATGTTTATTTGATGTGGAGTTCACTAGGGCCTTTGGAAATTGGAATCCAAAGTGCTAGTGAAGTGTTCATCATATAGAACAGGGACATTTAATTCAGTATAACAGAATGGAAGGCAAAGAATAAATGTTTAGATGGAGGTCAGTTAACAGGTTTTGTAACAAGATAATTAGATAATCTTCTCCTGATTATATTTATTTTATTGTGAAATAAGAAGCAAAGTCATCTGTTTAGAATGAGAAGTAGGGAGAGGGTATTGAGGATGTGGGCAGAGTGGTGAAAGTGTACTAGAGTTCTATGGCAGTAGGAAAATAAGTAGAATAAGAAATGCATCAGGCCATGCTAAAGGCCAATGTGAGATGCAACTTTCTAAACAGAAAGTAACAGAGGTGTAATAGGGAAGAACAAATCTGACTCCATATTAGATCTGTTTCTTGTACTTTAACCTTTGTATTCTATTGCTTTCGCTTCTAGTTAAGAATGCTGCCTATAGCCTGAAATAGACAGGATAGCCTATTCTCAAGGCTCTGACCTTTAAGAGTATAACCTCCATTCACATAGAGATAATAAGTTGCAGAACAAAGGACAACATGTCTTGTTGGAGGTTTATGGGAACATTTTGACCTGACCTAGGTGGACGGCTGCAAGAACAAAGGATTCCTGCACCAAGAAGTCTGTAACAACCAACCACTCACCCTCCCCTTTCAATATAAAAGAAGCCTTAGTTCTGACTGGGTAAGATGGTCTAGGACATTAGCCTGCCGTATTCACAGTCTGCTGGCTCTCTGAATAAAGTTATTTTTTGCTCCAATAACATGTTTCCAGATTCATTAGCCTGTGCTATGGCAAGCAGAAGGAGTTTGGACGGGTAGTGAGGTTCCAGACTTTTCTCCAGCCACCTTCACTGTGTGGCTGAAGCCATTAAAAGGTGGAGACTGAGAATTTTTTTTTTCCAGTAAAGTAAGAAGGTAAGAGAGTGGTAAGAAGGTTGATTCCAGCAATTGTGGAATGTATATTAGGTAAAATGGGAAAGGGAGATAAAGAGCAGAGTGAAAATTGGATTGAAAAATATTATGGCTTTGTAGACTTTGGGATTAAGGATGCTAGAATAAGTAATTGTAAAGATAGAAAGTGATATTCACAGAAATGAGGCCTGAAATCAATACTGTAAGGTGATGTGGTTATTGCTACTGATAACATCTTGGGTATCACTACAGTAGTCATGGATGGGGTGGGTTAGAGGAAAAGGTCACCAGAGAGCTGAAACTCAGGCAAAGGAGTCCAGGGTTTGGGGCTGAGTGTTTTTGTATTTGCTTACTTGTGGTATTTAATTTAGATTTACATTATCAAATGTTTCTTAAGATTGTGGTTTTTCAACTAAATGTATCATTAGGGTAACAAAGCAAGAGTAAATAGTTTATAATAGTCAACTTTCCTGGGGAGTTAATTTTTGAATGACCCCTTTGGTTAATCATCATTTCTTTCAGTATAGGTATGTTTTAGTTGACATGAATTTGGGGTAATTAACTTTGTTGTTGAAAATTTTAACTGATTCAAAGTGGACATATGCTTTGTTATTGTGTGAGCATTTATGAATTTCACAATATTGCTAAGTTTCTTATTACCTGTTTAAATGTCAAACCTGGATTCTTTTTTGTAAAGCTTAAAGCAGAAAAATGTCTGAATTGTTGATGAATAATTAACATTTGTCACATCATGTGGGCAGGTGTTCTCTTGACACACAATTAATCTTAAAGGCCTTATCCTCCTCTGTCGATTAGCATATGGTCTACATTGTAATCAACACTTGATGGCCCAGATGTGTAAAGTTTATGGTTGAGGTTCCTCACACATGTCCACTAAATCTCTTGAATTCTCAAGGCTGTATTTTCAAGCTGTAATTGATGCATGAATAAATAATTAATGAAGAAATTTAACTTACTAGAAAGAATTAACAAGTTTAGAAAAAACACATACTATGCTCTGTTAATATCTTCTTCTATGCACTTAAAGTTTGTTAAATTTTTAAAGATTTAGTCAATTTATTATACAAACTTCTTATTCTGATATAAGATTAGGAAATTCTATTTAGAATTTATGTTTAGTTTTGGGTAGAACAATTGAATATATGAGGATCACTGAGCTGAAAAATTCAGGAGATATAGTTTTCTTTATATTATTTTGGTAGTTACTCCTTAAATGCTAATCCAGTTTCTGAATTTAAAATGTTTCATTTAAAAATTTGTGTATGATTCAGAAATCAATAAAAGTTAAAAACTGACGGCAATACTCAACAGTACAGCTGAGAAATTTAACATCATTTTCTTAAGACTTTTAAAGTTATCTCCAATCATTCTAGCAATTTATTTTGAAGCTATTATTTTGACAGAATTTGTTTAGAAAAATAGCATATTCCTTCAAAGTTATTGAGCTTATATACATGCCAGGCAGCAAGCCAGGATTGGGAGATACAAAATGTTACATAAGGCATTGCTCTCCAGGAGCTTAAGTGTTGATACAATGTTAGACTTCTATGGTTCTTCTTCTATAAATCTGGGGGGACACGTTTGGGGATTTTTTTTTTAAGGCAATATTTTTTTCTGGAACTCATGGTGGTTGCTGGAATTTAGGGCATGTATTAACTTTCAGGATGAGGCTCAGAAACAGTCTAGGTGGCTTGTTCTCTCAGGAAAATGATATCCATATGGTGAGAACAGAATATTTCTTAAAAGCTTTGGCAAGAAATCCAACACAATGGTAAGGTTCATACGATTAATAGATTCAGTGATAGCAAAGCCTAGTCAATAGCAGAATCAGAGAACTTAAGGTGGGAGATGAAAACATTTTTAAATGATATATTAAGTCTTAGCTTTGGTTGATCTCAGGATACTGGAGATGGATACTGGAAGTGAGCAGTGATAGATCCAATGACAGAGACTCTCCACAGAGAGCTCAGAACACATGCTCAGCTTGTGTAACCAAGGGCAAGGTTATAGTTGAAGGACATGTTGCCTGACCAGCCTCGGTCACCCTTTTCTAAGACCTGTCTCCTCACTTGATCTGTTATATCAGATGGCCTTACTCTCTCAGCTAAAGGTCCTTATCATCCTTAGGGCAACTATCTCTAGTGGGGCAATCACAGCTCCTTTAAAAGACCGTACAAGGGCTGATTGGTCCAGGAGTTGTACCTTGTCTCAGGTGAAGACAGGAAGCTCTGGGAACCTGGGACTGAATTGAATTAGTGTATATATTTGGAGGTTTAAGCTATACTATGTAAACCTTGGGTTTCTATAGAGCAATTGGACCAAAGAAATGGAAGAAACTTTTTACAGAGAGAAGAATGAAGCAGGAATGCAGAAAAGAGCTAACATGAGATAAAAAAAAAAAAACACGAGATGGTTTTCCTTTCCATCCATAAGAAGCCTAAATAAAAGCAAAATGAAAAGTCTAGAAGAGCTAGCATATGCAGATATTCATAAATATTTCTTGAAATGAACAGAATTCCTAGGATTTGAGGCAACTGGAAAAATCATAAAGGTTTTTATAAAATCTATTTTATATAATTCAATTCAATTTGGGGGAGGTCATGGATAAATTATAGGAAAAATATCATTTGGCCTATTATCAATTTCATCTGATCTTCAGAGAATGTCACTTATTAAAACATAAATAAAAGGAAACTCTAATACAGAGAAGATAGAGTCCTGATGGATAATTCCATTAGCAGAGTAGAGCATCTGCCAGACTTCCTGCTAAGAGTTCACACAGGGTTAGAGGGAATAAACTTTACCTCACAAAAAGCTAAAAACAAATGAAAATAGATTTGTTTAAAGACCCTTATAATCGCAAACTTCCCCACTGACACCAGACATTGCAGAAACGATAGCCACAACATTCCCTATGAAATGCTGCATGGTGGCAGTTGATCAGGAATTGGAATTATAAGTTCCTCTGATGACATCTGATGTAGGGCAACTGGCTGCCCTGGGTACTTTTATGTGTGTACAAAGAACAAGATTTACCTTACATTTTGGCCAAGAGGCTTACAAATGAGTATGTACTAGTCTGTCATAAAATGTGTGCTAGGGATTGAAGCGTGTCCTCCCAAAATTCATAGGTTGAAGTCTTACCCCTCAATGTGGTTATATTTGGAGATAGGACTTTTATGGAGGTAATTAAGGTTAAATGAAATCATAAGGGTATGACTGGTGTCCTTATAGGAAGAGGAAATGACATAACAGCTGTGTGTGCCTCTGTGTGTGTGTTTGTGTGTGTACACAGAGGAAATCCCAGGTAAGGACACACAGCAAGAAGGCTGCTGTTTGTCTGCAAGCCAGGAAGAAAGGTCTCGCCAAGCACCAACACTGGGCACGTTGACCTTGGGCTTCTAGTCTCCAGAATTGTGAGGAAACAAATTTCTGTTGTTAATGCCACCCAGTCTATGGTATTTTTTTTATGGCAGCTAAGTAGAATAATTCGATGTGCTTCCCGAATTATAAGGGAAGTATGTCATCCAAGGGAAGATTGGAAACACTAAGAAACAGGACACAGTTTTTATCAGCATTAAATGAACTTTGACACACTGCTTAATTATTTGACAAAACTGTTACTTAGTCGTGATTTCCATGTTTGCTATGTATTGTGTATACAATTTTTCAGTGCACAATAAGTTTTACATGAAATGTGACTATTTATATAGTTCAATTTAACATCTGTTAGGTGAGAATTCAGTCAAATCAGGATTTTCCCCATCCACATTTGTTGTTGTACTTATTTCCCACCCCCCCTCCCGCCACCGGGTGGCTTTTGAGTTCTATGTGGTGGCTTATATAGTGTCTTGGCATTTGATGGGGGAAATCAGTTATTTCATCTTGGAGGGCTTCTGGTCACACCATCATCTGCTGAAGTGTCCCCTATCCTATCTGAGAGTGGCCATACAGTCAAAGCTGATTTTAACACAGGTGTCCTTCTGTCAAAATTATTAGACTGCTTTTAGTTAGGTCCATTGGCTTTATTTAGCTAATATCCACATCTGATTCGCAGGTACAGAAAAATCAGGTGCTTCTCCCAGACAGGTGAGGCTGTGGGAAAGCTGATGGGATTACTCAGGCGCTGCTGCACCAGCCCTACTCTACAGTCTTCTTTCCCTGTTCAAAGACTTCTTTTTTCAAAAGAAGAGCCTTAAAAACCATGATCATTAATAATAGCTCATATAGACCAAAGATAAGGTGGTACAAATCTAAATCCTTGGTTATATAAATTAAGCATCCATCCTCTGATACTTGTTTTGATTTAAAGTATTTGAAATTAACTGGGGAGTAAATATCACACTATAATTTATTTTAAAAAATAGTTAAACTAAATACATGCTTATCATTTGATTTAGCAATCATGCTCCTTGGTATTTACCAAGAGGGGTTGAAAACGATGTGCAAAAGCCTGTACACGGATATTTATAGCAGCTTTACTCTTAATTGGCAAAACTTAGAAACAAGATGTCCACTCAGGAGGTGAATGGATAAACAAACTGTGGTACATCCAGACAATTGAATATTCAGTGATAAAAAGCAATGAGCTATCAAGCCATGAAAAGACATGGAGGAATCTTAAATGCATATAACTAAGTGAAATTAGGCTATCTGAAAAGGCTACTTACAATATGATATCAACTGTATGATAGTCTGGAAAAGGTAAACTATG
Source organism: Aethalodelphis obliquidens (assembly GCF_003676395.1). Taxonomy (NCBI): domain Eukaryota; kingdom Metazoa; phylum Chordata; class Mammalia; order Artiodactyla; family Delphinidae; genus Aethalodelphis; species Aethalodelphis obliquidens. The sequence goes on from NW_020837950.1 coordinate 52,187,501, forward strand.
CAGCCAATAAAAATATTAGTGGTTGCCAGGGGTGGGGTGGGAGAATGAATTGGCAGAGCACAAAAGATTCTTAGGGCGTGAAAATATTCTGTAAGAAACTGTAATAAATGATATATGTCATACAGAGAATGGACAAAACCAAGAGTGAACCATAATGTAAACTATGGACTCTGGGTGATCGTTATGTCAATGTATGTCCTTCCTTGGTAAAAAAAAAAATGTACCATTTTGGTCAGTGATGCTGATAATGGGGTTGTAAGGGGCTAATGAATGTGTAGAAGGGCATATGGAACATCTCTGTACCGTTTTCTCAATTTTGTTGTAAACCTAAAACTGCTCTAAAAACAATAGTCCTAAAAAATTAGTTTAAGAAAACAACGATAATGTTGGCATGAAGCTTATTTATTTATTTATTGTTGGTTCTGTTTGGTCTTCATTGCAGTGCGTGGGCTTCTCACTGCGGTGGCTTCTCTTGTTGCAGAGCATGGGCTCTAGGTGTGTGGGCTTCAGTAGTTGCAGCACACGGGCCCGAAAGCACGTGGGCTTCAGTAGTTGCGGCATGCAGGCTCTAGAGCACAGGCTCAGTAGTTGTGGTGCACGGGCTTAGCTGCTCCGCGGCATGTGGGATCTTCACAGACCAGGGATTGAACCTGTGTCCCCTGCATTGGCAGGCGGATTCTTAACCACTGTGCCACCAGGGAAGTCCTGAAGTTTATTCTTGTTCTCTTTTTAATATAACTTTTTATGATATTTCCTAATAACGTCTTATGATATTTCCTAATCCTTTACAATCTTCTATGACCGGATATGCTGATTATCAAGTCCTGGGATCCTGGCAATATAGGCAACAGGACATCTGGTGTATGTTTTCTCCCTTTTCAGCTTATCCTCTCAATCTTTTTCCATGAACTTCTAAGTTCATTTGCATAGTGCAATTGCATTGCTTGAAATAAATTATCTAAATTAATACAGAGGGTAGCATATTAACATATTAATTCAGTTGTCATAAATTTGATCAAATGTGTCACATCTTCCAATTTAAAAGGTAAACCAGAGTAATGATTGTATAAATAAAAAGTTTTTTCCAGGGCTTCCCTGGTGGCACAGTGGTTGAGAGTCTGCCTGCCGATGCAGGGGACATGGGTTCATGCCCCGGTCCGGGAAGATCCCACAGGCCGCGGAGTGGTTGGGCCCATGAGCCATGGCCGCTGAGCCTGGCATCTGGAGCCTGTGCTCCGCAACGGGAGAGGCCACAACAGTGAGAGGCCCACGTATCGCAAAAAAAAAAAAAAAAAAACAAAAAGGAAAAACAGTTTTTTCCAAAACTAAACTGAACAACTGAACTGCTTTGGATATTCAAATTTGTAATACTCAAGATATGAAAGCTAAAAAGAAAGGCTCATGGTATTTGTTTTTAAATGCATATAAATATTATGCCATATAAGACCATTGTTTTGTTATTGACCATTCTTCTAATAAAATTAGAGGCACAGCTATGTTAAATTGGCCATGTATTGAGAGAGCCATGAAAAGAACACAAAAGAGATATCACTACATGATGTCACTACATGTCTTGACTGTGTACCTGAACAATAATAAAATCCAGTGACTTCACTTATCAAGAGGAAACCTTTTATAGATTTCACAGTGGCCAAATTTTTTCCACAGTATTTTAAAAATAAAGACAAAATACCTTAAATATCAAATTGTTATTTTTTGTTGCTGTTGTTTTGAGCCTTTACAAGGCTTTACGAGGGTTTTATCTACAAAGGTTCTCTTAAATATTTAAGTGTCATATAAAAGTTGATATATCCTTTTAGTTTCTCACTTTATATATGTGCTAGCCAAGAAAAAATTCATACAGTAGATAAGACAAATATGAAGCTTCTGTCGAGTTATGACCATACCACGGGACCCTGCATTATGAGACAAGAACTGGTGAAGTTACACACGGCCTCCACATTGCCTCACTGTTTTTCTGAATACGAAAGCCTATCAGGATAGTTCCAGTTTCCAGTTTTGTATCTAAGGAGCTTGGAAGTTCCTACTCCATCCTAACAGATGAAAAGCTGAGCAAACTCAAAAAGAATAATCAACTCTTATAGGATCCATAAGAGAGGGAAGAACACAGGGCAAACCACTGCCCTCATGACTGGAGAGACAGACAGACAAATATAGAGCCAAAACTCACCAGAGCAGACACTCAGGGGAGGAAGCTGTCTCTGGAACCAGTGCCAGGGGAAGAAACCTGAACTGGGATTGATAAATTGCTAGAGGCTCACTGTGACAATTCTGAGAACTAAAAATCCAGGGGGACCCAGTCATCGGGAAATCTTTGTTGTATTGTAAGGTTTACTTCCAGAAACTCAGTCAGATTCCCACAGTAAATACCACAGAAGAATACCCTCTGACTTCTCCCGTCCCACTTAAGGAGGGTGGAAAAAACTGAACTTCACAAGTGTTTCTCACAGACCAGAGGTATAGGCTCAATAAAAGACTGAGACCTAATCACAGGACCATAGATGATTCCCCTCCCCCCCACACCTGACCTCCTCATTACTAAAGGCCTATTTGTAGCACTTGCTTTTACCTGGTACATCACGTCTAACTAACAAGAAAACATTGCAAGGCATTTCAAAATGCAATACATAAAATTTGAAGAGGCAGAGCAAGCATCAGAACCAGACATGGCAGGAAAGTTGGGATTATTGGACCCAGGAATTTAAAACAACTATGATTAACATACTCCGTGATTAAAGGGCTCTAATGGATAAAGTGAACAGCATAGAAGAACAGAAAGGCAATGTAAGCAGATGAATGAAAATCCTAAGAAAGAACCAAAAACAAATCCTACAAATAAAAAAATACTATAACTTTGATGGGTTTAACAGTACACTTTGGACATGGCTGAGGAGAGAATCTCTGAGTTTGAAGATATATCAATAGAAACCTCCAATAATGAAAAGCAAAGAGAACAGCAAATGGAAAAAAAAAAGAACCCAGAACAGAATTTCTAAGGACTAGCAGACAAGTGAGACTACTATAAAAGTTATAGCATATGTGTAATGGGAATACCAGAGGAGAAAAGAAAGTAACAAAAGAAATATTTGGAACAATAATGACTGAGAATTTCCCCAATTTAATGTCAGACACAAAACTACAGTTGAAGGAGGATCAGAGAAAACCAAGCAGCATAAATGTCCAAGAAGCAACACCTAGGCATATCACTTTCTAAATATAGAAAATCAAAGATAAAGAAAAAAAATCCTGAAAAAGGCAGAGGAAAAAAAGCACCTTTGTACTCTATAAGCATATAGAGAAACAAAAATGGGAATTACGTCTGACTTCTCTTCAGAAACCATGCAAGAAAGTAGAGAGTGTAGTGAACTATTTAAAATGGTCAGAGAAAGACCACCAACCTAAAATGCTGTACCCTGTGAAATTATCCTTCAAATGTGAAGGGAGAAAAAGACTCTTCAAACAAGAAATTGAATTTGTTGCCAGTAGATCTGCCATGCAAGAAATGTTAAAAGCAGTTCTTTAAATAGAAAAAACTATTAGGTATACAATAAGCTACAAAGATATATTGTACAACATCGGGAATACAGCCAATATTTTGTAATAAGTATAAATGGAGCACAACCTTTAAAACTTGTGAATCACTATATTGTACACCTGTAACATATAATAAAAAAAAGAAAAATATGTCGGAAACTTGGGTCTACATAAAGAAATGAAGAGCACTGAAGATGAAGTGAAGGTCACAAATTTCTTATTTAGTTGATCTCACCTCAGCTTATTCAAAATAATAGCAACATGTATTTGATCATGTATATTTATGTACACCATATACATGCTTATGTATGTTTACAAAAGTGAAATGAATTACAGAAGTAACCAAAGGGATGGGAGAGAGGAATGAGAATTATTTGGTTAGTATAAGGTACTCACTGTACCCTTCAAGTAGTAAGCTGTAATTCGAAAGTGAACTTGGATTAGTTGTTAAGCTATATTGCAAACTTGAGGGCAAGCTCTAAATTAAAAAAAGCATAACTGATATGCAAATAAAGGGGATAAAATGGAATTACAAAATGCTCAGTTAAAACCACAAAAGGAAGAAAAAGTTGAAGACAAAAATAGGAAGAACAATGGCAATAAGTATAGTGATGAACATGGTAGATATTAATCTATCTATATCAATAATCACTTTGAGCATCAATGGTCTGAATACACCAACTAATAGACAAAGACTGTCAGTGGATCAAAAAACATGAGTCAACTATACATTGTCTATAAGAAACCTACTATAAATATAAAGCACATGTAGATTAAAAGTAAACAAATGGAGAAAAATATACCAAGCTAACACTAATTAAAAGAAAGTAGGACTAGCTGTATCAATTTCAGACAGAGCCGACTTCAAAGCAAGGAAAATTAATCAGGAATAGTGATGGATATTACAAAATGACAAAGGGGACATTTCTTCCAGAAGACATAATAGTTCTTAATGAGCACACACCTAACAGAGTATCTAACTACATGAGGCAAAAACTGATAGAACTACAGGGAGAAATAGGCGAGTCCACTATCATAGTTGGAGACCTCAACACCCCTCTCTCAAAAATAGATCCAGCAGGCAAAGAATCAGAACATATTGAACTCAACAATACTAGTCAACTGCATACAATTGTTATCCATAGACTACTTCATCCAACAAAAGAGTACTTCTCAAGCTCACATGCAGCATTTACCAAACAGACTACATTCTAGCTCATAAAACATAAAGAAATTTAAAATGGAAATCACACAATTTATCCTTTCAGACCAACATGGAATTAAACTAGAAATCAATAATAAAGAAAACTGGAATCCCAAAATACATGAAGATTAAGCAACACAATTCTAAGTAACACATGAGTCAAAAGAGAAATTTCAAAGGAAAGTTAAATATTTTGAAGTAATTGAAAATGAAAACACAACCTATCAAAATTTGTGGGATGCAGTTAAAGCAGTGCTTAGAGGGATTTATAGCATTGAATACATATAATAGAAAAGAAGAAAGACCTACAATCAATAATCTAAGCTTTCACCCAAGAAACTAGAAGAAGAGCAAGTTTTATACAATGTAAGTAGAAGGAAATAAATAAGAATTAGAGAAGAAATCAATGAAATAGGAAACAAGAAAATAGAGAAAATTACAAAATCATTGAAACCAAACACTTGTTCTTTGAAAAGACCAATAAAATCAAAAAACCCCAGCCAGACTAACTCCAAAAAAAAGAATTACCAATATCATAAATGAAACAGAACATTGCTGTAGATCCCGTGGAAATTAAAAGGTTGCTACAGGAATGCTATAAAGAACTCTATACCTACAAACTTGATAACCCAGATGAAATGGCCAATTTCTTTAAAGACATAAAACTCCAGAACTCGCATAGGAAAAAATAGGTAATCTTAATAGGCCTATATGTACCAATGAAATTGAATAATTAATAACCTTCCAAAACAGAAAATACCTGGCCCAGTTGAATCCATTGGTAAACTCTATGAAGCACTTGACAAAGTAATTTTACCAGTTGTCTACAATCTCTTTCAGATGTTAGAAGCAAAGGGATTACTTCCTAACTCATTCTGTAAGGCCAGCATTACTCTAATACCAAAACTGGAAAAAGACATTAAGAAAGTAAAACTACAGAGCAATATCTTTCATGAACACAGATGCAAAACCCTCAAATTATCAAATTGAATCCAACAATGTACAAAATAAGTATACATTATGATGTGAGATTTATCCCAGGTATGCAAGGCTGATTCAAAATTTGAAAATTAATGTAATCCATCCTATCAACAGGCTAAAAAGAAGAAAAATCACATGAGTATATCATTAGACATAGAAAAAGCATTTGACAAAACTCTAACGTTCATACATGATAAAAACTCAGTAAACTAGGAATAGAGAAGAATGTTCTTGATGAAGAATATGTACCAAAACACAAAACAAAAAAACTACAGCTAACATTTTGGAATAGAGAAGAACATTCTTAACTTGATGAAGAATATCTACCAAAACAAACAAACAAACAAAAAACTACAGCTAACGTTTTAGTTGATGATGAGAAACTTGAAGTTTTCTCAGTAAGTTCAGACACAAGGCAAGGATGTCCTTTCTCAATACGCCTTTTTCAATACCTTAGTGAATTATTAGTAAGACAAAAAAGGGGTAAAATAAAAGGTATATAGATTGGGAAGGAAAACATAAAACTGCCTTTGTTCACAGGTGACTTGATTGTCTATGTAGAAAATTTGCATGAATCAACAAACTCCTGGAACTAATAAGTGATTATAGCAAGATTGCAAGATACAAGGTTAATACATAAAAGCCAATTGCTTTCCTATATGCCAGCAATGAGCAAGTGGAATTTGAAATTAAAAACATGGTATTATTTATAATACCACCCCCCAGAATGAAATACTTGAGTATAAATATAACAAAATATGTACAAAATCAACATGAGGAAAACTACAAAACTCTGATGAGTGAAATCAAAGAAGAACTAAATAAAGAGATATTCCATATTCATGGATAGAAAGCCTGAATATTGTCAAGATGTCTGGTCTTCCAAAATTGATCTATAGATTCAATGCAGTCCCATTCGAAATCCCAGCAAGTTATTTTCTGGATATCAAAAAACTGATTTTAAATTGTATAAGGAAACGCAAAAGACCCAGAATAGCCAACACAATAATTAAGGGAAGGAAGACTGTTGGAGGTGACACTACCTGACTTGAAGATGATAAACAGTAATCATGACAGTGTGGTACTGGTGAAAGTACAGACTAAATAGAAAAATGGAACAGAATGGAGAGCTCAGTAATAAACTTCTATAAATTTAGTCAATTGATCTTTGATGAAGGAGCAAAAGCAAAACAATGGAGCAAGACAGTGTTCAATGAAGGTTTCTGGAACAACCAGACGACATCCACATACCAAGAATGAAGCTAGACACAGACATTACTCCCTTCAAAAAATTAACATAAACCACAGGCCCAAATATAAAAGTCAACCATAAATCTCCTAAAATAAAAACTAGGAGACAATCTAGGTATGGCAATAACATTTTAAACACAGCATAAAAGGCAAAATTCATAAAAGAAATAATTGATAAGCTGGACTTCATTAAAAAACTTCTGGGCCACAAAAGTCAACGGCAAGAGAATTAGAAGACATGACACAAACTGGGGGGAATATTTGCAAAAGACACCTCAGATAAAGAACTGTTAATCAAAATTACATTCTGGAAAAGACAAAACTATAGAGATAGTAAAAAGATTGGCGATTGCCAGGGTTTGTGAGGGCTCTGAAAAGGAGAACAGAGGATTTTTAGGGTGGTGAAACTGACCTATATGATACCAGAGTGGTGGACACAGTTCACGTTATACATTATGTCCAAACACATAGAATGTCAAACACCAAGAGTGAACCCTAGGAAAATATAGATTTGGGGTGATTACAATATGCCAATGTAGGTTCAACTGTTCTAACAAACGTTCCGCGGTGAGGGGGGATGTTGACAATGAGGGAGGCTATCTATGCATGTTTGGGGATGGGTGCATATGGGAAAACTCTATCCCTTCTTCTCAATTTTGCTATGAACCTAAAGCTGATTTCAAAATAGAAAGTCGTAAAGAAATACACTGACTTCGAGAAATGCTCCTTTTATTTCCTTTATTCTCTCTAGTTGAATGTATACATGTGACCACCCAATTCTTGACCCATAAAGGAAGGATATCTTACACCTGTATTAATTTGTTGCCTCTATTACCATTCAGAGGCAAAAGCTTTCATAGACTCATGGTTTTCTGTCCCTAAGAGGAGGAACTGTGCTAATTAAGTACATTTAAAATGGAAAAACATAATCCTATTTTGCCTCTGGCGTTGTTCAGCCTCTGTTTATTTACTGATGCTTGTTACAATTTATTAACCATGAATTATACCTGTGAGTAAATTAAACCTTCTTTCCTTTCTGCCATACCTGTACTCACCCAATTTACCAGATATTAAAGTTGCATAAATTTGCAAACCTGTCAATTGGTTTTCTGAGCATACAATTAAATTATGGAACAGTTTCCTGCAGTGCTAAATCCCAGATGGATTTAACAGCTTCTGTGAATTCAGTGCTGAGGCTTATTTTCAAGCCAGGAGCAAAATACCTAAATCATGTTCAGCACCGTGTACCTGTCTTCTGAATACTGTTTACAGTTATGTATATGTATTAGTTTTCCTTGATTTAAAGCAACATGCTTTTTATTCTCTTTCTCTCTCCTTTCTCCCTCTCTTACACACACCAATGACTATCAAAAGTCAACGTGGTACATCAAAAAGTGCCAGTTATAAAAATTATTAACTGTCCAACCTATATCCTTTTATCATTGTACCCTGAACTGTATCTTTTGCTCTCTTTGACTGTTTACAGATTCCTTTTTGCTATTGAAATGTTCTAAGGAATGTGTAACAATATGTTTTTTAGTACATATGATTTAAAAAAAATTGACATGTTGCTAGGTACACACAACACCCTGAATTTCCTATTTAAACTAAAGACTTTCTTAAAACTTGCAATATATATATATACACATATATACACACACACACATATATACATATATATATACACATACATATATATATTTTTTTGTGCCTCTGCTTTCCTCCTGTAAAATGGAGGTTGTGAGCTGATTAAATGAGATGATATACGTGGAGTGCTTAGCGTAACACTTGGCACACAGTAAAGTTTGTACCTGACACCAAGGTTACAGAACTGTCGACTGGAAGAGCCATGAGTCAAACCTGGGTCTGACTCAAATCCGATGACGTTGGTAATGATAACTGATTTAACAACTCAGTGCTATTATTCTCCAACCATTTCTCTATCTCCCGAGACTGGCTATGCATTCAGGATTAAAAAAAATATTTTTACTCTGCACCCTCCATTGCTCTTAGAGACAATGTTTACAATGCAGCATCAGGTATTTATCTTACTTGGGAACAGAACATTAGGGACTTTGCCTGTGTTTCCTATCAATGATGTCCACTATGGCCCAGGTTTGCACAATGCCATATTCTTATTGGCAAATACAAAGGCTCTGTTGACAATTTTTATTCCTACATTGCTTATATGATTATGACTTGTGCTAAATTTCAAATCTCTAATATTTATGACAATATGGTATCTCTGAGAAATCCAAGTGTGTTCTGTTCCATATTGTGTGGTGACATCTCAGGGACCATTAAATTACACTAAAATTGTGAAAGTAAGTTGTAAAAAGGCTGAAGATAATAAGTCATAAATTCAGTTAAATCATAATCACTATTTTAAATTTGATATGTAGACTCTTAAAAAAGCTTAGGAAGAACTCATCCAAACAAGAAGCTATGTTCAAGCTATGTTCAAGCTATGTTCATAGCTGCAATATTCACAATAGCCAAGACATGGAAACAACCTAAATGTCCATCGACAGATGAATGGATAAAGAGGATGTGATATATATGTGCAATGAAATATTATGCAGACATAAAAAAGAATGAAATAATTCCATTTCCAGCAACATGGATGGATCTAGAGTTTATCATACTAAGCAAAGTAAGTCAGAAAGACAAATACCATATAATATCACTTACATGTGGAATCTAAGTTATGACATGAACTTATCTACAACAAAGAAACAGACTCACAGACAGAGAGAACAGACTTGTGGTTCCCAACGGGGAGAGGGGATGGGGCAGGGATGGACTGGGAGTTTGGGATTAGCAGATGCTAACTATTATACATAGAATAGCTAAACAACAAGGTCCTACTGTATAGCACAGGGAACTATATTCAATATCCTGGAATAAACCATAATGAAAAAGAATATAAAAAAGAATATATATAAATGTATAACTGAATCACTTGCTGCACAGCAGAAATTAATACAACATTGTAAGTCAACTATACTTCAATAAAAATAAAATCAGAAAAACATCTCCTGTTACATAAGCACATGGCATTTTTTCCTTTTACCAGTTCTGTGTTGAAAGTTCCTAACAGCTTCTTTATGTTGATATAAAAATATCAGTGAGAAAGACAGACTGACTTTGAAATAAAGTATATTTTAGATTTATAGCTTAATTAAGATGTTTTCTGCGAACTCTTCTTTGGCAGGAGTAGGCTATGGCAGTTTTTTGACAGTAACAGCAGTGTCAGACATTCACATCACGGCCCTGAGGTCCTGAATACGTCTATACAGTCTATTGTTTGTTTTTGACTAAAAGCATAGGAGAACATAAGAACTGCTAACATTATGACGGCTTCTTTCGCGACTAGGCTTTCAACTAGTAGACACACTAGATTCTTCCCTATTAAGTTAGTGAGGGTTGTGTCTCAAAGAAGGAAAAAGCATTTTTCTTTTCTTGTTTGGATCCTAGAATAAAGATTATTAGCTAAGACTGGGAGATTTTGACAGTTATTGGAGATAGTGGTTATCTATAAGGTTTATTAATGAAAGTGAAAAATTGTAGGATAATGACAGGATTTATAGTTGACATATATTTTTAATGTTTTTGAAAAGTATTTTTTTTTTTTTTTTACTATTTATTAAAGTGAGAAATTGTGTACTTATTCTTCAGAGCAGTGTCTTTGAACACCTATTTGTTCCTTAGATTTTTTTTTTTTTTTAGCTAGTACATCACAGTTGTTTCTATAGTATCCTTTCTGCTTAAAGTATCTACAAGTATTTTTATCATGTGTCTCCAGAATGAGGTCTTAAACTGTGAGACCATCAATTTATTCTGGGTCATAACATTTTGTTCGAGGGCATTTTCAAAATGTACACTAATGAGTTGGAGATCTGGCAGTGCGACTACTTTCCATTCTATTTCTTACTTTGATTTTGATGCTTCTATTAATAACTAATGTCATTCATAAAAGTGAGGGGAACATTGAACTTCCTTTAGGATCTCTTGCTGTGTACTGTGTAAAGTGTTAACCTATTCCTGAAAACTCCAATGGGTTCATATTTTTTCTTTCCTCTCAGGACCAGAAAAATCTATTTTCGTAGTAAAGCCTTTGTAAATAACTCCCAAAGAGCTTGTCAACCATTCATAGCTTTTCTAAACCTTTCTAGCTTTTCATGAAATTAGCTCTTTCTTAGGCCACCCTCAGGGTCTTCCTACATTGCTTTATTTTTCCATAACTTGCCTCTCATAACATAGGAAATGATATAGATATGGAAGCTCTAGACTGTCTAATAAAATAATAAATTATTTAATAAATATTATTCTAAATTCCTTTGAAATTGTCTTCCTTGCCTAAGTTGTGAATAATCTGACAATGTCTTTTAGCTCATAATGAGACTAGAGTTTAAAATTAAAATGTCTGTTCTTCAAACAGTTTAACATGAAGAAGCAACTGAACTTTGGGTTTTCTAAACTGAAAAGAAAAATGAGGCTGATCAGAAAGAAGGCAGAGGGTAATGGAAAATAGTAGGGTAAGAGCCATTAGGCTCAGGTTGTGACTTGGAGGAAGCTAAAGTAGTATAGTTTTAGATGTTTTGCATCTTCATGGGACTCGGCAAACAATCTTTGAAGGAAGCAATTCTGGAATCTATTTTTTTGAAAGCTTCTAATAAGCTTTTTTTAAAAAAATATATCTCCTTTCTTGTTCCAAGTTGTTTTCTAAATGAATATTTTTCCTATCAAATGTTTCCCCCAAATAGTCATGGTAATTCTAAATCATCTTTGAACTGTTGCCATGAAGAGTAATACATAAAATAAAATTCTAGAGACAATATATGGAAAAGATGGAGGTCTAGCCTAGAGGAGGCAAAGTTTCAACTGAGTTAAAACCTTCACTCCAATAATGTGATTTAATTATTTAAAAAACAAAAAACTCAGATCACCACAGATGGGCAGATGCCTAAGGGCAAATGCCAGTTTTGTCCTTTCTTAACTCTTCTGATTCACATTTATCACAATTTCTGACCTTGCTGTTTCTTTCCTCCCTCCTGCCTCCATCCTAGTACCCAGTCATCAGAGACTGAATATATTGAAGATGGGCAATTCCTGATTCACAGAAGTTTTGCAGAGGAAATCTGGCTCTCACAGACAAAACAAGGAAGGAATAAAGTTCCCATTAGGTTTTGAAAGATGATTCAGGTAAATTTATTCCAACAAGTTACCACTGTGATGAGGCCTTCAGAATTTATCAGCTCTGAGGCTGGCTAAAGAGATAAATTCAGCAGATCTGTTCTCACCATCCTCTAAGTTTTGTTACGAACTCACAACAGTAAGTAAGGAGGATTGATAGCATAATGAACAAATTTACTTCATTGTCAGAGCTGCACAGACTCCTGGGTGCAAGGCTAGGTCAGCACAGAGAAATTGCCTGGTTCAAGTCAAGGGTCTTGAGTCTAGAGTGGGGAGAAGGTCATGACCGGATTTCACTGGGGCCTCCAGGTTTGCTGACAGCCATGTCCACAAAATGAGCACTGGAATAATATGTTGATCAGGCAAGCCAAAATGTATAGAACCTATAGGACTCCACTCTGACATTCTTCATAGTGCCTCAGAAGGGAGAGGACACAGAATGATATTTATAGGGTTTTATGATCTGGACACAAATTGTTTTAGGCAGGTGCTTTTTTCCTTTTGTAAATACCACATTCTATTTTTTGAATTATTGAGGAAGTATTTCCTTATTTCCTACACATCTTAAGTTATGCCTCAAGCCTCATATAAATATGTATGTGTAATATTTTGACTTTGCATACCAATTTGCATATTGACCTAATTATGGGGTTGTTTTATTAATACCTGTACCTATGTAAATAAAACAGCAAAAAAATCTAAAATGGCATGAATAAACATGGATATTGTGTACTTGCATACATATAATCTCAAAGTTCTTTAAAATTCTCAAATATGATGGCTTAGTAAAGATAGTAACAACCTAGAATAGTTTTAAGGTTGAAATTATAAAGATCAAGAAGATAGCCCATTAAATATTTTTTTTTGCGGTATGTGGGCCTCTCACTGTTGCGGCCTCTCCCGTTGCAGAGCACAGGCTCCGGACACGCAGGCTCAGTGGCCATGGCTCACGGGCCCAGCCGCTCCGCAGCATGTGGGATCCTCCCGGACCGGGGCACGAACCCGTGTCCCCTGCATCGGCAGGCGGACTCCCAACCACTGTGCCACCAGGGAAGCCCACCCTTTAAATTCTGAAACATTAAATTCAGAAGATATAACTTTGATGGTGTTGATTATAAAGCAGTGGAAATAACCAGATAACATTGTTTGCTATATAAAGTCAATTGCTCCATGTCAAACAGTGATGCACAGAACTACACAGAGTAATGCACAGAACTATGTATTATTCTGTAGAAAAATCATCCCTGTAGTACTTTTATACATTCAAATCTTCAGTGCAACATCAACAACTATACTATTCACCCTTATGCAGTATTTTAAACAAGGGAAGTAGATAAAACATTTTCCATATCAGAATACTTTTCATATATTTTATTGAGAATTATCTTGTTTTTCTGAACTATACATGAAACTGTTGAACCAATGAAGAGCAGGTACAAGCTTCTAATGCAGCCATTTTTTTGTGTGCGATAGTTTAGCGATAATGAGGTATCTCCTGATGGCAAATACTGAATAATACTTTAAAAATCCATTAGCCCCATTAACCTGCTACTGTATTTGGTATAATGAATGATGTTTATTTGCACGACATCTTTGCTCTTCTTGGGATCACACTCTCAAGAGACTGGGTAACCAAGCAGCCATAAGCCCAGATTCTAAGTAAATCAAAACTGTATATTTATCTACACCAAGGGAGCCTGAAAGAGAATGCTATTTCATAGAGTGAAGAATAAAAGAACAAAGGCACACAGTTTTGCATAAATGATGTAGTAAATGCACATCTCCTCTAAGATTCTGAGATAAAAGTGTCGAAGAAGGGAAAAGAGCTTTTCTAAAACATTGCTGAAGCAGGTAAACTTCATTGATCCTGGCACTCAATTGGGTGTCCCAGGAGACAAAGTGTCTGGGATCCCCAGGATACTAACATTACTGCATGAGTCTCAATACCAAGTAGGAACTAAGGACTGGAGACAGTAGAAAAAAGTACATAATATTCTGAGTAGTTTATGTGGCATGCTCAAGTGTCCCAGCTAGAGGCATGGGTTCCCTAGACATTGTCTGCCATTTCTTAATCTCTGAACTGAACAACAATCTGGTATTTCTTTATTTGGTCAACATGGACCATCTCAGAAAAAGTGAAATACCAATAAAAGGAGAGTGGGAGAGGGAAAATTGAGGCTTGTAGAGGAAATGAAAAGAGTAAGATATACATTTTTAAAACTATAAAACCTACTACACCTGTTGATTTTTCTACCAATGAAATTATAAAGTGTAGTCACTAAAGGCAGAATAAAAAAATAGTTAACTCCCTATCCACTAATTTCCTTTCTGAGCCCCCCAAAACATGAGGTTTTATATGAATAACTAACTTTAGCATTCTATAGAAATAGATATCCTGATAAGTTATGTATAAAAATTATTATTCATATTGAAATAAAATGGGATCTTTTTCTAGATATGAGTATATATAGCTTCATATGGATTTCACATGTAGTACTTGGCAATTAGATTAATAATTACAAAATATGTAGGAATAATAGTAAATATATTATAGCTATAAAGAACCATTAAAATATAAGTTTAAGAAAATAATATTGACAATGTTTATTACAAATGTGAAGGGAAAGAATTTATGCATAGATAAAATATTCCTGATTTTATCAAGATATAATTAGATATGCATTTGCCTGGCTAATAGGTACATAAACACAACTAGGATAAAGATGAATTTTATAATCAAAATGTACAATATTGACTCAAATTATATTGGTATATTTCAAGTAATAGATAATTTCATTTAGAAATCTATAGATTTTTTGGAGTTTTAGTACATTTCTGAAATATTTATAAATGTATTAATGTTTTATCAATATCAAGTTGAAAATTCTCATTGTTTCCTTCACAGTCAATTTAATTATGTTTACATTATAGTACAATATATATGTTTAGTAGAGTCCCTAATATGAATTAATTGCTCAGTGAAGTTGGCTACTATTAACGTCTATTATTATTCACATAGTCAATGAATGTTTACATGCCCACTACAGCCTTAGGTTGCAACAATGTGTAAACGACAAAAATTCTTATATTTATAAAGTTTATATTCTAATCAGAGGACAAAAACATAACAGGTATGTGGCATGTTTAGAAGTGAGAAATGCTATGGAGAAAACAAAAAATGAAGCTGCAATTGTAAATAGTAGTCTGGGAAGGGTCACTGGAAGATATTTCAGTAAGGTTCTGATGAGGTAAGGGAAGCCACAGGGTATATAGTAGGATTATTAGTAAAAGACATTAAAGTTTAGGAACAAGTGCTGCTCACAAACCCCTGTGAAGTACAATAGTCACATATTCTCATTTTCTCAATTACACAAATTAAAAAAACTTTAGACTAATAGAATTTAAGTCTATTACAAATAATGTGTAGGTTTTGAAATCAAGCTCAAGAATCCAATTTTTTATTTATTTTATTCTCCCAGGGCAAGGGAGTATGATAAAGATCTGAATAGAAATGCCTGGTAACTTTTTATCCCAGAACAAATCCACAAGAAATTATACAAAACACAACATTATGATAAGCATTTTAGTACCTCACTTTTGCATTTGAGAATAGGATTGGTCATTACCAGATAGTGAAGGAAGGAGCCACTAAAGAAAAAAGAGCCTAAAGGAATAAAACAAAATGGATGCCTATATGCCAGAAGGTGTTGGTCTATAGATGTTAATTATATCCAATTCATTGATGGTATTGAGTTCAACTATATCCTCACAGATTTTCTGCTTCCTGGATCTATTTCTGAGAGAGGGGTGTTGAAATCTCCAGCTCTACTAGTGGACTCATCTCTTTCTCTCTGCAGTTCTATCAGTTTTTGAGTCATGTAGTTAGAGCTCTGTTAGGTGCAAACACATTAAGAATTGTTATGTGTTCTAGGAGAAATGTACCCTTTGGCTAATGTGATATTATTCCCGATAAATTTTCTTGCTTTGAAGTCTGTTCTGTCTGAAATTAATATAGCTAGTCCTGCTTTCTTTTGATTAGTGTTAGCATTGTATATTTTTCTCCATCCATTTACTTTTAATCTACATGTGCCTTTATATTTAAAGTGGGCTTATTGTAGACTACATAGTTGACTTGTGTTTTTTGATCCATGCTAAAAACCATTTTTATTGGTGCATTAAAAGTGATTGGTATATATACACTACCAAATGTAAAACAGATAGCTAGTGGGAAGCAGCCACATAGCACAGAGAGATCAGCTCCGTGCTTTGTGACCACCTAGAGGGGTGGGATAGGGAGGGTAGGAGGGAGGGAGACGCAAGGGGGAAGAGATATGGGGATATATGTATATGTATAGCTGATTCACTTTGTTATAAAGCAGAAACTAACACACCATTGTAAAGCAATTATACACCAATAAAGATGTTTAAAAAAAGTGATTGGTATTAATCCAACTATATCTACTATATTCATGACTGTTTTCTACTTGTTGTCCTCATTCTTTGTATTTGCCTTTATTCTTGCTTTTGTGGTTTTGAGTATTTTATGATTCCATTCTCTATTTCTTAGCATACAAGTCATTAAAAAAAAAAAAAAGAAATGCTTTCAGCATTCACCCTTGATTTTGCAATGTACATTTACACTAATCCAAGTCCACTTCCAAATTACAGGATACTAATTCACAGGTAGTACAAGTATCTTTTAGTAACAAATAATCCCAATTCCTTCCTCCCTTCGCTTAGATCGTTTATTTCACACATAAAAGTGTGATTAAATCTAGTCTTTTATTGAGCCTATGCCTCTGGACTGTGAGCTCTAAGTGGTTTTTGTTCCCCCCCACCCTTCCCTCCTTAGATGGGACAACATGGCTAGAGTGGGCTGGGGTTGGGTATATTCCTTTCCCCAGATCAGTTAGACTCTGATGGTACCCCAGCAGGTTAAGGTCTGGTAACTTAGTTTCTGAGGGCAGGTCTTGCTAAGACCAGAGTGGTCTGGTGTATTTCAAAATGGTTTCTTTTACCCTTCTGCTGGAAGCACAAGGGGAATTTTCTCTAATGTTAATTGTGAGAACCTGGGGGAGCTCCTAGAGGTAACTATCACTACAGTAGGAAAACCTGAATTGGAATTGACAAATTGCTGTTGGCCAGTGTGGGCGACCCAGTTAAAAATGCCAAGTGTACCCAACCATTTGAAATACACCAGAGCACTCTGTTCTCCTCAGTAAGGCTTCTCTCAGGAGAAACTAGTCAGAATAATGCTGATACATTGTATGTAAACCACATTTTCATTACCTGTATCCATTATGATGGAATACATTGCCAGGTGATTTTAAAGTATACAATGTTTCTAAATTTGTTTTCAGAATATTTTAAAATTCAGACAAGACACATGTGCTAGCTCCAAACCAGAGCAACTGGTATACTAACTCTGTTCATTTATTCTGAGTAACAGAAACATCGTCTTAGTAATTGAACTCAAGTACCTCTTTTATTTACCAAAGTGAGTATTGGCTTAGATATGGACTGCTTTAGTGGCAGAAATATTTTTCACCTGGAATCGCATAGTGAAAGATTGGAACACTGATCTAATCAAAAACAATCAACTGGCTTAATTTCTATATACATATTTGTAAAAAGTGATTGATATTTCAGATTTAAAAAATAGAGGTAATGGATTTATGAAAGTTAAACGGTAATTTTATGGGGAGAGGGAAGAATAGGTAGTCTAATTCTCTGAACTTCAAGACTTTCATGTAAGTAAAAAGAAATATGAGGGTTAATATTAACTATGGGAAAAGTGTTCTTGTCATTTAATTATAAAAGATTTTATTATCTAAATATTTTTATAATTGATGGGAATTAACTTTAAAGATACATTTTTTACCCAGGTATACCATTCAATTTTACATTTTCATAGTTTTTCAAAATATTCATCATGAGTAACTAAATAAACAAAAATATGTTTTAGATTGCTTTGGCTTCCCTGGTTTACTGAAATGACCTTACTTTCCAAAGAAATTTAATTACCCATCCATTTGAATTACCCATCCATTTGAATAGGTTAATCAGAGCACAATATTGAATTAATCAAATAAACAGCATATAATACTATCTAAAGATGATGTGCTCAGATATAGAAACGCTAAAAAAAGGTAATTAAAACCAAACACTTATAAGTGACTGAAAGAATAAAGAAGAACCAAATAAGCTGAGCAGAGATTCACTCAACACGGAGAAGGGCTCTGTATTTCAAAAGTATTTAGTCTTACGCAGCAATGCAATGTCAGGTGAGAAAGTTTTACCCTCATTTTTGTGTTTTTTCCACCTTGTAATATGGTTTGGTGAAATAAGCACGCAGTCTGACCTAAATCAGGACACAGTCCTCAATGATTTTTTCTTACTGTATTCAACAATGGATGCATCTTTTACATGGATTTGTGAGGAAACCAATATTTACTTCTGCATAATCCATAATATTAAGACTTTTAAGTGCCAAAGAATATTTATAATTACCAGATATGCTGTAGAAGTCAGCTTCTGAAACTATGAGAAGCTGCTGGTTTAGTTCTGGAGTTATCCTAAACTTAAAACATCTAACAAAAAAACCTTGAGAAGTGCTATACAGATACATAAAATGAGAGAACTCATCTGTTGCTAAGATTAGTTCTTTCAATGCTGAATAGCGTTTTCATTTCAACTTAATAGGTAAAAATGAGTGATTTGCTTTCACTGTTATTTCCATGAGGAAAAATTATTTAAAAGAAAAAGCTAAACTGTATGAATTATGAATAATTCTCTTCTTTTAGTACAAAAAAACCTTTTCCTGGCTGACTTTGAACTTTCTCATGTTTTCAACTATCCCTTATATTAAAATGATCTTGACTTCTATATTTTCTTGATTTCCTAAGCCAAAAAGACTAAGCAAGTAAACCTCTAAACAGAAACCTTAAATTCAATAGGCATAAAAAGCGAAAAATTATGACCTCTAATGAGCTTCATTATGATCCAGTGCCTTCCACTATTTTGTTTTTTGGAGAATCAAACAAAGCATCAATATCTAGTAACCTACAGTAAAAATCTGGAAGTTTCTCGCTTAAAGTCTCTGCAACAATTTTGTAGCCAGGCCACTTTGTAAAAACTGGACAAACCTCCACCCAAAAGTTAGTTTGAATGTGGAGATAGATGACACACACACACCCCAAGAAAGTATGAAAAGATTTATAACTTACGTAAGTGAGGTCTCTAGGATGAGCAGAGCAGTCACAAACAGGCCGAAAAACCGCTTGAGGGGGCAAAGGAAAGCAGCCTGGCTTGGGGCTTTTATTGTGGTTAGAGGGCGGGCCTGGGTGAGGACTCCGATAGGAAGGCAGGTGATTGGATAGTTTGAATCATGTGCTAAAGGGGGAACACCTGGGCTTCCTTATCATAGTGCCCACGTGAGAGCAGAGGCAGAAGAAGAGTCAGGTGTGAGGCTTAAAAGCTGTTTGCAGTCAAACATCAAAATATGACAAACACTATTCACACAATCACCAACGTGGTCTTCCAATGTCACCACCCAAATTTTTCTTAGCTTTTCTTCACTCTCCACTCCTACTACCCCTCTTTTAGTTTTAAGAAGTTATCTTTGTCTGAATCTCTGTGATAGATTGCTGACTCATCATATTGCTGTAATCTTGTATTCAAATTCTGTCCTTCATACGTATGGTTTCTAGAACACAGAAAAAATTACACTAATCTTTCCACAGCATCCTCTGCTCCCAAAATCTTTTGTGCTTAAATAAAACTAAAGTATATCTTTATTATGACACATGCAATATATTGATCTTTTTATCTATTTTTCATCTACCCATCGATCCATCTCCCTCAATAAGCTCTTTAAATAGGAGTAACATCTACTAATTATTTATCATGTTAATCGCCTCTGTGTCTGGCACATGGAATGGCAATAACAACTGCTGAAAAGTTAAACTTTGGAGGCTCAGGACTGAAGATCCCAACCATCATTGGAGGCTCCCTGTCCACGGAATTAGTTTTCTGAGGTACAATCTCACATGCTATTTAGAATTAGATCAAATAATTAGAATGATTTCAATAATAAAATTAGTTAAGAATTAGATCAAATCTCAAGTAATTCAAAACAGATCTTTTCAGTCTTCATATAATTTAGAAAATGTATTTCTACCTAATGATGAGCAGGTGATAAAGTTAAACTAGTTCAATTCCTCCTGCGTGTGTTTGGTAGGCTTTTCCCACTGCATACTCTTAGGAAAGGGCCTAACCTTAAAAGCAAAAAGGCACTGTCTACTTTGAATAAAATTCCATTTGCATAAAAACTCATTAATGGCCAAGATACCATATTCTAAGATTTCAGTAAATAATAGCATATGAATAAAAAATTTTAAAGTTTTCAACACAATAGTTTGAAATGGAAATTTGGGGCCGAAAAATTATGTATATTCTGTTCTTTCCAGCATGTAATGCATTTGAACCTTTTCTTCAGCTGCATATACAGTGCTAGACTTCAAAAATAACTAAACAAAAATGAATATAACTTCATTATTAATTATTTTCTATTATGTTAAAGGACACAGACTAAAATATTGCCGAGTATATGGAGTGTTTTTGTTTTTTTAGTCTTCACACACTCAGGTGGTAATAGTTAGTGTATTTTCAACTTATTTAACAAAAGAATTCACATCACTGATATTTGGGAGATATTTCATACCTAGAGAAAATAATGCGTCTTTAGCAAGACATAATTTTCTCCCCAATTTGATCCTAGATATTCTCCAAAATTGACAAAGCTCTACAGAATAAAGATTAGGAATCAAATATCTCTGCCTGCATTTGTGAGTAATCAGTGTATAATGTAAAAGAGATAAGATCATCCAGTGATTTGAATGAAAACTGAAATAACTGTAGCTTTATTTACAAATTTTTATTTATATTTTATTAATAATAAACCATAAGTCCTTATGCAATACAATGTGTTCAAAATATTAAACATCTTTAATCATTTATATACATGCAGTTTTACACAATGAGAAATAAAATATAATTCAAACACAGCACAATGGTCTTCATATGTGTACCTAAGAGAGTTCCATAAATTTGGATAGTAAATTTAAATCTTCATGTTTATATGTGTATGAATGGTTTTTGTGTGCATACCTCTCCCTACTTAAGATAACTTTCAGAGTTCTAAAATAATATAACAGAAATAAATAGTGTAATTGGCTTTCCAAAAAAATTCTGAATTTGCCATATGTACAAATTTTAATTCATAAAAACTATTTAAATAATTATTATCAAGATGTACTGATCTTGATTTCATAGTTAAGCTAATTAGACTAGTAACATGATTAATACTAGCTTCTTCAAAGGCATTTTTTAAAAATGGTGTCCACTTCGTAATGGTGGATCCACACAGAGAACAGTTTTAAGATCATGGCTCACATGCTTTGATACTTCCTTCATTTTTCATAATTCAGGGAGAGGTGTATATTAGTTTGATCTGAGGCAGAGAAGTGAAGTAAGATTCGAAATTTTGAGGTAACAGACACCTACCTTAACAAGACTGGCGACCATCATTGCTTCCTCTGTCCCTTCAGAGGGACATCATCAATATTCACAACAGTGGACCTATCCAAAGATTGCCAGCTACTTCCCTGAAAGGGAGATGACATCTATGAAGATGCTCTTTTCCAACCAAAAATCAAGTCGTTGACGAAAAAGACTCACTGAATTCCATTATAAAGCCCCATGTGTGTGATAGTAGCAAACAAGATAACTTTAGAGATGGGAGAGAAGGGTTTTCTGGGGTCTTTACTTTGGGAAATACTGTTTATTGATTAGTTCATGATTGGATAATGATTCATCTAAGAAAAACTATTCAGTAAGGTAACTATCATCAAGCATAGAAGATTTGGTCACAAGGAGCAACAGAGAATGAGAGTAAACAGCTATCTGCTACAGCAAGATCCCTGTAAGTGGAAAAAGGGAAAGCTTTCAACTGTAAGCTCTCTTAAGGTCTTGTCATTGGTTTTGTGGAATCCAGTGACATCCACAAGTGTTCTACATGTAGTTATTTAAAATATCTTGGTCCCAAGGATCCAAATTTACATATACTCAGATGTTCTCATAAACACTGAAATATATATTTATGTAATTTAGCCTTTAATTTTTGGAAGCTCCCCCTTTCCTGAAGCCATTTTAATTGATACTGAAATCTAATTGATTTCAAAACCAAAGTTTTGACTTGGAAAAAAAGATGAACTCTGGCTGTCCACTTGCAGAAGTGGCGGACTCTCAGGAGATATACTGCTCTTGGTGAGTAGGAAAACCCTTTCCTTCTCCTTGATCTGGGTGTGGACATTGAAGAGGGTGGAAGGAAAAAACGTCTCTGGTGGGAAGGTCGTCTGAGAACACAACAATTGAACAGAGTGGAGACTGCCTCTTGTTAAGTGTCTCAATATCCGCACTATTGAAAAGACTTTGGATTGACCTACAAGGAGTTTCCTTCATCTCAATAAGCTGAGTGCCAAATTCCGTAACAAATACAGAGATTGTATCTGCAAAATCCACCGCCATTTTATCATCCACATAGGCATCATGTAAAGCTTAGCTAAGCAATTTATATTTGATTTTGCCTGCCGAACTGTCCAGAAAGTTTAGAAATATTTCATTAAGTGCCTCTGAAAACTTTTATGTACAATGTCTTTTGTCAGTACATTTACATTTTGAATTCACTAGAGCAACAAACTTGTGGTCAGTTTGCAAATAGGGTTCCAGAATCTAATTTATTGTCTTAGAAATGTGAATATATATGTTTATGTTTCTTTTATATCAAGATATTCTTGTGGCTGTGAAAAATTAAGCACTTCCTGAGACAAAATGAACTCTGGTTACAGACCACAAGGTTGGTATATATGCCTAATAAAATATTTATTAGAGTCATTGTCTATAATATTGCATTTATGTTTGGGGGGGAAGCATGATTTTGTGTGAAATGTTTTTGAAATATTTTTACCTACCATAAATAGTTAAAATAAGATGAGATATCCTGTTATACTATAATTTAAAATCCCTTTCAAGTTTTAGTGACTTAAAAATTAAGGGAAGTTTCTAACAAGGAAGTAATTTGATGCTTCTTAAAGGAAAAGACACTAGAATCTTGTATGTTCATATTAGTGAATTTCTATGTTATCAAGTGTTTCTAGATCATCTACTGTGTTGGCCATGAGAATACATCTCTCCTATCTTCAACTGCATGGAGCATAATGACCTGATAGCCCCAGCCGCTGAGCTCTGCAAGATGTCATCGCGTTTGTTTGGGGGCCACACTTCCCACAGGCTGCTTCCAGCCAGTGACTATACACGGCGGGGATACTCACATTCCTGGGAGACTCAGGGGTCTTCTGGTGATGATTTTGGTTTAAGGGCTCCCTGAGGATTCCCCAAAGCTTTGCTGACCTTTTCTTAGTACTGCACCAAGGGTTCTTCCAACAAACTCTTTCCTTCTTTCCCTCTCCTTCACTCAGGATCAGAGCTGCACAGAGGTTGGATGGCTCTCTCAACCTTTCTTATCCCCCTTCCCCAATTCTCACTGGTTCTTCCCCTAATGAATTTCCTGAGCAGTTTAATCCCATTTTGATTTCTGCTTATCTAAGGACCCAGATTAACGTACTTAATGCCACGCAGTTTGATAAGTGCTATGAAATGTAAAACTTTTTTTTTTTTTTTTTTTTTTTTTGCGGTACGCAGGTCTCTCACTGTTGTGGCCTCTCCCATTGCGGAGCACAGGATCCGGACGTGCAGCCCCAGCAGCCATGGCTCACGGACCCAGCCGCTCCACGGCATGTGGGATCTTCCCGGACCGGGGCACGAACCCGTGTCCCCTGCATCGGCAGGCGGACTCTCAACCACTGTACCACCAGGGAAGCCCTGAAATGTAAAACTTTTAAACCAGGGTCATTTGACCCATCTCTGCCTCCTCAAACCTTTCTTCGGTACCCTCACTTGTAAATGGTGGGATTTGATTAAATCATTTCCAGGAAACGTTTGGCTCTAAAATTCTCTTGAGTTTCACCTATAGAATTATTAGTGAAGAATACTGTGGTGAATTAAAGATGGCCACAAATTCTTTGTCATTTCCCTAGTCAAGAAGTCCAGGAATCAAAGTTGGCCCTATATCTGTTTAAACCATAAGAGGTGGAGGAAGTGACACTGCCACTTCCTGGCTAAACCCTAAGAAGGGTGCGCAGCTTCCATGTTCCATATAAGCAGTTTAGCTGTCTTGCTGCAGAGAACACTCGGAGGTCTCCTGTGGGGAGGAGAGGCCCTAAGATTACATGGAGAGGGGGAGCAGCCCAGCAATCCCACTGACCCAGCCCTAGGCCCTCCTGACTGCCCAAGTGAGATCAGGAAGAGAACTACCCAGTGGATCCCAATTAATCAACAGAACCATGAGAGATATTCAGATGATGTTGCCCAAGTCCCTAAGTTTTAGAATTGTTTGTTATGCAGCAATAGGTAACTGAGACAAATGTAATGTCTCAATATCTCAATGAATATAATTATATTATTTACCTTTAAATGATATATTTCAGTTGACTTATTGAATATTTAATGTATATATTAAATGTATTTAATACATGTTTCCACAGACACATACATATATACACATGTGTGTATATATGTGTGTACATATGTACACAATGTATAGGTATATGTGTATGAATATATGTACGTGTACGTATGTATGTGTGCATGTGTGTGCATGTAGCCATTTAATTCTATAAAGGATTTTCAGTTACAAAGCAAAGGTGATGATGGGAGAGATAAACAGCTGTCATGGGATAAGAGAAGAAAGAGAACACTGTAACCAGGGCAGTTAGTGTGATGTTCCAGGAAGAGGGAGGATTTAGACAGAGCCTTGAAGGAGGATAGGATTTAGATATGGAAACAGAGAATGTGGGGAAGGGATGGAATGGATATGAGGGACACTGCTATGTCATAGCTCTGTATCTACCCAGCTACGTGTAATTTAAGCAAATACAAATAACCTGAGGTAAGGGAAGATCTAACTGAACCTGAAGTTTCTTCCTATGAATGATAGTTAATGGTATTGCACTTTTAATATTACATAACTTACTAGAGTAAAATCATAGGTTATAACTGCAGGGTATATCTCACATCTTTCTATGCCTGTATTACAATTATAGCTTTTTAATGTCTTTGTGAAGTGTTTTTCACTAAATATAAAATGTATTGCAACACTTTACATTTCAGATGCCAGCATTTCAGAGTTTGTTTCTTAATGTCAGAAGTGAAAGGCATGTCACTGGTGGATTACCTGTGATTATGCAGAGATGTATTTGCTCTCAACATTTGCAAATGATATCAGGAAACCACTGAGGGCATTTTTTCCTTTTAGAAGATGTAAAATACTGAATCATATATTTTTTTAGTTAACACTCCATGTCTACTTCTGAAGTCAAAGGTAATGCAGTGGTACACTGAAGTTCAAGAGAAATGATTGTCAATATAAAGTTGATGTCAATTATTTCAATAAAGAGGAGAGAGAGAGAGAGAGAGAGAGAAACAATTCCCATCATTTCCCAAATCCACATTCAGTGACATTACATTGGTAGACTGGAATACCAAGGTGGGAATATTTACACAATAGAGATTGGTGAATGTTTCAAACTGGGTTTTTATTTTTGTTTTTTTCCCTGTTTTCTTGAGAGTAGCTGGTTAGACATACACCAGTATAACTGAAGGTAAGATTTGGTCCAATGTATTTAAATAGATACATTAAGATTTGCCTAAAATCAAGACTTTCTATAATTATTTTATTCAACTGTACTTTGCCGTGGCCCCGTTTAGTCTTTGATGTAGACTCCCCCAAAATACTGTCCCTACTGAGACCTGGTCATGTGACAGCTACTCCTCATTTCTTCTCTGTCTTCTTAGCTCTGAAAACTTCAACACAGACTGATCAACTGCTGTCACTTCTTCTGTAGGCGATGGTGCTGTAGCAGCAGGTAGAGACAAAGGTCTTGGCCCCTCAAGCGCCCTTCACTCTCATTAAGAGAGCAGGTACATGTGAAAAATTATGCTCTTCCACACAACTCCTCTGTGAATCCTTCTCTGACCTTCCAAACTTGGTAAGATCCAGTCATAACATGTGGTCATTTCATATTTCCTTTGTATCCTTCCCACAATTATCATATTGTACTTGCTAACTGAATCCCTTACCCTGTCTTTTAGGGCAATTTGCCCCCCTCCTCAACTTGTCTTAAGATGACTATGATTATTTGATGCACCCTCTACTAAGTTCCAGGCAAAGGGGTCCTTTTTCAATTCTCCAAATAAGCCCATCTTTTCTGCCTCAGGGTGTTATTACAGCTACTTCCTTTGTCTAGACATGTTCTCCTACACTTTGTTTGGCTTCACCTTCTCAATCCTCTGGCTTTAAGTTTAAATGTTCCAGCCTCAGAAAATATTCCCCGATTGCCCAGATCAGTCACTTCTCCCTGCTACATACTCTCCCATCAAGCATTACTTTCCCTCTGTAGCATGTACTTCCGCTACTGAGTTAATTGTGTAGTTGTGTGATTATCTGTGTACTGTGGAAAGCTTCTATAAACCAACAAGGACCTGTTGTATAGCACAGGGAACTCTGCTCAATACTCTGTATTAACCTAAATGGGAAAAGAATTTGAAAAAGACTAGATACATATATATGTATAACTGAATCACTTTGCTATAGACCTGAAACTAATGCAACATTGTTAATCAACTATACTCCAATATAAATAAAAATTTAAAAAAAGAAGTCACATTTACCTCTCTATGCTCTTAAATAGTAAATAACAGTGTGTCAGGACATGCTATAACAGTTTTACAAGACAGCAGCACAGTGAACAGCTGTTGCATAAGTGAATAAACAGCCATCACTAAAATCCACAAATAGGAGTTCAGCCACTAGGGTAGTCTTTAAGTCGAACCACTTTCAATGAACGGACACTTCCATCAAATCCCATGCACTTCAAACTTGGGTGGCAATATCAACACTGTGAATGGTAGTGACTACTAGAACCATGTGTCAGGCCTGTTCAGATGTAGGATGTACCTTTCACTGAATCTCACTTGAGTATCTAAATTTTCTATTCTGGAATTTCCAGAATTTTGTATATACATCTACTTACTGTATATCTATATCTATATTCATATATAGTCAATATATTATATTTAAATATATAGTTAGTATATATATTTACTTGCTTATTAAATATATACACATGCTTTTTTCTTCTCCATCCTCAGAACTTGACCAAGGAAAAATTTTCCGCTGTTTTAAAAAATGCTGTTTAAGAAAACCTAGAGGTACTAATTATTTTCTGGAATCACAAGCCAAATCACATAATCAGAGATAAAACCAAATTTATGTAACACAAAGCACACTCTGCAAAGTTTTGCAAAGTATTGATTGCAAGGTTCTGTAACATCAACAAGGGGGCACACTTATTTGTCAATGTAATCTATCTTTTTGGTTCCTCCAATGCCTGGCATAGTTTATGAAAAAAAAAATCCTAAGTAAAACGAAATCATCGTGGAGTTAGTTGCATAAACAATATGAAAGAAAAAAAAGAATGTCATCTGGAATATGTTTATTAATAATTAAAGAACATCAGGTGCTTTCCAATAATTAAAATCTATTAATTAGTTCTTGACAAATACCTATCTTTCACAAAACTAACTATAAGAATGTAAAAATCTTTATTTGGAGGTCTCAAAATACTTTACATAAAATTGCTGAAAGTAATTTAGTAATATTATACTCCAGTACAGAACATGTTTTGCTTGGAGAAGAAATGTGTGAAATTGTGTTGTTTATTAACTCTGCTGTGGTAGGCAAGTTTGCCTGCAGTATATCCAAGAAAATTCCCACCTCTAGAAATTTTTAAGACAGAGGATAAGAAAAATGTACTTTGAGACATTATCTAGGCTTGACACATTAAATGGAATATGCATTCCCATTTCAATGCACCCTACTTTTTATTTATTTGCATTTATAACTGTATTTGTTTTTATGTGCATTTATTTTGTATTGATTTGTATATAGAAACTAGGAAGAAATGAAAACTTTTCATACTATCTACCCAGCTAGTAAAGGAAAAGTTAACAATTACCAATTGATTGCAATCTTACACAATTTTAAGGGGGAGATCCTCTTATTACAAAGACAGGATTTAAAAATCAGAGTAAGAAGCAGCAGTTCCTTTTTCATAAAACCTACTTAAAAGTTTTTATTGCACCTAATAGAACAGAATTAGATGCCATCTCAACCCTGAATGTCTTTGACTGACTAACTTTAAGAGAAAATAGAGTTCAGTTTTCTAAGACTGAGGCATTATTAGTGTACGGTGCACACAAATAGTTACACTTACTGAATGAAGGCAAAAGAGCTCAAGAAAGTTTTAAGAAACAGGATACGCGAACCAAGCATTGCAGTATCCACTCCCATCAGCTTAGGAAAAAGGCTTCACAGGGATAGAAGAACCAGCCCTGACAGGTACATTCCTGTTATTTGACACCTTACTAATATTAGCCATCAAAAGGCTGTCAACCTGCTGAAGGTCCCCTAAGGAGAAGTGTCACATGCAAAAACCATTCCCAAAGGACCCATTGGGTACAACTATATGAAGACAGAAGTGGAAAATAACAGCACTCCCAAACGCAGCAGCCAAGTTGTAATGTGCCTTTAAGAACAGTTTAAATGTCAGCGTTCAGAGTAGCGAAACATCAACAGGCTAACAGGCAGGCACATGTAAACAACCACAGCAAGCAAAAACTTTCAGGATTATATTTGGAACCCAATCGTCACCAAAAGACTCCCGGGATTTTTGTTGCTTAAATAAACTTGTTTAAAACAGGAAAGGAAAAGCTGGTTAAATGAGTGTCAGTTTCAGGACTTCTTTTCGAACCGCGAGAAACTTGCCCTGACCGTGCGCGCCGCCTCTGGAGTCCACATTCCAAGTCGCCGAGGACCGCCCGGTCCCTGGTGGTTCCCTCGGGCTGCGGGCGTACGGGGATCCTCCTTTCCGGGTACTCAGCCTCCGCGCCTCCTCGCGGCGGCCCCGCCCTCCCGGAGGCGCTCGGGGGCTACGTGGTGCCGGGAGCCGGGCGGGGACGGCCCCTCCCCTCGTGCGCCCGGGTCCCAGCGGCCGCGGCCGGTGGGCGCCTCGCGGATCCGGGAGCGCGGGCGGCGCCGGGGACTCGCGCGCTCGCTCCGACGCGCTCCGCGGCCCCCGCTCGGCCAGCCGCGCCGCTCCCCGCCCGCGCGCGCCTGCCCGGGGAAGGGGGCTGGAGGCACTTCCGTCTGCTGAGAGTCCCTGAAGCGGCGCCGAGAGGGCAGCTGTTCAAAGCTCCCCAAAGTTAGGGCGCAGTCACACACAGGATCGTTTACTCTACACTCCTAGGACCGTGGGTGGGAAGAGACCCATTATTCACTACATAAACTCATTAGCGAAGTAGGATGACTGTCACTTAACCTGACAATGAATTAGACTAGGTCACCCTTCTCCGATGGCTTTTGGTGCCGTCAGCATGAGTCATTAGGGTCGCAGGTTCCTGACAATACAAACCACAGACCGAGAGCTCCCCCAAAGAAGAGGCTGAGCCGCTGCTTCTAAGTCCTCAGAATCCAGCAGTGTGCCTGAGCATGGAAGACACACGACAGCAGATGGGCTTGTTGAAGGACTGGAATGAAATTATACAAGGAGGGAAACTGAGCGTTTCCCTCTATTAGACAACTTTTTAAATGATCATTTGTCCTGGGCTCTAGCAGGCAAGGGCAGGCTAGAATTGACATAATTTGTTGTTTTGTTCTCCAACATCGGTGTTTGATTAGGGGGCTTAGTCATCACCCCCCTCCACCTCATTTTGGTTCCAGTAACACAAAGCACAGAAGGGCCAATCACCTTCCCTCCTTCCATTCACTTTAGATGATCCAAACTCCTGCCCTGACAGCAGGTGACCTGATGTAGACTTGCCATTGATGTCATTATATCTGCCTAATGATAGGTGTCTTTCAGAGATAAGATTGTGGCAAGTCACGTCCTCCAGAGACAGAAAGATAGCCATCCTTATCAACAGTTTTCATTCACTTAGAATGCACAAGAGTATACATTCACACTCTACATTTATGTTAACTCTCCCACTTTTTAAAAACGATCCTGTCACCTGTTACAGTAGAATCTGAGAAAGTCCAAACCAGCTGGACATCCAGCAAAATGTCACAGTGGTCCATATAATAAACAAACTGGATGTGGAAGAAGCAACTAGTGTCTTGGAGGCCTTGGTAAAACACACAGACTCTGAAAGGCAGTACATAAATCTTACAAAGATACATATCAGAAAACTGTTGGGGACCCTATGGTCTGGGACGTGCTAGTATATCCCTTCCAAAGTAAAGGATGAATTAATCCATCTCGCACCTTCCAGAGCTAATAAGGAAGTTCAGTGCCTGGTATGCTTTTCTGAATCCTGAAAGCAGCATTTTCCATGCTTGGGAATACTGCTTCGACCCATATACCAGTTAACATTAAAGGCCACTAGCTGTGTGGAGAAAAGAGTAACAAAAGAGTCTGAAGTGGGTCTGGGCAGCAGTGCAGGCAGCCTTGCTGTTTAATCACGGCAAATCCTGTGGAATTAGAGGTATCAGTGGTGGGAAGAGATGCCAGGAGTTATGTAAGCCCCAGGCTGTGGGTATTAATGTCAAAGTTTATTTTTAAGAACAAAAATTATTGATTCCTTTTCCTCATGTGAAAATCATTTGTCTTATTTTTTCCATAAAATAGCAACGATTTTATTGATATTTTAAGGTGCTGATAAAAATTATGGCAATGCAAATTTCCACTTTCTTAAGCTACTTAAAGTTTGAAAATTTGCTAAATCATACTTTGAGAGGTATCTTATTAAACTTCGTAGAAAATCTAAATGCTACCCTGTGTGCACAAGTTCATTCACCCCTCAGCTTCTGCAGGGACTGTTCCCTGGTTTAAAACAGAAGTCTGGGGCTTCCCTGGAGGCGCAGTGGTTGGGAGTCCGCCTGCCGATGCAGGGAACACGGGTTCGTGCCCTGGTCTGGGAGGATCCCACATGTTGCGGAGCGGCTGGGCCCATGAGCCACGGCCGCTGGGCCTGCATGTCCGGAGCCTGTGCTTCGCAACGGGAGAGGCCACAACAGTGAGAGGCTCACTTACTACACACAAAAAATAATAATTTTTAAAAAAAAAGAACTCTGGGATCACCATTCTTCTCTTTCTAGTCATAGCATATTCTGTCTATACTAGTGATTCTCAAACTTTGCACCCTATTAGAATCACCTAAGAAGATTTTAAACAGTCTGCTGTTGAGGCCACACTCCACACCAATTTAATCAAAATCTCTCTGGTGGAATTTATAGACATCAGTAGTTTTCTTTAAACTCTGCTGGTGATTCCAGATAGAAGCCAAGTTTGATAACCATGGTATACACTTTTCAAAGGGCATTACAGGCTTCCCTGGTGGCACAGCGGTTGCGAGTCCGCCTGCCGATGCAGGGAACACGAGTTCGTGCCCCGGTCCGGGAAGATCCCACATGCCGTGGAGCGGTTGGGCCCGTGAGCCATGGCTACTGAGCCTGCGCGTCCGGAGCCTGTGCTCCGCAACGGGAGAGGCCACAACAGTGAGAGGCCCGCGTACCGCAAAAAAAAAAAACAACAAAGGGCATTACACACTTGCTACTTCCTTACGCTCTTGACATCCCAACAAAATGAATTTCCATGAGTAAATGGGCTTTCCTGTCCTATCATTCGTATCATTCATTTACTGATCTGTATATGTAGAGATTTATTATGTGTTTTGTTAGACAGTTGATGAAAATAGGCTTTTTAACATCTTAAACTTTATTAACAAATAGCAATATTTTTCTTATTAAAATATGAGGAAGAGTTTTCAAAGTAAAATTTATGAATTTATTTTATACATAGGGAAAAGACTTAAGAATATATAAAAGAAAAATGTAAACATAAGTTTCAGAATTCTATAAAATATCTGATATACATTTTTTTAAAGAGGTATGGCTGATTGTCATTATCATTTTTTTTTTTTTTTTTTTTTTGCGGTACGCGGGCCTCTCATTGTTGTGGCCTCTCCCGTTGCAGAGCACAGGCTCCGGACGCGCAGGCTCAGCGGCCATGGCTCACGGGCCCAGCCGCTCCGCGGCATGTGGGATCCTCCCGGAACGGAGCACAAACCCGTGTCCCCTGCATCGGCAGGTGGACTCTCAACCACTGCGCCACCAGGGAAGCCCTGTCATTATCTTTAATATGCATTGTTCTGAATTGAAGCAATCCTGTCTGTATAATTGTACTATATACCTTCAGGAAATACAAAAAGTGAATGAAAATACATGTGCATTACAGAGTGGAACAAGAAAAAAATATAACATTTTATGAAGGTTGCATTTCTATAAATCAGCACTCTCTAATTCAAGATGAAAATAATTATTCATACTCAAAGGCTGTCATGTTTAAGAGGCACTTCATAAATGTTAAAAAAAATAACAGCAGTGTTCTTTTGGGGGAAAGTTTCATAAGATGTATACCTATTACGTGATACTGTAAGACTATAAAAACAAGGATCCAGAATGCACATATTTAGGGGATCTAATGAAATAGTTGCAAAATATTTTTGATAACTTATTAATAAAATTTTATTTGTAACCTCATTAATCAATTTTCTAATCAGCAAACTAAAAAACAAGATCAATAGGGTGACATCATAATTTACAAAATATTTAACGATTGTCATCTCATTGAACACTGAGATTGTTTTATGCCTTATTAAACATCTTGCTCATGATGTAGTCATGGCTTAGGAGATGTACTAACTTATTCAACCTGTAAGTCAGTGACAGAGAGAAGCCTCAACTCCACTCTTTCATCTCAGAGTCGTCATTCTTTTTTTGATTAAAAAACCCATAATACTTGGGGACTACTTTTACTGTGGTGGTAAGGTATTATAATAATACCATCCCATATATTTAAAAAATAAAAATTTACTCTGACCATTTAAATCTCTGAAAACAGATTATTGTTTTCAAACAACACAACAGGGCTTTTGTAATACCTCAATTGTTTTCTTTCTCTGAAGAAAAAAGTATAAATAAACAGAATATTACCTGAAATTGGTACAATTTTAGATATAATTTCTTTTCTGCTTAAGAGAGATAGTGGGCTGACTTATCTGCCTTCTTGTGGTAAAATAGAACGCTGGTGAAAATAGAAAATTTCTATTATTGTTTTTTTCTTTCATTGGCAGGTCATTTAGTACTTTTGGTATAGAAACTCTAGAACCCATCGGAATGAATTTTATACTCTGAGGTTTTATATAAGGTCAAATATTTCAATGATTTGCCATTTCAAGAATAATTCCACATGTCAGAATTAAGGAGAGTCAATGATTTTTTTAGTAATGTTTAATGATAGCAAATCAATTGCTGCCAGAAATGTTCCCTGAAAATCTCTGTAAATTCATGACCCAAAGTTCATATCTGTTTCCCCAGCTATATCTTTGACTAGAATGCTCATATCAGATCTTAGTCAGCCTCCTCTGTAGCCGCAACTACAATCATATGGAAAAAGCCAAAGTAACTACTATGTAGCTAAATAGCTGAGTCTGAGTACTCTTCGGGAGAATGGATGACATCTCTAGTTAATAATATCAAGAATCTGTGATCAAGAATTCACTGCATACTCTGAGTCAATTTATAATTAATTTACCGTATATCATTTATCATATATACTCTAGGAGCTTGTGGTAAAGCAGGAAAAGTATGGAACTTGGGAGTGAGGGGCCCCTTTCCATGTCCCTGATTCTCCAATGTGCTTCCTGGATAAGAGTCAGTTGGAATTCTCATTAGAAAGCATATTTTGGATTCCAGCACAAAACCATACTTTAGAATATCTGATAGAGATATGGGGATCTATATTTTTATGAACTACTCAAGATAAATCCTGAGAACCTCTGTTATTCCCACTTCTATCTAAGTTTTTCTTATCTATAAAACAGAGTTTCTCAAACTCAGTACTGTTGATATTTTGGCCCCGATTATTCATTGTCTGGAGGCGGTACTGCACATTGAAGATGTATGACAGCATCCCTGACTTCTACCAACTAGATGCCAGTAGAACCATCCCCCAGGTGGGAAAACCAACAATGTCTCCAGACATCACCAAAGCCTCTGGGTGACAAGTACCCCAGATGGAACCTGATTTTTTTTTTAAACTTAGAAATTATTGTAAAACAAAAAACATTACGACCCAAGCAAAATGATGTCAGCCTGTTTGTGACTTTTGGTTGTAGTGCCAATCCTTTTACTTTAGAAAAGTTATACTTCTTATAAAAGAATGCTTTGTTACAGTTACTTTGTTACAGAGCTGGTAATAGCAATGAGAGGTCATAGATCATTCCTTAAACACACACAGGTACTAATGAAAATCTTCGTCATTACAAATATTTTAGAAAATCTATTTTTAACACAGGCATAAAAATAAAATCTCTATTAATATTTCTGGCCATTTGGATCTACGAAATATAGAGAATATTTTGTTACCTGAATATCTAATAATTCTAGAATATCTGAAAATTCTAAAGCTTCTCTTAAATGGATTCTCCTAAACCTTTACATTCCTAATAAGGACAAAATAATTCTGAGTGTGGAGAATCCCACTAGTACTATAAAAAATTATTTTCTAAAAGAAGAAATCACAAAAATGTGGAAATTTAGCCACTTTTTTACATCCCAAATGGCATTGGCATTTCAAGACAATTATTCACATGGATATGTTTGGCTGCTTAACTTGATAATGTCTATTCTCAGGAGTGGGATTTCAGAATGTTGACCTCTGTCTTTTCTTGCAGTTATCATTTACACCCTAAAATTCTTTATGTATAATTGGTCATCTCCTCTAGCCTAACTTTAAGCATTTGCTTGCGTTCTGCCTGCCTTCTCAATGTAGTCCTCCTTTTTATAACCACCTTTACTTTGCTAACTAAGCACTTCTAAGCATGTCAGTTAACTCAATGGCATATTCATTTACAATAAATTACCACGTGCCAAACAATTATCATAAAAGGAAGACTCAGAAAAATAAACACCTTGGTTATGCCTCTTGACTGTCCACTGAGTTTGCCTTCCTTTTGCATTTCCCTCCTTCAATCTATGGCACATTCTAGCCTGGAATGATCCTTCCCAAAGCATCACTTTAATTAGGTCATTCCTCTGCTCAAAACTTAAGATGAAACTTGTTACCTAGAATTTTATATACAAATTTTCTTCAAATATTCTCAATTTTAATTTAGAACATTTCTATGTTTTCTCTGTTAAAATTAGAATTATGGACAATTTATTTATTAATTGTATCTTTCTTTGTCCTGCTAATCTTTTAGTCACTTGTTCCACTTCCTGGACTTCCCAGCAAATTCTTTTTCAAATATAGCAAAATCATATCTGGAGAGATTAATTTTTCTTTTTAAATATGGGTATTCACCTTCATTATTCTAAGCAATAGACCTTTGTTTTTTCTTGGCCAAGAGGGAACTTATTTTCTGCAGAAAAGTTGCCCATAGACTTTCCATCTTCCTGACTTTTTTTTCCCAGAAGGCCAATAAACTGGTGGGATTCATAATTTGGCTGAGGGGAGAGAAGGGAGAATACTATCCTGTGGATGGAAAAAAAAGTGAAAGAGAGAGGGGTAGCCCACGAGTGGGAGGAGAAAGAGACTGGCAGGTGGCCCACCACTGGAAACACTGTCAGGACAGGTATACAAATCTCACAAAATAATGGCTTGATTTCTACTACACCTGGGGAGGAGAGACTTTGGGTATCATGTTTCTAGTACAAGCAAAGATTCTCCTGTCCAACTTCGCATGGGAGTAGTAGTCAGCGGCATTCAAGGGACTGCAGTCTTAACCTGAATACAATAACTTTACATTTTTGCACATCCAAAAATGGAGAATAATATATTGTATCCACCTTCACAGATACCATCCATTCGCCGAGACTGAATATGCCTTTACTGTAAGAGCTTTCTTAAATATTTGCAGCTTAATTCATTCTTTTTTCTGTATATCGATCTCATTTGGTGATTATAGTTTTCCTTATTTTTTGATATTTAAGAAAACTTAAAAATACTTTCCTATAAGAGAATATTTTTTAAGAGAATGTTGAGCCTGCAAATAGTGTTCATGATTTCAACCAACCCACTGCAAGTTTTCTACATCTCTTGGCATTTAACATGCACCAGGATTGCTTCCTGAGCAGTGTTGCTAACCAACATTAATAAATTTTTAAATTTTGTAATTTAGCTTTTTTTAAAAAAATATGTGACAAGTTCAGAATAAGTATGAAAGACATTACCTACAATCTGATAAAGAAACAAATGCTCTGGCACTCAACTAATATTCTTTTGAAAATGCTCTGCTTTACTTGGTTAGTTTCCTTGGTTACATACATTTTAGATCATATTACAACTGAAAGTGATTCAGAAAAGAAAATATTAAGTCCCATTAAACTTTACAGTCATTTTTAAAACGCAAAACTCCATTTTACTTATATATTGCAAATACGAGTCAAATTCTGCATGTCATATTGATTTCTGTGATATAACAATCTCTCTTAATCCCTGCTCCTAGATGTCCAATCTATATAGCTGGGCGCTTTAAACCTCCACATCTAGGTTGAGCAGTGCCTGCAGTTCTGAGATAAATCATGCCCTTAGTTCAGGATGCAGATCTCTTTTATGGCAGGCTGGCTCCAGCCCAAAGCATATAATTAGATTTTTGCCTTGTTCCTAAGAACAGTCATTCTCTCGAGGACACTGGTAGTTTCCACCTGGTTTTTCAGTCTCTTTGCTTATCCAAACAATATGCTGGATGTTTCATACACAGTATTTCATTTAATACAGAGGAAAGCATTGAATTACTTTCAGAATAATTTATTTTAAAAACAACAGTAACATTATTAATTTCAAAAGAATAAATATTTGGCAAATTATCACAGCTTTTTCTTTAGTAAAGATTATAAAAGCAATAAGTGATAAATA
The DNA here is from genome assembly GCF_003676395.1 of Aethalodelphis obliquidens. Classification (NCBI taxonomy): domain Eukaryota; kingdom Metazoa; phylum Chordata; class Mammalia; order Artiodactyla; family Delphinidae; genus Aethalodelphis; species Aethalodelphis obliquidens. Next base: position 52,224,842 of record NW_020837950.1, read on the forward strand.
AATATCATACAGTGGATATCTGATTGTTTTGCACATTACCCATTTCACCTTTCAAACAGCACCCTGATCTTATCTTTTCTCAGTCCAAGTCATGTGTTAAACTTTCTGCACCATATCCTATGGAAGAACAATAAGTTTATAGACACACACACAAACGAAACAAACAATGTTTCAAAATATATTTACGGTTCAGAAAACAATAGCAGAAAACTGTTACTGCCATCAAGTGTGATTCATTGTGATAATTTTCTTTTTATTCTATACTAGAATATTATTTTTAAATGGTGTAGAAAATTAATGTATTGATTTTCTGACCCACTAATAAGACATATCTGCGGTCTGAAAAATGCTCTTCAAGTCAGTAGGATCTGCCACTAGGGATGGTTCTCATACTGGCAGTAGTGATGAATCCAGGGATAAGCATCTACCCCAGCCGCTTCTCAGGAGATGAAAGGAAACTTTAACAGGGGTATTAGCATCCCGACTGGAGACTTTTTTTGTGTGAAACTTAAGGGTCACATTTTACTACAAAAAAAGAGTATTGACCTAGAAAGAAACTTGGGCTTTGGTGACATTATTTGTGGTACTGCATCAAGCTTTGTCTAAAATCAGTCATTTCCAGACTTTCAGTTATGAATATCAGTAAATTCCCTTTACTGCTTAAGTGACTTTGCCACTTTCAGTTTTTTGGTTTTTTTTTTTTTTTTTTGCTGTACGCGGGCCTCTCACTGTTGTGGCTTCTCCCGCTGCGGAGCATAGGCTCCGGACACGCAGGCTCAGCGGCCATGGCTCATGGGCCCAGCCGTTCCGCGGCATGTGGGATCTTCCTGGACACGAACCCGTGTCTCCTGCATCGGCAGGCGGACTCTCAACCGCTGCGCCACCAGGGAAGCCCACCACTTTCAGTTTTTAAGGAGTGTTTTTTTATGCACGTATCCACAAAAGTTGATCTTATCAAATGAAATATGAATTATACTTTTTAGTTTTATCAACTAGAAACTATTTAATTATAGAAAAGCTGAAGTGACTAAAAAAGGGACATCCTTTTTCAAGACTCTAAGACATGATCATGAGCTATTCACAGGTAATGGAATAGAATAGCCTATTTTCAATTTATCGCTTGCCTCGGTGAAATCTGAGTCAAAATACATTGCTTTGTTATTGACAACTTAAGTTCCTGAGGAGTAACTTATTCCCAAATGACTTATAACTGAAAGTCATGTGAGCTCTATTCCTGAGGACAGGGATCACAACTATTTGAAATGTAAATGGCATTTGTGTCATTTACATGTGAACCTTTCCAGGATATTATCTAGCCTGTTGGAAGCCTATTGGAAGAAATCTGGGGAATAACTGATATGATCTGTGGGGATAGAAGGAGAACAGCAATGCCAGGATAGGCTATTGAAACAATCCCTGGGCTGGGTGAGCACCCAAGTAACAAGGGAGTTAGTGTCCCTTTCAGGCTTAAGACACTAGGAAGTTCCAAAGGAGAAACTCAGGTCTGGTGTTTGGAGAACAATCAGAGAAAGAAAGGTTTTTAACCATTGTGGGATAAGTTATCATTTTAGAGATGATGACATAAAATATGCAGCCTACCCAGGGGTCATTGTGAGATACCAGACAGAACATACACAGTTTTGACTTCTGCCAAAAAGGAGATTTTAATAAGCCACCTAGATCTACCTGTTATAAGAATGCATGGCTTATCTTTTAGAGTTTTTCCAGTAGAAAAAGCAGGTAAAGATAAGGAATACATGTTGGATCCTGGTTTTACCACTTAGTGTGCTTGTGATTGTTAAGGAGTCTTTATATTTCCATCTGGAAGAAAGAAGAAAATACCTAAAACTATTCTCAATATTATAGGGGTTATCATGGTAATAATATGAAAAAATACAGCTGAAAAATATTTTAAGATCTGTAAAGCATTATGTGAATTTAAGTTATTATTTTTCTAGATTTATATGAAGAAAAGTAGTACTGCATTTGATGAATTCTGATACTATTAAGAAATAAAATAAAGTACAAGTTCAGAGGAACTGAGATTGAAGGTTAAATTCCTGAGTTCACTAAACATGAAAACATAAATGTTGTCTTCACTGTCAGTGAGAAGAATCCAAGGAAAATTGTGGAATGACCTTGGAGGTACAGAGTTGGAGACTGTATGGAAAAGGAAGAATTAGATAAATAGAGAATTACTAATCAGAAATACACCTTCTACCTTCGGTCTCAGGAAAAGATCAATAGAAAAATTATGTCAATAATCTTAATTTTGCTTTAGTTCCAAAAGGCAGTCGTGATAATTTTAATGAAAGTTCCTGAAGGTAAATGGTGTACTGAAAAAAGGAATTGTTTCAAAGTTCAAAAGTACAGTTAGACCAGTTAGGCACCAGGGTCTCCCCACATATCTAATCCAGGTAGGCACTTGTCTGTCCCTAAATTTGGGGGGGATATTAAGGTTTGCCCTCTGAAGATAGTGAGCAAGAGATACTCCAGTCCAGGGAATATGTAACATAGCAAGATGTGAACTAGGTGACCATGCCAAAACATGATGACTATATGAACTTTCCATATTGAATAGTGAGATTCAATTGCCGGTGTCCTTCTGCCTGTGCCACTTGGCCCAAAGATTGCTGCTAGGTAAGAGTTTACTTTTCAGCATGAGATTAGAAGATTTTTTTCCCCTAAGGAACTTGAACAGCCCCAGAAGAAAGACACGTGGTTACTAATATTTAGGGATTGCTCAAAAAAGAGCAAGAGGGTTTCTGGTCAAATACACCAGTTTGCAAGATCCACCCATGCATAGAGAGCATCAGTCAGCTTATAATCACCTCATTATTAAAGATAAACAGACAAAAATGAGTATCAAACATTTTAGAAAACTCTTCACAATAAAATACTGTGACAAAATCAAACAAATAGAACAGAAACATAAAGTAAATTGAGATGATGCAGGCAACACAATAAAACGTCAAAAGGGAAAATACAGATACTTTTAATAATGTAATAATAAAACAGTTCTTAGAAATTAAAAATAAGATAGATGGATTTTTTTAAATGACATAATTTTAGGGTTGGAAGTTAAAATAATGGAGTTTTCTCAAAATAAATCTAAACTAGCATCAAAAAACTAAGAAAATTAGAATATTAATCCCAAAAGTTCAATATCAAACCGATAGTTGCACCAGAAAGAATACACAGAGTACAGGAAGGGAAGGGAACCATTAAAATATATAAAAATCACCTTATCACCAAGTAGGACTTATCCCAGTAATGGTTTAATATTCCAAAATAAATCAATGTAATTCACCATATTCATAAAGTTAATCATATTAATAAACTATATGATCATCTCAATAAACTCAGAAAAATTATTTAACGAAATCCAAAATCTTTTAAAAATAATTTCTGAAAGCTAGGAATGGGGGGAACTTCTTGAACCATGTACAAAAACCAACATTTAACATCACTCAATGGTGAAAAATTGAATGCTTTCTCCTAAAATTAGGAACAAGTCAAAAATATCTCCTTTCAACACTTCTACTTAACATTGTACTGGTGGTTTTAGCCAGCACACTAAGGTAAGAATTAGGATCAAAATCTCAATAACATTTTTTTATGGAAATAGAAAAAAAATCCTAAAATTCACATGGCATCACAAAAGATCCCAAATAGCTAAAACAATCCTGAGAGAGAACAAAGCTGGAATTATCACACTTTTTGATTTCAAAATATATAACAAAGTTATAGTAACCAAAACAGTATGGTACTGGAATAAAGACAGACATATAGACCAATGAAACAGAAAGGAGAGCCCAGAAATAAACCTATGCATTTAAGGTCAACTTTTCTTTGACAAGAGAGCCAGGAATACAATGGGGTTTCTTGGCTATTAGCTAAGAAACAATGGAGAAAGTATTCAACAAATGGTGCTGGGAAAACTGGACAGTCACATGCAAAAGAGTGACTTTTGACCCTTATCTCACACCACACACAATTAACTCAAAATAGATTAAAGACTTAAATGTAAGACCTGAAACTACAAAACTCTTAGAAGAAAACGTAGTTGGTAAACCCTTTGACATTTGTCTTGGGAATGATTTCTTGGATATGACACTAAAAGGACAGGCAACAAAAACAAAAATTGACAAGTGGGACTACGTAAACTAAAAAGCTTCTGCACAGCAAGAAAAAAAATCAATAAAATGAAAAGGCAACATATGGAATAAGAGAAAATATTTGCAAGCCCTAAATCTCTTAGGGATTAATATCTAAAATATGTAACAAACTTCTAAAACTCAATAGCAGAAAGCTAAGATTAAAAAGTGGTCAATAGACCTGAATAGACATTTTTCCAAAGAAAAGATACAATGACCAACATGTGTATGAAAAGGTGGTCAATATCACTAATCATCAGGGAAACACATATCAAAACCACACTAATGAGGTATCACCTCACACTTGTTAGGATGTACATCATCAAAATGAAAGAAAAAAGAAAGATGGAAAGTACTGGCAAGGACATGGAGAAGTTGGATACTTGTACACTGTTGGTGGCAATGTAACATGGTACTGCCATTATGGAAAACAGTATGGAGGTTTCTCAAAAAATTAAAAACAGATTTTTAAGAAATATTTGTACTCCCATGTTCTTTCCAGCATTGTTTACATAGTCAAGATATATGGAAACAATCTAAATGCCCATCAGTGGATGAATGGATAAAGAAAATGTGGCATATACATACAATGGAATATTATTCAGCCTTAAAAAGAAAGAAGGAGGGGCTTCCCAGGTGGCGCAGTGGTTGAGAGTCCGCCTGCCGATGCAGGGGACACGGGTTTGTGCCCTGGTTGGGGAGGATCCCACGTGCCGCAGAGCGGCTGGCCCCGTGAGCCATGGCCGCTGAGCCTGCGCGTCCAGAGCCTGTGTTCCGCAATGGGAGAGGCCACAACAGTGAGAGGCCTGTGTACCGAAAAAAAAAAAAAAAGAAAGAAGGAAATCCTACTGTATGCAACAATATGGATGAACCTGGGGGATATTATGCTAAATGAAATAGGCCAATCACAGGAGGACACATATTGCATGAATCCACTTACACAAGATATCTAAAATAGTCTAACTCATAGAAGCACAAAATAGAACAATGGTTGTCAGGGGGATGGGGGAAAAATAAATCAGGAGTTGTTCAATAGGTATAAAGTTTTAGTTATGCAAAGTAAATAAATTCTGGAGCTGTGCTGTACAACATGGTGCCTAACTTAAGATTATTTTATTGTACACTTAAAGTTCATTATCAGGTTTGATCTCACATTGTGTTCTCACCGCAACAAAAAAGGAAAAAAAATAAACAATTTAAAAAATTGAAGTATAGTTGATTTATAATATTATATTAGTTTCAGGTGTACAACATAGTGATTCGATATTTTTATAGATTATACTTCATTTAGAGTTAGTACAAAATAATGGCTATATTTCCCTGTGCTGTACAATATATCCTTATTGCTTATTTATTTTATACAAAGAACTTTGTATCTCTTAATCCCATACCCCCATCTCACCCCTCCCCATTTCCCTCTCCTTACTGGCAACCACTAGTTTGTTTTCTGTATCTGTAAGTCTGTTTCTGTTTTGTTATATACATCCATTTGTTTTACTTTTTTTTAGATTCCACATATTTGTCTTTGTCTTACTAAGTCTAATATTCTCTAGGTCCATCCAAGTTACTGCAAATGGCAATATTTCATTCTTTTTTATGGCTAAGTAATATTGCCTTGTATAGATATACCACATCTTCTTTATCCATTCATCTGTCAATGGGCACTTGTTTGCTTCCATATCTTGGCTATTGTAAATAGTGCTGCTATGAACACTGGGGTGCATGTTTCTTTTCAAATTAGTGTTTTCATTTTCTTCACATATATACCCAGCAGTTGAATTGCTGGATCATATGATAGTCCTATTTTTAGTTTTTTGAGGTACCTTGATACTGTTCTCCATAGTGGCTGCACCAATTTACATTCCCACCAACAGTATACAAGGGTTCCCCTTTTAAAAATTGTTAAAAAGGCACCCAGATTGGGAAGAAAGAAGTATATGCCTTTATTTGTAGACAATATAATTTTTTATGTAGAAAACTATGGAATCTACAAAAAAGCTACCTGAACTAACAAGTGAGTTTTACAAGGTTGTGGGATCGAATGTACAAAATGCCATTTATTTTATATATAGTAGCTACAAACAATAAGAAATTTGAAATCTAAAAACAGTACCAGTTTCTATAACATTAAAATGTGAAATACTAAATATAACAAAAGCTTTTCAAGAACTATACAGTAAAAACTACAAAACATTACTGGAAAAAATGTTTTGAAAAAAAAGAAACCTGAAGAGAGAGACATACCTTGTTTCTGGGTCTAAGGGCGCACTATTGTTAAATGTCTCTTTCCCCCCGAATTGATCTATCAAATCAATGCATTCACAATCCAAGTCCTAGTAGACCCTGTGTAGAAATTTAAGTCTACAAAATGAAATGCCAAATATGTAGAATAGTCAGAAAGAAACAGCACTGGAGGAAGTCCTTCTTTTATTAAATCTTTCTTGTGATGGCCAGGGAATGGGGAATAGGGGTTGGAGCAGATCTCTTCGGAAAAGTTTCTGTCAAACCTTTCTCAAACAAAGTTTCCCTGCTTCCCTGATTTTATACTCTCCCAGGTGTCCTACACAGCAGTTTGAGCGTTGGCACCAGTTCTCCCAAAATAGCCAGGCACTGCACATCCCAAGGCAACAACGAGGAGAACTGAGAGCACCTTTTCAACTGCCTTACTTTTTTTTTTTTTTTTTTACAGTACGCGGGCCTCTCACTGTTGTGGCCTCTCCCGTTGCGGAGCACAGGCTCCAGACACGCAGGCTCAGCGGCCATGGCTCACGGGCCCAGCCGCTCCATGGCATGTGGGATCTTCCCGGACCGGGGCACGAACCCGCGTCCCCTGAATCGGCAGGCGGACTCTCAACCACTGCGCCACCAGGGAAGCCCATGCCTTACTATTTTTTTGAATGCACCCCCTGCCTGAGGCCGCTGCAGCTCCCTGCAGCCCAACACAAAACACTTCTAACTACCTTTTTTGTTCCCCTTAGTGTTGTCTCACAGTTTTCTCTAATCTGTTCTCTCTAGTTCCTCAAATGTAGATCATATAGGAGGGAGCTTGCTTCAATTCAGCATCTTGGAAGAAACATAAATGGATGTTACGGAGAATATTTTTCCTTTATACTTCCTTTATATTATTTCCCATATATCCTTTATATTGGTTGTTTATCCAATAACAACCTTGGATGGATGTTATTCCCGAGCCTTCGGGACCACCTGTGTTAAGTAAACCTGTCTGCATAAGAACTGAATGAGAATAACAACAACATTAACATTGCTGGCACATTAAGGCGTGTGTGTGCCTGTCTGTGTGTATCTATCTGTGTCTGTATGTATGTGTGTGTGCACAGATACAGAGAGACAGAGAGAGAAATCAATCACATGTTTGTGAATCTGGGTATTGTGCCTGAATCACCCCTGGACTTCCTAGTTAAGAAGACAATAAACTTCCTTCCCTTTTGCTTGCTGGTTTGAGTTGGATTTCTGATCCTGGCAACAGAAGAACTTTGTTTAATGGGCAAGATATTTCTGATGGATCCAGGGTTGGTATGCTGTTTGTAACACGTTTCAAACTCTAAGTATGAGATAACTATCAATTCTGCTTCTGTCTAAGCCTGTCCTGCTGGAGATCAAAATGACAAACTTTGAAAATTATTGAAGGATACATGCTACAGAGGCTCAAGGGTCTCTGAATAATTTATGACTCAAATTAAGAATTAAGATAGATTTCTTTACTATATCTTTATTAGCATGCAAAAAAAGGGTAGTACTATTTCTTAGGCATTAGATTTATGTTCTGATTGTATAAACTATGTTAAAGTGATTGAATAAAATTTGGGAAAGTACCATTATGCTTTAGTTTCCTAAATAAGGTAACAATCTTGTAGTGTGTTGGATGTCAATATTAACCGGAGAGGTAGTTGTTTATGACTCCAATCAGTAAATCTTTTTTGTTTTCTTCCCAGAAAATATAGGCCACTTCACTTAACTAATCCCACTATATCCATTCTCCTCCCCCCACAGCTGAGGTATGTGCCTGGGTTTCAATGATGGCAGCTGTGTAAGAGCTGGAGAAAAGAAGGGGAACAGGGGTGATTGTGAGTGTCTGTCCTTTGTGCTAATACGACTTCAGGATCAGTAGAGGAAAGAGGTACCCCACTGGGGCTTATCTCTGAAGGACTGTCACAGAATATACCTAGACCACCCATAGCTGCCAGAGCTAGGGCTCCATCCTTGAAGGGTTGCATACTTTGGAGCCCGACCTTAACTTGGTATCACAGCTTCCTTGGGGCAGCTTCAAGTTTCTGTCACAACATTTGCAAGCCTGCTAATCTCCTGCTCTATCCTCGTGGGAGGTAATGGTGTAGCAAGGGCAGTTTCTGTGTCCTCCAGGACGTGGATGAGAAATCCTTTGGTATTTTGTGAATGCTCGCATTCCTAGAGAGCTAGGAGAATAAAGAGAACCTACCTGCGTGCCTGCTTGAATGCCAAGAGGTATTCTGTGCCGTAATAAAGGATTAAGCCATGAGAAATTGGTCCTGATGCTACTCTGGGTACACTGAGGATTTGCGGTACCACTGTGGGGTGACATTGATTACACTACACCCCAAGCAAGCTAGGAAGCTGGACAGACATATTTATTTGATAATTAAATGAGACAAATTAAATGATGTAGCACAATATTTGGCTTATGATGGTTACTCCATGAATGGTAGTAATCACAGTTATTTCTATTATTAATACTACTACCACTGCTACTACAGTGTTACCTCAGCCAGGCTCTGCATTTTATGGCAATAATAATGTTTAATCTTTAATCTGACTGGGTAGTTTAGTCTTCCATTTCACAGAGGACCGCACCAGCATGGTGTCCTACGATATACAGCATTGTGCTGTATTCCATAGTACACTTTTAACATTTTTGTTAAATGACTGAATGAGTCTCTAACTTTGATAGAACTGTTCTCAAATATGTTATTGCACACGGCTATGAGTTCATGTGCATCTGTCATCACAAATGGAAAAAGCAGACAGCTTATCCTAGCTAGTGATATTTTAAAATTAAATTTTGGATTTGCCCATGTCCTGACTTTTAAATGCCAGCTTTCTTTTTTTTTTTTAGACTCTGTTCTTACCGATGAAACTTTGACTCCTAGGAAGTGTTAGGATGGAAGTTACAGATCTTCTCAGTCTGTGCGTATTCAAGCATCGCCAGCCACTCGAGGTGGCTCTTGGCAAAGGGAAAGTTGTTGAAACACAGTTTGTGCCACAAGCAAAGTGCTGTCCCCTCACTGTACTTCCTTCACTTTGCAACATTTTGGAGGCAGCAACTCACAACACACTGTAATGTAAAGCTGGGTTTACATTTCAGTCAAAGGGGAAAACTTAGCAGATGATAAACGTTTATAGTTTCTTTACATGGTGCAGTTGATAGAGAAACAAAATCTACAGTGTATTCTTTTTCTCTTGCTCTATTTTCTTTGAACTCGGGGCATGTAAAACTTACTAAATCAGCCGAGTTTGGACACAAGTTTTCATAGCAGATTACTATTATTCTTGTACTTTTTTATGAATGTTACAGAATTTTCCCACTGGTACCACATCTCCCCGCCCCTTGGCCTGTGCTTGAACAGAAACAGTGAGCCTTTCCTGGGCACAGAATAATTTGAAATATAAGACTAGCTGCTGAGCTTGACCCTGTGGTTATGAAGATGAAGGGAAGACGGATGTTCTCTCACTGCACTCGGAAAGAATTCCCATTAAAATCTCTACTTACTTTGAAAGAATCTTAAAGAGACAGACCAACCGTATATATTCTGCTCCCAGCTTCCACTTACACATTTACACTATTTGCCTGCTTCATAACTGACTTCAGGCAAACAGTTTAACAATAGCACAAAGAACACACACTATGAAACCAAGCTTTGCAAATGGTAGAAGCCTTGATAATATGTTTGGAAGAACAGGGGATATCACTGTATGAGAATGACTTAGTATGTTGATTCATGCAAGGCAAAGATGTTGGTGATAAAACACTATCTCCGCTTGTGTATAAGCTTAGTCCAGGACTATTAGATTAGATAACAAGAAATATTGGATGGATTGTCTTGAAATAGGCCTGGTATTAATTTCTTTGTTTAAAAGCAAAGTGTTTCATATTACTTTAACAGTAGTGGTTGGGTGATTGATAGCGGGTTTCTCATTTCCATGCAGCCATCCACCTTGTTAGTCAAGTTCCTTACATTTTCTTTATGATCCCAAAAGCCAGTTGTTGAGCTAAAAATACTTTGCTGACTATGCCCTGAGAGCTTCTGCCTTTTTATGCCCTGCCTTTCAACTCCAATAAACATATTCTGAGGGTACTGTTAGCAAAAATTTGATCCATGGTTAATTTGTAAGCATTTGGTGAACAATGGCTATGGGACAAGAACTGAATGTGAAGATGCAAAGAAAGTATGGTTTGTAGTGCTGCTGTTTGGCAGAAAAATACTCCATGAGTTTTCATTGGTGACTTTTAATAAATGCTATTCAGTAATGACAACCAGATATGACTTGAGTGGAGGGGGATTTTGCTCTTAGATAATCTATATTAAAGCACCCAAAACATGCACTGTACATGAAGAGCGTGTGACATGCAAAGAGGCTTTAAGGGATGCCCTCTAGTCCCCCTCCCTTCTGCAGCTAACTCGGACAGCAAAGGGAGCTGCCACTGATGCTTTTGTGGAATGAGAAGTTTTTTCTGTCTTTGTGTTTCACATTTGTCCAGAAAAGGTAATACATCTTTACAAAAGATCCCTGGTTATCAACACAATGAAACTATTTCCATATCTAGAGGAATGATCCAAAAAGAAGTTTATGTTAAACAATTTTAAGAAATTTTTCCAAAATGAATACATTTACACAAGTGTTTTCTCATTTCTATGCAGGTGAAGGTCTCTTAAAATAAGATTAAAATGCAGTATAAAATAAGTGATATTTCCAAACAGTCTCAAATATCCATCAGTTTGCCCAGAAAGAATTCACTCCATCTGGATTCTGAGTCTTGCTGACACGTGCCCTTCATTCTTTGAGCATCTCCCTGCCTTTTGATATAATAATATATTTCATGTACAGCTTGTACTTGGAGTGTTGCTTTTCCTAAGTCCTCTCAGTGGAGAAAGCTAAGGGGTATTTTTATCTATACATTTACAAGTAAATAAACCTATACATAAAATACTGACATTCTTTTCTCCTTCTCCTTATGTATAACTCCCTTTCCCACCATGAGAAGGAAACCTGCTTCCATTACCCTACTGTTTAATTCATTTGATCAATATTCTTGACTAGAACTAAGCTCCCATCTCTGCTGCAAACCCCTCCCTTGGCCTGGATAACCTCCTGCACTTTCCTGGACAGGCTGCACCCTGTCCCCTATCCTAGACCTAGAAGAACACCTCACTCTGCTTTGGCTCCAATGTCCCATGCCAGTCCAGCCCCTGGTATGTTCTTATCCTCATCTTGCATGGGTCCTGGATGCTTCCAAGGACACCTACCTTGCTGTTCCCCACCAAAAGGCTTTAGAAGTGAATGGTGGGGAAAGAAAAAGGAACACAAGAAATAAAGCATATAAACCAGTGGTCCCCAACTTTTTTTGACACCAGGGACCAGTTTTGTGGAAGACAGTTTTTCCACGGACAGGAATGGGGGGCGGTGGGATGGTGCAGGCGGTAATGCGAGCGATGGGGAGCGACGGGGAGCGGCAGATGAAGCTTCGCTCCCTGGCTCCTCCACTGATCACCTCCTGCTGTGCGGCCACCTTGGGGACCCCTGATATAAACAACCAGTGGGAGAACTGAAATGAATAATCACCTGACATAGGAAACAAAAGAGTTAAAATACTTAGAAACAAAATATGAATGATATCTATGAAGGAGATGATTGTATGAGGAGATGATTGTTTTTTCTTTTATTATAAAAGTTATATTTATTCACAATGCTACATTTATTGCATTCCCTTAGAAAAATGGAGACTATTTATGTACCCAATTTGCACATATAAAACTTTATACAAATTATGTGTAGCACATAAAGGTCTCTGGTACAGCTAAAATCTTGACACTACAATTTGGGTAATCCTGCTTCAGGGTCTCCAGTTTATCAAGTCTGTCCATAGAAAATAAAAACTGGAATTATAGTCAGTCTTGCTGCTCACACTTAGAAATTATTTTAAATATAATAAAACAAAATGTTCAATTACTCTAAAACCCAAAAAAAGTAAACTGGAAGGGGATACATTTTACCAATTTCATTTTAACAGTATGACACATTCACACCTTATTTTGGCTGGGTCTTTTTTTTTAAAAAAAATCACCTTAGTTTTGACATTATCTTTCTACGCTGTGGCTGCTTCAGAAGGTAATTTGTGGAGAGGAAAAAATAAAGCCTATTTTTGGAATATGTGAAAATATTTTATAAAGCTGCTCAACTCCATTTATTTTATTCTATAATTTTCATGAGATCTTATTAAAAGTACCAATAGAATTACACACACACGTGTGTTTTAACTAGTTGATTCTAAAATTCGTATAGAAAAGTGTGCACAAAGATACCGGCAAATTTATAAAAGAGGTAGTGCCATGGAGCAATTAGAAACAAATTGCTAGTAGTGCAGCCCTAGACAAACACGTCAAAGGGATATAGTAGTGTTCAGAAATAGATATCCAAATATATAACAATATATTATATTTCTGGATGGCATTTTAAGTGAGTAGCAAGAATATGAATTACTTAATAATTTTTGGTGGGAAACAGTAGACATATGGAAAAGCTACAACAAAATCCTAACCCCAAATCAATTCCAGATGAATTGAATACTGAATTTATGACATTTAACCACAAAATTATTAGAATAAAGGAACATAAAAATGATATTATTTCCAATAGAAAATTAATGCAAAGTATTTGTAGCAGTAAAATGTTGATAAAACTCGAACATTCTTCAGAAAATAAAATCATGTCAACTACATTTCAGATGTCTTTGGGGAATCCTAAGCACCCCATTGCACATGGTGAGCTTTATTTTGTATGTATTTCCCCACCCTAAATAGCCCTTCCTGCTCACATCCTCATTCTAATCAATCTCTTTCATTTCATGCAAAGATTTTCTGGTACATATAGAACGTAGACATTGGTGATTTATTACAATAGTTCATTTTTCTCACACAGAGAATGTGTGAAAGAGTGAGATTACTTGTATTTAAATATTCCAAAAATATTCCAACAGATGAATACTTGGCTGAGGTCAAGGAAGATTCGAATCCCTTTGTGGCTATCTGGGGCCTGTGCTTGTAGGCCTCTTGAGATATACTGACATGAAGGTCTTCGCGGTTTTAGGGAAAGGGGAGAATGTTTGGAAAACATTATAAGTTGAATTGAGTCCCCCAAGAAAAATATGTTGAACACCTAACTCCCAGTAGGTCAGAATGTGACCTTCTTTGGAAATAGGTTCTTTGCAGAGTTAACTAGGTTAAGATGAGGTCATGAGAGTGGACCCTAACCCAATATAACTGGTGTCCTTATAAAAAGGGGAACTTTAGGCACAAACACAGAGGAAAGACAATGCGAAGACCCACAGGGAGAATATCTTGGGAAGAAGGAGGATTGGAATGAAGAATCTAAAGTCAAAGAATATCTGAGGCTCTCAGAAATTAGGAGAGGGATCTGGAACAGAGCCTTCCTTAGAGCCTTCAAAGGGAGCATGGCCCTACTGATGCCTTGATTTTGGACTTTGGCCCCTGAAAATAAGAGAAAATAAATTTCTGTTGCTTTAAGTCACCCAGTCTATGATACTTTATTATAGCAACTCAAGGTCTCTACTGGGCAAGAAAAGAGACCATTGGAGTGTTAACTTTCCTCACCTTCCTGGACTATTCTTTTTCTTATTCTTTCAGCCCATGTCAAGAACAGCAGAGACTGAAAGCATTGCTTCCTGGAGAACTCTCTGAGATATGGGGGAGAAATAGGAATAATCGTTCTGCCTAGAGTGCTCAAGCAACAGAATGGAGTAAAAATTGAGAGTTCATTCTTACCACTGCACCTCTCTGAGACTTGAAGATGATGGCTTTGGGACATTTTGGAGCCAATATTCTTGGTGACTTCACATGGTAGGGGCCATCAGGAATGGCAGAAGTGAGGCACCCACAAGCATATTTATGAGCAGAAGATACCGCCAAGGGGAAGCTGGAGCAGGAGAGGAAGATCAGAGTAGAAGTGTCAAGGTAAACTTAAAGAAGGTTGAGAGCCCAAGTGGGTTATCCCCAGGAATGACTGAGAGATACTTGGGCACAGATGCCAGAGGAGGCTGGAGAATTTCCCCAGACATATGGGGACAAAAGCAAGTTATTTGTGTTATTATTATTAAAGTGACTCTCATCTGCCTCCATGTACTAAGCATCCTAAGGACAATGAGTTTACTATTATTTAACTCTGACTAAAAGTCAATGACAATTGGGCTCTGACATTTGACTTTTAGTTTGGCCAAGACTCACGACAACTTTCCTCCATTATTTTCCCTTGTTAGTAAACAATTTATTCATTCATTCTCTAACAATAATGTATTTATTCAGCCTTGAGCAACAAACATTTTAAAAGTACTACAGGGACTTCCCTAGTGGTCCGCTGGCTAAGACTCCTTGCTCCCAACACAGGGGGCCCGGGTTCGATCCCTGGTCAGGGAACTAGATCTCACATGCATGCCGCAACTAAGAGTTTGCATGCTACAATTAAAGATCCCATATGCCTCAGCGAAGATCCTGCATGCTGCAACTAAGACCCAGCACAGCCAAATAAATAATTAATTAATAATTAAAAAGCACTACAAAAATCATGTTATCCACACCCACAGTGGTTTCCAGTAGGAAGCCAACGAGCATATCTATAACTATGACATGATACAATATTGCAAAATGTTTGATGGCTGTATATACAGAGTTAAAAATTTGTACAGGGAAACAGAAGCTTAAGGGTAGATGGCCTCCCACAGGAGGGAAAACCTAAGTCATAAAGGAGTAGAGATGCTTTCCAGATGGTAAGAGGGAAAGGGATCATTGCAGACAGAGGGAACAGACAGAGGGAACATAAAGAGATTTGTTAGTGAACTGCAAATTATTTTAAACTTTAAGCATTTAGGATGAGAAGCGTGGTAAAAGACGAAGTTGAACTGGTATTTAGGGTACAGGTAATAAAATTATCTTTATGCATGCTATGCACTTTATTATTAAAAAATCCCTGAAAATTTAAGATTAAAGGATATATAAGACTGTATTTGTAAAGTATAAAACATTAATGATATTATACATCCTAATAAGTATAAATAATTACACATGAGTGTTCCTAAAGATTCTTCAACTCAGCTTTCCATTTCTCTTCTTACTCTGTTGGACCTCTCTCTCTCTCACTCTGCTTGGATCTACCTTGAATGTCCAGTGCAAATATCTTGTGAAAAGACTCCTTAGAGGTAAGATGAAGAAAATTCATGAAATGAAACCTACGAGGGCATGTTAGAATAAGGTGCTCTCACAGAACTGCCAAATGTTTTTATTTTTTAAGTGCACTAAAACACCATAGAATCTGCTGCTTGAGAGGCACATTTAGAAAGGCCATTCTCCATGGAAGACTATCTCTCTATATTACCCCAGTGCCTTTAATTTCTGGGCTAAGATCAACAATTCAATGATCCACATTTTGACATTTCTTTACTTTTTTTACTTCTTAATAAAGATATTGCTTTACTAACTCCTAGGTCGGGCCTTGTTTGTTTGTTTTGTTGTTGTTCTTCTTCTAGCTCTTTTCCTCCTGTTGGAGATATAATTCCTTAAGGAATCCTTGCATAAACACATTTTCTTCCTCACAGGAGGGAGGTCTTAAGCACTAAACAGTGTATCCGTACCATATTGAATTCACTAGTGTCAATCTTGTTTGCACTTACCATGTGGCACCAGCCCAAACACCAAGAGTCCCAGGATTCTCCAAAGAGAGGATGGAAAGTGTTATCCCCTGACCCAGTGTTTGGACTGTGGCCGTCACCGTGAAGTGGATGCATTTTCTTTACACTTGAGAATTAGTAAATAAGATGTTCAGTGTATTATACTGCCCCCCGAAGTGTGGATATATATCCAAATTGTAAATTATAAAATAATATTATTTACAACATCTGGGAGGTAAAAATTGTTGTCCCAAGTGATATTACAATTCGAAAATGACCTATGTGATTTGACTGGTCTCATACGGATAATCAAGGATAATATCTCCATCTCAAAGTCCTTGATAACCAAGTCTGCAAAGTCCCTTTTGACATGTATGGAAACATATTCTCAGGTTCTAGGGATTAGGATGTAGATAATTGGGGGAGGGCATTATTCTGCCTACCACATGTAGATTCTTTTTTTTTTTTTTTTCTACCTTCAGCTAGGTAAATTGGTAAGATCTTGTGAGTGTGTGTGTGTGTGCATGTATTTAATTATTCAAATAAGATTTAACATAATAGCAAGACTTGTGGAATTTCCCTCAGCACTTCACATCTGATAATGTCTGAGTTTTTATATATGTAAAGTAAGAAATATTAATATATCCTTTTTTGCTTCTGTTACATAACAATATTTAAAATACACAAAGATCTTAATAATAAGTTCTTACAAATTATTGTGTTTATACAGTATGTCATTAAGTATCTATTTCTATGAAGAGGTCGATTGAAAGCAATGAGAAAATCGATACATATGAAACACATACTATATCCAAGCCCAGCATATGCAATATCTTATTTCAACCTTAATCAGAGTTTACATGAACTGTTGTTTTCTATATTTTATAGATGAAGTTACTGAGGCTCGGAGAAGTTAAGAGTTGTGGCCTGAATTGTACAGGATGTAAGGGCTGGAGCCTGGAATCAAATCCAAATTCTCCTGGCTGAAAAACCACATTCTTGGGCTTCCCTGGTGGCGCAGTGGTTGAGAGTCCGCCTGCCGATGCAGGAGACACGGGTTCGTGTCCCGGTCTGGGAAGATCCCACATGCCGCGGAGCGGCTGGGCCCGTGAGCCATGGCCGCTGAGCCTGTGCATCCAGAGCCTGCGCTCCGCAACGGGAGAGGCCACAACAGTGAGAGGCCCGAGTACCGCAAAAAAAACCAAAACCACATTCTTTCCAGACTACAGCAATGAGAACTGTGAAAACTAGTAGCACCATTGAATAAATTAAATGTTCTTTGCCAAAATCAAGCAATTTTTAACACTGGAAATTCCAAAATGTTTCCAAAATAGGCATTTGAATGGATTCACCTAAAATATGATTAAGTCAATATCTTATGTGACCATTTTTTTTTTTTCAGGCTAAGGATGGACAGATTTGCTAGTTATCACCTTGCTGAGGCTGCAAATTGAGTAGATACTTAGAAGCTGTTGAAATAACGGGTGGAAAAAATTTTCCTCGTGGTAGTTTTTTAACATATTGAGACAGCAGCGTACTTTTACATTCTGGTCTCTGGGGCTCACTGATATGAGGGATTCATTTTTTTCTCCCTGCTGGCAAATACTTCAATTATAAGCCACTGTCTCATTTTCACTTAGGGTAAAGATTTAAACAAAGATCCTATTTGATTCTGATGTGTGGTTTTGTGGTTTTCCTGAACAGAATTATTGATCAATATAATGATTTAATTTTAGCTTAATGTAACTTAACTGAAAGTTTAAAAAATAATATGCTTTACATTCTATACATGTAAAAATTAAATGTTGCTCTTCAGATTATTTTTTCCTGATCAAATCGGATAGATCGATATTTAAATTTTTTTAATTCACAGTGGGCTTCATAGAAAGTTCCTCTTTATCTGATCATCCCCTATCTTTATTTTTAGATAATTTTGAATGGGAAAGAGAGTGAAGGTCTTACAGTTGCCAACAGAAGGAAGAAGAGAAAGAAAAACAAGATAAATAAGATAAGAAGTTAGAAGAAGGGGGAGGTAATTAAAAACTAGGGTAAAGAATGAGGAAGTCATTGCAGATTCATTTTTGTGAATAATCTGTGACAGCTGACCTCATGGAAGTGGACATGGATGCCCAGGGCTGGAGCTGATTGGCAGGTCTGACTTTGCTTTGGGAAAATCCCCTGGCAGCCTCTATTTTTACACAGTGGTTTGTTCCTAGAGGGGCCAGAGTTGTCTTAAAGATGATCTGGCAACCACCAGATATTTGGGAACTATCATCTAGGAACCCAGAGGCTCCTTTCAAGAATTATTAAAAAACAAGAGCTAGGATGTTTAATGCTACTGCTAGGGTTTGGCACCTACGATACAAAGTCAGCCAGCAGTGTCTCCTTACACTCCGAGATGCCAAGCCAACCTTAGAAACGGCCTTATAGCACTTTATTCATTAACACTAAACAGATCTTCAGTGTTTCCTCCCTCTTCAACCCACTTCAGAGACTCATTGACATAAAGCAATATGATTTAAATCTTAATGTACAGATACCATGAACTTATTCATTTTTTTCTAAAAAATGGTGAAAAAGTGTGAAGAAAACAGTCAATGAGAGATAGTATCTGCCACAGGAATTAGAAGAATGTGGGGTGTATAAAGGAAAAATCATAAGTTTAAAAAATGGAGAGATCCATGTATAAATATTGGCTTGGTCATTTACTAGCTATGTGACCTTGAATAAATTATTTAACTCTCTGAGTCAAAGTTTCTTAATACAGAAAATGGAATAGTAGTATCTACTTATTTTGATCACTATGAGATTAAGTGAGGTAGTATATCAAGTGTCTCTTATAATGAGCACATCTTAACTGTTAATACTTGGTAACTGTTAGTATAATTACTATTTTATAAATTCATAACAGATAAAAAGATAACTTCTACAGTGATTACTTGAATGCCTAAGTTTCACATAATTCCACTCCTGTAAACACAATAATGTATCAAGATGAATCCCTTGGGAAATCCAAATTTAAAGTCACTTTTCAATACTGAGAAAATGTCCCTCTTTTGTCCCATTTGTCAACTCTGTCTCTATTGTTCCATCCTTACAGCATGAATAAGCATCAGAACACACACCCACTCATAACCTAATTTAATAAATAAACAACAAATTGTTGAATTACCATGATGATAATGAATTAGAAGTTGAGAAATTACACAGGATTAGATATAAATCATGGAAACCTTTTTGTCACCTACCCATTTTCAAATCAAGATATTTTACTTATGTTCCTCTAAAGTTTAGTAACTTTTGATATTATTATCAAAATGAATATCTGCTTTACTCAGTAGCAAAATTCTGACGAATTGCTTCAATAAACTCTGAAGCAGCATTTGCTTTTTTGTTTTCCTAACTTAACAGCAATCCTTTCCCACTAGAAGTACTTTTGTAGTGATACATAGGCTCAATATGTTCTATAGATAACACAAGACCAAAAAGTGCAGAAGTAAAATAAATGGCGTATGAGGATCATCCGTTGTCCGCAGGCAGTGCCTTGGCAGCAATTTCGTTTGCTTTACTGCAGTCTTGACAAGCATCCTGCTCCCTGACATTGACGTTAACATGCTTTGGCAGCAGCTGCAAAAGCAGCTTTGGGCGATTAAATCTTAATGTTTCTGTCAAGGAGAAACTGTCTGTGATGTCTTCTCACAACCACATTAAGTCTCATTACAAACCTCGTCATTTCTCTGTAGACTTAGGCATTAACAATTAAAAGTGTCCATAGACTATGTTTTATTGTTCAAGCCATTTGCCTTTATAATTTAGGTGGCAAGAGGGTTTACATGCTCATTAAAAAGAAGCTAAAAATGTAGAATATATATTTCTGTAAACATCGAACCTTTGATATGCCCTTGAATTCTAAACTTGCAAGCATTTTTTAAATAATCAGAATAATTAATTTTTATTCTTTCTTTGCTGGATATAAAATATCTTTCAGCTCTTTGAAGATGTATTCCCTTACCTTCTGCTTTCCATAGTTTCTGAGAAGTCAGCCAGAAATATTATCAAGTTCACTTGTACAAAATGAATTGATTGTCCCTAGCTGCTTTCAAAATTTTCTCTTTACCTTTATCTTTCAACATTTTTACTGTGATTTGTCTAGGTGTGGACCTCTTGGTGTTTTTCCTACTTGGAGTTTATTAAACTTCTTAATGTGTAGGTTAATGCTTTTATCAAGTTTGTAAAGTTTTCAGCCATTAATTCTTAAAATATTATTTTCTTTCTCTTTCTCCTCTACTGGTAGTCTCATTATGTGTATGTTGAAACATGTAAAGTTGTCCCACATTTTCCTGAGGGCTTATCCAGTTTTTCATGCTTTTTTTTCCTTGTCCTTCTGATTGCCTAATCTTTTTTGACCTGTATTCAAATTCACTGATTCTTTCTTCTGCTAATTTAAATCTACTGCTGAGTATCTCTAGTAAATTTTCCATTTCAGTTATTTTACATTTCAACTACTGAATTTTAATTTGGTTCATTTATATGATTTATATCCTTATATCCTTATTGATATTCTCTATTTGATGAGACATCATTATACTTTACTTTTTAAAGCATAATTTATTTTATTCATTGAATATTTATAGTGGCTTCTTTGAAGTCTTTGTCCATCAAGTCTGACATTTGGGCCCTCTCGCAAGCAGTTTTTGTTACTTGCCTTTTTTTTTTCTGTATATGGGTCACACGTTCCTGCTTCTTTGAATGTCTAATAACATTTTGTTGAAAATAGAAAATTTGAGGTAACATATTGCAGCAATTCTGGATACCCCTACCCGTTTGGAAATTATTCTTGGGTTCTTCACCCACTTGTTTAGTGGCTTAGCTGGACTATTTTTTAAAAGTCTATCTCCCATACAATATATGGGAATCCTATGATGTCATTCCTCAGAGGGTGCAAATAGGGCTTGCACAGTCACCTGGAGATAAGAGTGGTTCTATTTGGGCTCTCTCCTTGATCTTTCTGTTAAGTTTCTGCCAGAGTTTGTGTTACACCTACTGTTAGACTTCACCAAATATGGCTTCTTTCTATTTTTGTGATAATGCCTAGGGCATAAATTGGTCCACCGTATGATTCAATTAAATTTAGGCTTCTTTTAAGGGGTGCTTTTGTGGCTAGACTTCAAAGTATGTTCTGACACTAGTAGGATTCTTTTTAACTGTATATTACCCAGATTCCCTTTGTGAAACTAATAGCCTATTATTTAGTTTGCTGCTCTCATGGACTACGAGCCTCTTAATTGTTAGCCACTAAAATCTCCACTATTTTTGACAGTGCCCTTAGACTTGAACTTCCTCAGATTCTTTTTGACAAAGTCAGTTCTATGGGAAGAGGTCAAAGCTCTCCATTCTTATGGCATGTGTCCACCTTCAGCAAAATTTCTATGCAATCTCTCTGGAGCTGAGGTCAAGGACAATGGCCTACTTTTCTTACAGTAAAACACCTGCTTTATGAGTAGTTAGGTAAATGAGGGCATTAGCCTCTGGTCTTGGCTTGGATCTACAAGCATAGAACCTCTACTCTAAGAGAACATTAAGGCAAGAGCAATTAGGGCCCCAGGATTCTCAGCTTATCATTCCTGAGGTAGAGCTTCATCCTATGAGTGGCAGGGTGGTGGTGGTGGTGAGGGAGGAAAGGAGCTCTAAATAGCACTCACTAGGATTCAGTCTCTATAACGCAGAGCTGGAATGGCATGAGAAATGCTGGTGGACTGCACCTCCAGGAAAGGACTATACCATAGCTGGAGAGAGGGAACACCATTATCTTGGCCATTGCCAAGAAGAGTGGAGATTCTTTCACAGTGTGCTGAGGGGCTCAGGGAGCAGGAAATGGCTCAAGTGACACAGACTCCTGCTGTTCATTTAGAAATATAGTAGGTTTTCTTGAAGAAATGTCTCTTCATTTCCTAAATGCCCCAAGGAGAATTTTCAAGGACTATATAAATTTTTGTATGTGTTGTTGCTGTTGTTTGTAATTTTCACCAGCTGTTGTAATGGCAAATCTTCAGAGCTTCTCACCTCACCATTACAGAATTCCACATGGTTCTTTTGAAATGAGTTAATTCAGGAAGATTAAGTGAGTCAAGTGGAAAGTTACATGGGGGCAAAAAGAAGCTAGAATGACTTTCTAGAGTTTATTATAAAATAAATGTGCATTTATATACTGAAATCCTCCAAAACCGTACCAATTTTAATCAGAAAAAAATGTAGCAACTTTCCACCTGTTTGTTTGTGTAAACTTTGTTTCTTTCATCAGCATCTTATAGTTTTTAGAGTACAAGTCTTTCACCTCCTTAGGTAGGTTTATTCCTAGGGTTTTTGCTTGTTTCTTTGTTTTTAATGCAATGGTAAATGGGATTGTTTCCTTAATTTCTCTTTTGGTTATTTTGTTGTTAGTGTATAGAGATGCAACAGATTTCTGTATATTAATTCTGTATCCTGAAATTTTACAGAATTCACTGATGAGGTCTAGCAGTTTTCTGGTAGGGTCTTTAGGATTTTCTGTGTATAGTATCACGTCATCTGCAAACAGTGACAGTTTTACTTCTTCTTTTCTGATTTGGATTTCTTTAATTTCTTTTTCTTCTCTGATTGCTGTGGCTAGGACTTCCAAAACTATGTTGAATAAAAGTGCTGTGAGTGGGCATCCTTCTCTTGTTCCTGATCTTAGGGGAAATGTTTTCAGCTTTTCATCATTGAGAATGATATTATTTGTGAGTTTGTCATATATGGTCTTTATTATTTTGAGGTATGTTCCCTCTATGCCCACTTTCTGAAGAGATTTTATCATAAATGGATGTTGAATTTTATCAAAAGCATTTTCTGCATCTATTGAGGGGATCATACGGTTTTTATTCTTCAACTTGTTAATGTGGTGTATCACACTGATTGATTTGCAGATATTGAAAAATCTTGCATCCCTGGGATAACTTCCACTTGATCATGGTGTATGATGCTTTTAATGGTTGGTTTACTAGTATTTTGTTAAGGGCTTTTGCATATATGTTCATCAGTGATACTGGCCTGTAATTTTCTTTTTTGCATGATATCCTTGTCTGCTTTTGGTATCAGGGTGATGGTGGCCATGTAGAATGAGTTTGGAAGTGTTTCTTCCTCTGCAATTTTTTGGAATGGTTTTAGAAAGATAGATGTTAACTCTTCTCTAAATATTTGGTAGAATGCTCCTGTAAAGACATCTGGTCCTGGACTTTTGTTTGTTGGGAGTTTCTAAATTACTGATTCAATTTCAGTACTGGTAATTGGTCTGTTCATATTTTATATTTCTTCCTGGTTCAGTCTTGGGAGATTATACCTTTCTAAGAAATATATACTGTTCTTGGATTGGAAGAATCAATATTGTTAAAATGACTATACTACCCAAGGTAATCTACAGATTCAATGCAATCCCTATTAAATAACCATGGCATTTTTCACAGAACTAGAACAAAAAAATTTTTAATTTGTATGGACACACAAAAGAACCCAGATAGCCAAAGCAATCATGAGAAAGAAGAATGAAGAATCAGTCTCCCTGACTTCAGACTATACTACAAAGCTACAGTATTCAAGACAGTATGGTACTGGCACAGAAACAGACATACAGATCAATAGAACAGGATAGAGAGCCCAGAAATAAAACCATACACTTATGGTCAATTAATCTAGGACAAAGGAGGCAAGAATATACACTGGAGAAAGACTCTCTTCAACAAGTGGTGCTGGGAACACTGGAGAGCTACATGTAAAAGAATGAAATTAGAACATTCTCTAACACCATATACAAAAATAAACTCAAAATGGATTAAAGACCTAAATGTAAGACTGGATACTATAAAACTCCTAGAGGAAAACATAGGCAGAACACTCTTTGACATAAATCTCAGCAATATTTTTTGGGTCTGTCTCCTAGAGTAATGGAAATAAAAACAAAATTTTAAAATGGGACCTAATTAAACTTAAAAGCTTTTTGCATAGCAAAGAAAACCATAAGCGAAATGAAAAGGCAACATACAGAATAGGAGAGAATATTTGGAAATGATGTGACTGATAAAGGATTAATTTCTGAAATATACAAACAGTTCATACAGCTCAATATCAAAGAAACAAATATACCAATCAAAAAATGGGCAGGGGATCTAAATAGACATTTCTCCAAAGAAGAAATACAGATAGCCAAAAGGCACATGAACAGATGCTCAACATCACTAATTATTAGAGAAATGCAAATCAAAACTACAATGAGGTATCACCTCACACCAGTCAGTATGGCCATCATCAAAATATCTACAAACAATAAATGCTGGAGAGGGTGTTGAGAAAAGGGAATCCTCCTACACTGTTGGTGGAAATATAAATTGGTGCAGCCACTATGGAGAACAGTATGGAAGTTCCTTAAAAAAACTAAAAATAGTTACCATATGACCCTGCAATCCCACTCCTGAGCATATATCCAGAAAAGACAAAAACAGTAATTTGAAAAGATGCATGCATCCCAATGTTCATAGCAGCACTATTTACAATAGCCAAGACATGGAAGCAACCAAAGTGTCCATCGACAGATGAATGGATAAAGAAGATGGGGTACATATATACAGTGTAATATTAGCCATAAAAAAGAATGAAATAATGCTATTTGCAGCAACGTGGATGGACCTAGAGATTATCATACTAAGTGAAGTAACACAGAGAAAGACAAATATCACATGATATTGCTTATATGTGGCATCTAAAAAGATGATACAAATGAACTTATTTACAAAACAGAAACTGACTCAGAGACATAGAAAACAAACTTATGGTTACCAAAGGGGATGTATGTAGGACCTGGTTCTTCCCTTTGCACACTACTCATCTCGGTGTACTGAAGTAATAATTATAACTTGATTAACTGATTATTTTGCAAAAAAAAAAAGTAAATCTCACAAAAATTTATATTAGGTCTACTTTTCTAGTATTTAACGCTTGATAATATTTTAGCAGATATAAACTACTAAGTAGATATTTATTTAATAAGTGAGGTGAGTGTTGAAGAATAATTGAGTTATCCAAGTGAAGAACAGGAGGGAGGGCTTCTCAAGTAGAACACAGTTAAGAAAACTATGGAGATAAGAAAGCATGGTGTGTGTTATAAACCACAAAGAGAAAGAGAGAAAATGATACATTAGATGAGTCAGTGAAGAAGTTATAGAGTGATTCCTGCAAATTTTCTGTTTGAAATTATTTTATAATAAAATTAATAAATTATTTGGAAATAAACATGAAATTGGAACTAAATACCAAAAAGTAAGGAAAAACACCTAGAACTTTGGCTTTATAGGAAGTTAGTTATGTAACATAAGCTTTTAAAAACTTATACTTTTCAAGGTCTTCATCAAGAGCTCATTTATACTCACTATTGTATCTTTCTTTATGATTTTGAAATTTTAGATCTTTATATTACATCACAAAGTCTTCTAAACAGATGGGAACATTATGGGTGTTTAATATAGATTTTGTTATTGATTATTCTACTGAACATAGTTCGGCAACACAAAAACAAGCAATATTTATAAAATCACAGTTGTGTTATACCTTGGTTTTCTAATTAAAAAAAAGGTTATATTAGTGTTCTCATCCTGCCCTCCCAAAGAAAATAAATTTAAAAAACATCAATAGTACTAAACTCTGAGCTAAGAGATGCATTCTTTAAAGTGCAATAGTTTTTATAGAAATTGATTTATCTTTTCCTTGATATATCAGGTTCAAAAAGAACAATGTCAAAATGTGAAGCTGAATGAACAGAAGATTTGATGGAGCTTTAGATGTGTTTTGTTTTTACTAATGACAGCAGCTGAAAAGATCCTAGTGAGAGAAACTTATACATCTAAAATTAAGAAATTATTCAGATCTAGAACATTACACTTAATATCAGATATTCAAGAATATGCTAAGTCAACAGACTCTTTTCTCAAACTTCCGATAAGACTGGAGTATGATAAAATATGCTAGTAATATAAATAACACAACAGGCTATAACTAGACTATACTGACTCAAATACATTCATTTTGATTTCTTTAGAACTCTGGAGGAGAGTGAAAAATAGACCTTTGTGATTTGCCTAATAAAATGTCATCATTTTAGACAAGCAGATTTAATTAATTCTATAGACCAGCACAGCGGAACTGTTTTGATTTTTAGTAGGGCATACTGCTTTTAGACATCTTATTTTGTTTTGAAGAAAGAAAAATATTTTACAGAAATTCCAAGGCTGTGATTTTCTTCTTTTCACTTATCAAGATAGTTTTCAATGTGTAATTCTTCATAGAAAAATACATTTAGTTACTCTTTATCTATGTTTACACACTTGCACTAATGGTTTATATACAACATTTATGATCTTCCCGAAGAAGCTTTGCAGATATTTGATATCAAGAACAGATTTATGAGTTTGTATATTATTTTGTCTTAAGGTATTCAAATCTTTAAATGCTAGGAGACACAATTTGTGCTTGCTGAGAGTGATCGTCATTCTTTAATTTATTAACAAGTTTTAATGTTTATATGTCTAATTTTGCTTTTTTTCCTGGGCGAAGTAAAAATTGATAGAACATATTCATTGACCCATTTTTTACCTATTTTAACTTGTATAAATAACAAGTCAACCACACTTGTTATTTATACATCAAAACACCACTTCACGCTATAGGAGGTAATACCTTTTTTATGACACTAAAGTTATCAATAATAGTTTATAAATATTTAAATTGTTTGTGAATGCAATGATAAAAAATTTCTTTGTAGCTCCTTTCTAAGAGAAACTGAGCCTTAAATTAGGATAAGAATACCTCCTTTTCTTTGATAAATTTAGCCCACATCTAGTGGCGGGTCTATTACCCATAGGGGCAGATAAACTGTTTTTTACAGTAAAGACAGGATTGGTTGAGTAGTTCTTTCTGATATGGGTCCATCTTGCAGTTACCTCTTTGTAAGATGGAGCTAAAAATAATTCCTTATAAAAAAAGATGACCTGTAAAAAATGTCCCAGTCATCACAGAATTAATGTCTAAGATTTTTGGGATGGGAAGAATGTGTTATTCACACTACTGAATTGATTTTATAGATGACTCATTTAGCAGCTTCAAACATTTTAAGAACTGACCCCATAACTTTTGAAAAAGGTGGAAGATAGGCAAGCTTTATATATATAGAGAATCTTACAATGTAGCTTTTCTTAAAGTAGATCTTCTTAAAGATACTATAGAAGTCAACTCAATATGCTCCTTTAAAACAAAGTTTGCTTTATCTTATTGTGGGGGAAAAATGTTTTAGGTGTATTTGAGAGTATGACTGCAATGAGAAAGTTCTCACCAATTCTCATTGCACTACAATGCAATATCTTTAGCAGTATCAGAGGCTGCAGAGAGATTAAGGTGGAAAAGAAACTCATGGGATTAAACAATTAATAGACTGAGTTTTGGATTGACAGTAGAGCTATTTTTTATCTTTTGTAAATTATTGAGAATGGGTTATTTGTAAAAACATCCAAAATGGGCAAATCCTGTCCTAATTTTCATAAAGGAGAAAAAAAACCTGTGTAATACAAAATACAGATTACAAAATTTTCCAGTTTCTAGAATATATTACTTGACTTTGAGGCAATATTAAAAACAGAAAATTCAAAATTTCTAAATTATAGTTATATTGCTCCAGCAAAAATTATTTTCATAATCTTCAGACACATGCAATGATTAATGAATTTTATGATATATCACTATTGATGTTAACGTTGATCACCTGGCTGAGGTAGTGATCGTCAAGTTTCTCCTCTGTAAAGTTATACTTTTTACTGATTTGCATAGTGTACTCATCAGAAAAAGTCGCTATATGCAGTCTACAATGAAAGACTAGAGGGTTATATGTCACCTCTTTGAAGAGGCAGTATTTACACAAATTATTTGGAATTCTTCTGTTCTGGAAAAACGGGACATTTGTTCTCTCTCATTTATTTGGCTATTCAATTATTTATTATGTCAGTATAAATTGATGGATATTTATTTTATGCTGGGTTATAATTCAGTATTATTTAATTAATTAGTTTTGCTCAAATTATTCTGGCATTGGCCATTGGTAGCTCTTTGAGTTGGCTCATATGTCTTTTTGACATAACCCCATTGTGATATTTTGTTTTGTTTGATTTTTTAATTGTCTTTTTGTTGTGTACTTTCTTAATTTGGGGCACCAAAAGATGCCCAGGCTTATTATGTATAATTCCTGACCAGTCTTAGAATTAGCCACTTCTCCAAGGAGCCCTGGTTCCTTCCTTTATTGGAGAACGGTGTCAGGAACGAAGATCCAGGCACAAAGTATGCTTATTGCTACTGGGTACTTTTAATACTAGGTCCCCTCAACCAACAGAACAAGGAAATATATGTGTACATAAACATGTAATGTATACAACAATCTGTGTTATGTACACATACCTATAAATATGTTTATATGTAATCAGTTATATCTATATTAAGCTAAGTGTAAGTTCACACTGTTCTCTAACTCTAATCCATTATCACATGGATCACTCTAGAAATCTCCCGGCTTGTATGTAACCTCCCCATTTACTATAAGAAACTTGACTCTCATCATCCACCATCCATTTATTTAATTGTCCAATTCCTGTATACATACTTCAAAATTATTAACTTGTACACTCACAGGAGCCAACTTCATCAACCAGAGTACAGTGCTTATGTACGGTTTTTCTTGCTTTTAGTGTTACAGACTCTATTCATTTCTACAATGGTTACTCTTCCACTTACATCTGCCAGAGTCACAAGGAGATCTGTTTTTGGATATTCATTGGGAGAACTCACTGGGGTTCCTGGAGGTGATGTCCATAAAGATATGGAGACCCATACGACTGTGGCCCCCAAGATCTACTTTATTACCACACTAGTCTACACTCATTCCTTACACAGCAATTCCTTAATATATCCAGTTAAGTTTTCCTACCAATTAAATACTTCCAGTATCTTCTGCTCTAGATAAGCAGATCTCAATAATTATCTCTCTCTGGATGGGTCTGTCTCTCCAGATTCCAGGGTGGTCCGAGAAATAGAGTTGGTTTTCAAGTTTTTTCAGCTCTTTATTGTTGTAAGGACCAGAGTGGTGACGTCTAAGCTCTCCATGTTAGAGCTGAAAGTGGAAGTTGGGAATTCTTTTTATTATGAATGTCAGGCAGCTGAGGAAGGAACAATTACTTCCTCATAGATACACCACTCATGGATTAAATGTACTTATATTGTCATATTTATGCTAAAGAAACTTTAATAATGTATGACAGCTTTGATCACAGTGATTTGTTTCTTGAATACTCCAAGGTTTACTGGTTGGATTTTTTACCATTCTGGGACATTTCCACAGAGTCCATTTGATTTTTGCATTTATACATCTATTTGCACTGCTATTCTTGTGATCTCGTCCCAGTTGACTTCCTGCCTGATATGTTCATTTTCTTAACATATGTGCTGTGTTCAACTATTTCACTTTTTCTGTAGTTTCCTTTGGACTGTCCCTGGGAGAGAAGGTGGTAGATGAAACTTCTTACCTTCAAGGTCTCACTTCTTCAAGGGTAATGAATTGCTATCTTCTCAGGCAACAGTTTCACTGAAAGCACAGGTTTCTTCCTCTTTTTATTGTTTATGTCTTTTCAAATTCCCAGGAAGTATGATTTCTAAAGCATGGTCACTGACTGGGCCACTTACATTCTTAACATAGAAACTGCTTCAGAAGATCAGGGAATCAGCCTCTTTCTAATCTTCCATGCATCTCTTAATTCAGTGTGATTCAAAAGAGTTTTAGTAACTACAATCATGTGCCATATGTTGTTTCAGGTCCTGGTAATCAAGACATGAGCAAGATCATACCAATTTCAAGATTAGATCACTGGGTCATCAGAAGACCTAGCAGTTGGAGACTGACGGCAACTGTCTACCACAATGGAAGCATCTGCATAATGACTGACCATCATCTTCTTAGTAAATATTTTCTTCTTAGATAGCATATATTTTACTTAATAACATAGATTTGATTACATACCTATATTATCTAGAGAGAGAAGTTGAGGTCAAAGACTATTTGAAGTACCTAGGTCTTTTAGGGTAACAACTAGCTATCTACTTAACTTATATCTGAAATTCAATTTTAGAGTCTTGGTTTTGGTAGATAATTAATATCTTGTTCTCATTTGATGTACTAGGAGTAACTTATATGAAAAATTAAAAGATGTGAACAAACCAGATTGAAATTTTTAAATTTAAAAATGTAATTTCATTTCTCATATACAAACAGAGACTAAAAACAGCATAAAAGAAGTTGAAAGGAGAAAGCACCATTAAAAATGGATGTTTCTTATATTCTATGAATTCACATCAGTTCAAATTAAAAGACCCACACTTTTCTGATGATACTCAAAAGCTGTCTGTTATTCACATGCTTCCTCACTTTCTCTTGCTTTCCTGCTTTCTTCTCTTCTTTCATCTCATTTTAAATCTACTTCACATATGTGTAAAGGGAAGGGAATATGATTACTGCCTTTAGAAATTTTCTTCTAAGCAGTTTAACCTGAGTATGGAGCCATAAACCTTAAATTCAAACCTTTACCACCCCCTATTTCTGTGTATTATACACTGAAATTACCCATATCTTTTATCTTCAAGATAGAGTCATAAAAGACTCTATCCTGGAGACTCTTTTATGACTCATAAAGTCATAAAAGTTACAAGAGTCATAAAAGTTCAAAGAAGTACAAAATCTACATGATGATTCCTGACCACTGCTCTGTGAGCCATAGCTTTATTTCCACTTCTTACTGAAACATCTGTTCTAGAGTTTATAATATCTAAACTTTTACCACTTTTTAAGGTTAAGAGTAAGAAAAAAACTTTATTAACATTATTGTAGGATACTGAGCTTTGGCATTGTGGGTCTTTGGATTTGTTGTTTTGGATTCAACATTTCACCCAGTTTCCCCCTCTGCATAATAAGAAAAATGATGTTGGACTTAGTGTGAAATGGTTGTTTTAACTAATGTATATAAATTTTTTTGTAAACTGAAATACATAATACAAGTAACACCTAGAATATACAACTGAAACATCACTCACAATCCATTCAAGGGGTAGAACATATGTTAGAAATTCTATAATTAATACTGATTTCCACTTTTAAAAATGATATTCAATTCTTTCATAATTGACTATAACAATAAATTAACTTGCTCAGCTATTAAAATATTTTAAATCTGAAATTCAAATTCCATTTAAAGTATAAATATTGCCTTTTCTTTTGTCTGTACTTTCATACCTGTTTAAAATATATTATAATCTATGCAAGCAGAAAACTGATTATGTATTAAAGAACAGTGTAGGCTTATATATATATCTGCATCCTTTGCTTTCTGGGTCACTTATGTTTAAATTACTGACAAAACATATCTCTAGAGCTCTCAACCATATATATGAATTTAGCTGAGGAGATTTGAAACTGAATTAAAATCTGCTTCATGTAATGCTTAGAATGACAAAATTTCTAAGTCAGTTTAGTTTTGATTAGAGAATATTTATTTTTGGTGCCAAATGTTGAAAATACAAGAAACTAAGTTGAACTTTTAAAATGCTGAGAAGGAAATGCATATGGGAAGTCATTATGACATTTTTAGCACTCCATTGTGTGGTGTAATAGAGTTTGGCTACATTTGTGTACAGGCAGTAATTTTGGGGTGGAAAGGTGGATACATATTTGCATAAAATCACAGGCTTAACAATGAAAAGAAGGTTTTTGATTCCCAGGAGAGGTTGATTGCTTCTCTGCAGAAGTTTGGTTGGACAAAACTGGACTGAGATCAGGCACAGTTAGCTATAATTTCTGTGTTTCTTAATGATGCTCTGTGGGTATGATAAATAAAAGGGACTTCACATATGCTGTGTTTATATCTATTCAAACACTATCTCACTGTATTGAAATAACTGCATTATTATGTTTTTCACCTAGTCAAGGTAAAATTTTAATGATTTAGAGAAAGCTAGGTAAGACATCTTTCTCCTACCTTCATTCCAAATATTCAGCTTTTACAGAAGAGGGAAGGAATCACTGTTACTTGCTTGGAATTCTTGTGCTCTGGGCATGACTAAGCTAACATGGATCTATTTATGCATGGAGATATTCACTGGCCAAACCTGAATCACTGGTGGGGATGTGTCAGAGTCATGTCAGGATGAGTCCATTGTGAGGGTTTGACAGTGATTTTCTTACTCTTCACTTGACATGAAAGTAGGAAAATGTGCTTGACCAAATGGATTTTCCACCCTTGCTTCCCTATAGTCAAACAAGAGGCAAAGGTGGAATTCTTTTGCTTAGAATAGGATTTTTAAAATTTTATTTCCTCATCAAAGAATTTCTATTTCTTAAGAATTCCCACGTTGGGCTTCCCTGGTGGTGCAGTGGTTGAGAGTCTGCCTGCCGGTGCGGGGGGCACAGGTTTGAGCCCTGGCTCAGGAGGATCCCACATGCCGCAGAGCAGCTGGGCTCGTGTATCACAACTACTGAGTCTGTGCTCTAGAGCCCACGAGCCACAACTACTGAGCCCGCATTTTACGGCTGCTGAGGCCCCCGCGCCTAGAGCCCGTGCTCTGCAATGAGAGAGGCCACTGCAATGGGGGGCCCTGTGCACCGCAACGAGAGGAATGGCTCTCACCAAAAAAAAAATAAATAAATAAATAAATAAATTCCCATGTTGAATAAAGGGGAATTACTTTGAAAAAACAAATCAAAGTAGGAGAAAAGCAGTGAATAAGTCAGCTTTGTTCTTTTATCTGCACCCTGGTGTTTTACAGATTAAACAAATTCAGACCTAAACTTGTAATTACCCATATTAGACTATAAATAAAAATTGGTTCCTTATTTGCTAGGACATACTAGATAAGAGCACGATTAGAAATTGCTAATAGTCTATAACTCATAAAAAACTTGCTTTTTAAATAGCTGCTCATACTTTCCTTATGATAGGTAGGCATTTCCAACGTTTTTTTTTTTTAAGTAGAGCATTTACCTCTTTTGTATCTGTAAATCCAAGGCACTGGATGAACAAAATACACAATGAGTTGGTACTCTTCCAAAGATTGTTTTTCTGCTTTGCATAGTGAATGGAACTCTTCTTTTGCAATTTTGGAAGTGAATTTTTACTATCACTTTTTGGAAGTGATAGTAAATGTACACACAGAGAGAGAAATGTTGATGTGCAGATAATATTAGTAAGAAGGAAATATGACCTTTAGGACAATGATGGCTGATATGCTCTGATATACACATGATATAATTCATTTCAGGCAGGTAAAAATAACTGAATATGTATGATAGGTCCTGATAAATAAATGGGATAAATCTCAAATATATGACAGCCAGAATCTCCTCTCATTTTCTTCCAAGAGTGTGAGGGAAGAGGAATAATGTTACATTTTGTAAGGTGAATCTGACACAGCTGTCAGTTGTATTAGCTCAGCTTCCCTTCCATAGGAAGCATGATGATGTATTAGTTCTCACTTCTCCAGGCATTTACTTTCTGTTTTGAAATAGAAAAGTGACCTCAGCTTAGTAAGTGACCTTCAGCTGCACAGAAGAAGAGCAGCTCAATACCCAAGCACAAATACTGCTGAACTAAGTGGTTTATACATATGTTCCTAGTTTTTGTGAGATGCCTAATCCCAACCCAAGAGCCACTGGCTGGGGTCTCAGAAACCACCAGGATCTGGGTTTCTAAATGATCCCAGCTTCAGACGCCTTTGGCTCCTAGGTACAAATTTTTAAGTGACAGGAGTCGCAGTGTAATGAAGAAACCAAAGTTATTTTCAAAAACTACAACTGACAAAATGCTGTTTAATGGAATAGAGCTGACAAGGCATTTGGAAAGAACTGTTCATAAATATTTAAATGCACTCTTAGGGCAAAAATTAGATTGAATTACATTAATGTGACTAATTTAGTTTGGTTTTTTTTTTCAATTACAGAAGAATTCATTTAGTGAACAAAATAGCTTTGGCTTTGCCAGCTTTAATTTTTGCAGTCTAGTCGCTTTAATTTAGCATCCTGTGTCTAGTCATGTATTTGTAAATGTTGCTAATTCATCAATAGAAGGTGAATTCAATCTCCATACTAAATAAGTTAAAGTTGAAGTTGCTGATTACAGACATCAAGTAACTTATTAGTAATTTTTTGTGTCACTTTGTTCTCTAAGTGTAGGTTCATTCTTCATGACATTGACACCTTGACAGTTGAAAAGAAATTAAGGAGAAATAAATGGCAGTTAAGCACATATATTAAAATTAAAAGAGTAACAGTGTATGATTTCAGAGATATTGAAGAAGGTAGTCAGCTGGCTGCCACATGGTCAAAACACAGGCTTATATATTGTCTGCTTTCAATCACAGGTG
The DNA here is from genome assembly GCF_003676395.1 of Aethalodelphis obliquidens. Taxonomy (NCBI): domain Eukaryota; kingdom Metazoa; phylum Chordata; class Mammalia; order Artiodactyla; family Delphinidae; genus Aethalodelphis; species Aethalodelphis obliquidens. The sequence goes on from NW_020837950.1 coordinate 52,259,453, forward strand.
CAGAGCTATGCTATTAGTCAACAACTGCATTTATTTTTTCTTTCTTTATTATTTTTTCTGTTCCAACATGTCATCCTGTTTAAGAGAATATATTTTACTACAGTACCTGATTTCTCCTACTTGAAATTCAGATGAAATAGGAATGAATCCTTAACTATTGAAGGTTTCTTGAGTCTTTGATAACTGGCTTGTAGAAGTGGAAAACACTATACAATAGTCAAGAACCCAACAATCAAGAGCAACTTCAATGAACGTAGTTTTGTCTTTGTGGAGGGCACGGCAACCTACTGTGCCATTGCTTTTTTTGTTACAGCTAGGCAAAGATGCATTAATATGCAGCAGTAATATTGTGGTTTTTCTTTTTTTACTTACCAGTGAATTTGATGTGTATTCCTACATGTTTTATTGCATAGCTGAGGTTTATAAATATGCATAAATATACAAAGCATCTTAATTATTCATTTTAAGTAGACAGAGCATTTTAGGTTGGAAGTTAGGCTAATTTTTGGAACTCTATTTTCTCAACTCTAACTGGATTTATATAAAACTTTTAGTGCTCTTTGGCAAGTATGTGAAAACAGTTTTTATTGCTTCAATCAATAAAACATTTTCATCTGAAAAATGTGCATGCCGTTCTTTTTTTAATTGAATAATAGGTTTTCTGATGTTTCTGGTATTATTTTTAAAGTAATTCATTGTATTGGCAATTATGTTTAGCCACTAAAAACAAGCATGTAAAGAGAATTTAGCTTCACAAAATAATATTCAAAAATTACTTCCTTTTATTCACTAATCTTATTCTTATTTGCTCATTGATAGCTATCATAGTAATGTTAATGATACCTAATGACATGTTTTACTTTTGGGCAGTTGCAATAATATGCCCTTTATGGACCTATTTCATTTTTGAAATAACCAGATTAGAGAGACACTACTGCCCACATTTTACACATGAAGAAACTGAGGCTCAGAATTCCAGCTCACAAGCTCAAATCCCTCGTTTGAACATTGGTTCAAATCCGTGCCCTTTCATTTACTAACCATGTTATCTTGAGGAAGCTATTAACCCATTTAGGATTACTGATTGTAAAATAGGAATAATAATGCCTGTATGATATGATTATCGGGATGTTGAAATGAAGTCATCTGTGACTGGTATAAAATGAGCATTTAATAAACAGTAGTTACTATTATAGGGTCTAACTGCTCTACCTGTGATTTTGAGCCCACTTGGTGCCCAGAAATTTCTTCATAATTTATGTCTCCTTTCATTTCTCTCATCAATTTCTCCTTATCCACTAGAATCTAACCTTCAGACTACAAACATGTCCTCATTTCATCTATCCTAATGAAAGAAAACAAAACAAGCAAATAAAAATATCTAGACATTTAAAATAAATAATTAGCAAACCCTTTCCTCCAAAACTTTGCAACACACTGCAAATCATTGTTGTGCCCTTTCTTATCTGCTAAAGTTAACAAGTTAACCTATAATAATAGAAATCTGAATAGGAATCACTTTCTCACTACGCATCATTTTTTAAAAAATAATTGCAATGTGGTTTTTATGAAAGTAATATATGTTTTAAATTAAATAATTAAAATTATTTAATAACCAAAACAAAAAAGGAGACAGAAATGGAGGAGGAGGAGGAGGAGGAAGAGGATGAGGAGGACAAGGTTCAGTTGGAAGGAAGGAAGGAAGGAAGGAAGGAAGGAAGGAAGGAAGAAGGGAGGAAGAAGGAAGGAAGGAAGGAAAGAATGTAGGAAGGAAGGGAGGGAGGGAAGGAGAGAGGGAGGAAGGAAGGAAGGAAGGAAAAAGGGAGGAAGAAGAAAGGAAGGAAGGAAGGAATGTAGGAAGGAAAGGAGGGAGGAAGGAAGGAAGGGAGGGAAGGAGGGAGGGAGGGAGGGAGGAAGGGAGGGAAGGAGGGAGGGAGGGAGGGAGGGAGGAAGGAAGGAAGGAAGGAAGGGAGGGAAGGAGGGAGGGAGGAAGGAAGGAAGGAAGGAAGAAGGGAGGAAGACGGAAGGAAGGAATGTAGGAAGGAAGGGAGGGAGGAAGGGAGGAAGGAAGGAAGGAAGGAATGTAGGAAGGAAGGGAGGGAGGGAAGGAGGGAGGGAGGAAGGAAGGGAGGAAGGAAGGAAGGAAGGATGGAAGGATTTTACATTATGGAAGATGAAAATTAACTTAGTATCCCCAAACTTCCAGCCCTTTTCCACCCGCAGGGTTCCCTTTTATTCATCCTAACAGTATATCCAAAGGAACTCTGAAACTTCTCCCTGCAGTTAAACACATCAAAGAATTTTTTATTCCATTTCCTTCTCCTGAAGCTGCTTCCATCCTGTGTGATCTCTCTCCAGCCACAGCCATGGTCTTAGGGTGTCCTTCCTCAACTGTGTATCTTCTGTCCTTGCCTTCTCTCTTGTGTCTAATCCCAAGTTCATAGATCCTGCATCTTCCTCTCTTTTAGCCTGCTCTCCTTTGGAGTCTGCTCATCCCACAATAGTTTCCTGGGAAGGGATGCATGGGAAATGTATCTTTAAGTACTTACATGTCTGAAAATAGCTTGATAGTGGCCTCAACCCTAATTGATATTTGGGTATGGAGTTTTGGATTGTAAATCAATTTGTCTCAGCCTTCTGAAGGTCTGCACCACTGTATTCAGACTCGTGGGATTACTCTTGAACAGTCTGATGACATTTTAATTTATGTTGCATTGTATAAGACTGGCTTATTATTTTCTCCTTAGGATTTTTTTCTATACCACTATATTCTGAATTACTGGATGATCGCCCCTGGGAAGATTATTTTTCCAATTGTGACAATGGGCAATTATTGTGATCCTTTAATATGAGATTAAATTTTCTTTGATTCCTTTGAATATCAAAATATTTGATAATTTCTTCCCACTTTTTGTTGGTTTAATCTTCCATTCCTGTTAGTAGTATATTAGACATTTTATATAATATTTTGTTCCTCTTTTTCATTTTCTATCTTTGTCTTTTGTACTCCTTTCTAAAAGATTTCTTCAACATTATCATAAGATTTCATCAATTGTTTATTGACCTTCGGCTGTTGAATGATAATTGAATTAAGTATTAAAAAGTTTATTGATGAAAATAAAAAGGATTCAAGCGTTGATACATAGTACAACACGGATGAACCAGGAAAACATATGCTAAGTGAAAGAAGCCAGTCACAAAATACCATATATTATGTGATTCAATATGAAATGTTGAGAATATGCAAATCCATAGAGACAGAAATTAGATTAGTGGTTGCCTAGGCCTTGAGGTGTCAGAGAGAAATGGGGTGTGACTGATAATGGGAACAAGATTTCTTTTTAGAGGAATAGAATGTTCTAAAATTGATTGTGGTGATGGATGTAAAACTGTGAATACATTAAAATCATTGAATTTTATACTTGAAGCAGGCGAATTGTTTGATATGTGAATCATATCTCAATAAAGCTGTTATGTATATTTTAAAAAGCTTATTTGTGAACCTTGAAAACAGTAAACTAACTTAAAGAAACAAGTCACAAAGGCCACATGATATATGACTTCGTTTCTATGAAATGCCAAGAATAGGCAAATCTAGAGAAACAGAAAGCAGATTAGTGGTTGCCAAGGGCTGGTGGAATTGGAGGAAATTGGAGAGTGAAAGCTAATGAGTATAGTTTCCTTTGGGGTAAAGAAAATATTCTAAAAGCTGACTGTGGTGATGGTTTCACAACTCTGTGAATACACTAGAAATCACTGAATTGTACACTGTAAGTGGGTGAATTTTATGGTATGTAAATTATATCTCAACAAGGCAGTTAAAACACAACAGAACAGCCTATTGACATTCTGTTTGTGCTTGTGTATGAAGGGGCTTGTTGAATGGCAGCTTTACTCTATAGTGAAGTTTTATTTGGATCTCTAATGGTCCATGTCTCTAGGTTTGCTTTGTTTTTTTCTCCTTCAGACTGTTCAGTTTCTTCAGAGATAAATTTTCTGATCTCTTGCTGAGTTTATAATCTGAGTGGCCACACAACAGTAGTTGGTTAGAGAACCAGGATCGGAATCACAGGTTAATTTTTAGAATTTCACTTAATTTTGTGGTGCAGGGCAGCTTTTCACCCTCACCCTTAGGTATCCTTGGCATTCCTGGATCTTGGTTTGTTCTCACTTAGTTTTTCCAGAAGATAAATCATTCATTTCTTGCCTACTCTTGAAGACATATTCACCTGTCTGTCTGGGGTGAGATGAGGGCAAATCTGGACATTTAAATGCTTCCTTAACACCAACAGTTAATTAGGTCTACCCTTCACCCTGCCCACAGTGCCTCCACTTCAGGGATTTTTTCATAGGTTCTTTCTGCAGCACAGATAGCTTGTTTCATCTTGCCATCCTCCTCAACATGTACTTGGTTTTCAGCTTTCTCTGTGTTTTAAGTCATTTACTGCTTATCCATCTACTTTCCACATCTAAAATATTCTGACACCTCACCTCTCCCCTGATGGTCATTCCCTCTCTAGTTTTCTCTAATTCTCTATCTCTAGATGGATGACAGATTAGATAGATGACAGATAGATAGATAGATAGATATTGAATAGAGAAATGACAGATGGATGAATGGATCGATGGATAGGTTGATTGATAGATAGATGATACATAGATCTGATAGATAATTTCAGGCCCTAGGAAGAAGAGTAAAACATATGTGTTCCGTTCTTCATTCTTTACCCTTCACCTTAGTGAAATCTCCCTTTCTCCTTTGCTCTCCTACACAGGTGTTATCAATGACCAAACCTAACGACCAGTCCTATTTTTTCTCCAAGTCCTATTCAATTTCTGATTGAATTCTACTTGCTAAGTTTTCTTTTATTTACAGAGACTTAAAAAGAACAATTTTGCCCTTGAGTGCTATAACCCTACTATTAAAGTTTTCCTCACACTTCTGTTATTAATTTTTTAGTCTCAATTCACTACTCCATTTTGGTCTCTGACTGTTTCTTAACTTTCTGTTAACAGAATAAGAATGGGGAGACCAGGGCACATGTTTTTGCCTAGTGTTACTATGTTTTCTTCTGTAAAACTCCGTGAAGATTTGGCATTGCTCCTTTTCCAGAGGAACTGGATGTTCTTAGGGCAGAGAGTTATTGCTCTGCAGGAATCCTTGCCTAGGCTTCACCAGATCAATATGCATGATAATTGTTTGACACATGATACTCTTGTTTCTTTGATTCCAAGAAACATGCTAACATGTAGTGTTGACAGAGAGAACATTGATTATTTCAGCAAGATCTAAACTTGGGAATGAAAAATAGACAGAATGAGTCCTTTCTAATTTTATTTCATGAGACAATAATTCCAAAATATTTGATCTAGCAAGGGGGAAATGCAGGTTATTAAAATATCACGAGAATGACAATATAACTGAAAATATGCTTTTGGGAATAATGAAGAATTTTGCTTTCTAGTCAACTTTAAAATTCTCCATTGTGTCATAGAAAAAAAAATTTTTTTAAGCTATTTGCTTTAAAATGACTTTTTTTTTTTTTTTTTTTTTTCGGTACGTGGGCCTCTCACTGTTGTGGTCTCTCCCGTTGCGGAGCACAGGCTCCGGACGCGCAGGCTCAGCAGCCATGGCTCACGGGCCCAGCTGCTCCACGGCATGTGGGATCTTCCCGGACCGGGGCACAAACCCGCGTCCCCTGCATCGGCAGGCGGACTCTCAACCACTGCGCCACCAGGGAAGCCCTAAAATGTACTTTTGAATGCTTTTATTTTCAGACACTTGAGAGAATGGGTAGGAAGAGGATATAAAATAAACCTAAATTCCTCTTAAATACCAAACACATCAAGGATATGAATCAAGATTACTCTGCAATGTGTCATTAATTTTTTTGATTTTATAATTTTGGGTGCAAAATTAAAATATCAACTCTAACTTGTTAGTTTATTTATGTTCATAATGTATGACTGTTGATAGATAATAAATATAAAATACACTTACATTTTAACATTCTTAACTATATATGTCGAATTTCGCAGTCATAACCAAGTTAATCAGTACCTACAAGAAAATGAATTATTTCACAACAAATGAGTGGAGACTAAAAACACAAGAGGCTGGTGATGGTGTCTGAATATTTTTACCAATTTATATCATAGGTGCCAGTGTTGAAACTCATTATTTTCTAAATGATGATCTCTGACTTATGGTCATTCTGAAATAATTTGAAGGCTAAGGACACTATTATAAAACCACTGATACTCTCTCAAATATCTATCTCTTTATATTGAAATAAGAACTGCAGCAACTAATCAGAAGCTTCTCTAGGTCACTTTCCTCCTTGGGTGGAGTTCTTTGGGTGTTGATTTATCTACTTGGAATATTTTTTTCCCAATAGGTAAATTCCTTTATCTTTCAAATCTCAACTTTAGTGTTACCATTAATGTGAAGCTCTCTTTCTTTCCAAGATAGATTTAAGAGACTATTCATGTTATTTTCTACTGAACTACCTCTCTGTATTTCTGCAAATATAATGTTACGATAGCTTATTTGCATAAATATCTTTTTCCTGGATTCTAAATTCTTTGAGGACAGGGAATGTGTCTTTTTATTGTTTTATATCTGAAGTATTTAGGAAGATTTGTGTAATATCATAAGTACTTTAAATATTATATGACCACATAGATTATTTATTCCAATAAATATTTTTGAGCAGTTGTATGGTGCTATGTATAAATTCCTGGGGACAGATAAATGAATAAGATCTGTTTTAAACCTTCTAGTATTTCATAGTGTATTGTGCTTATAATACACCTCGACTATATAACAGTGTGTTGAATATTTATATAAAGTGCTTTGGAAACAGAGAGTGGAAAATGTTGAATTTCCTTGAAGTGAAGGGGGAAATGTCAGGAATTATTTCCCAGACGAGGGATTATTTGAATTTAAAGAACAAATGTAATAGCCATTTTACATATGGGGCAGAAATTTCTAGGGGAGGGAATAGCTCATGCAAAAGTATAAAAATGTGAAAGAGCATTGGATATTTTTGAAATGACTCCATGGCTAGAATGAGGTTGAAAACTAAGCAGGAGCCAGAAAATTGCAACATTTCATGTCATGATAAGGAATTTCATCGTAATCTTTCTGTTAATGGGACTGCATGGCAGGGGGAAAAGCAGCATCACATACACATTTAAAAAATATAATTTTAGTTGCAGTATGGAGGATGAAACTCTGAAGGTGCATGAAGGCACTGTAAGTAAGATACCAAGTGGAAAATAATTAAACTCTAAGGCAGTGGGGATGGAGAAGAGAGGGTAGGATTAAAATATATTTACAAGGTTTTCAATAAAGATGCTTAGTCTTTTGCTCAGTTGGGGACATCTTCACAACTGGCATTTCAAATGATACCATGTTGTTCATTCATTCATTTATTTATACAATCGATCATTATCTAACAAGTACTATATGTAATCAGTCACTATTCTAGTTACTGGAGATTCAGCAGCGAAAAAAAATCAACAAAATTTCCTTCTGTCATGCAGTTTATCTTCGAGTGGAATGTAAGGAAGTGGCTCGTTAAGGACTGGCATCTTGAAGATGGAACATATTAGGGCTGTATATTAATTCTAATCATGCCAAATTTAGGTAAAACGGATGGGCATACAACAGCTCCTGCTATAGTTTTCATTCCCTTGTCTCTTAATTTTATAAATTTCAACAGATACTTTCTTCCTTGCCTCAGGAAATTAAAGGAGGGTTTTCACGATGAAACGGACATAATTTATGTATTAATTAACTTTAGACCTATTGACAGTGGAGAATAAGGTCTCCTGGTATCTATATGCTGCTGAGATTTAGCATGCTTTTTCTTCCCCTTGGTTAACTTCAGCAGGCCTCTCATCATGTTCGCTGCCAAATTCTGACAAATCAGTTTATAAGAAATGGCACGAGACAATGCCAGCATATAAAAGAAAATTAAATTTCACACTGAGAAAGGTGCTAATATCATTTAAGCTGACAGTCAGCTGTACCTGTGCCAGCCACTTTCACTAGGGGTGATTTTTTTTTTTACTTTTATTTTTATTACATATCATTTAAATTTCTTCTGGCCTCAATGCAAAGTTATGCATAGCTGCTACTAGTTGTATTTTTTGACAGTCACAGCCTGTAAGTGCTAAAGGTGACAAAGTAAAACAAAAAAAACTCTATCAGTTAATAGACTCCTAGATTTAAGCAATTTAGAACTACCAAAGTGATATCATTTCACTGGAAATTCAAATGTAATGGCAGGGAGCACTTTTTAGGTCTTGAATAAAATAGTCATTTGACTAGAAGAAGCCAATCCAGCTGACTATTTCCTTTTCTTCTCTTTGAGTGACATTTAAATCTCACTTTTCACAGAATCTAACAGTTTGTTACATAACAAGACTTAAGAATTTAATTTTGCATCTGCACACAGACACCAGGAATGGTTCTTGGAAACTACTTACTACCTGAAGCTGGTCAATTACTGTACTGCAGTGAGATGATTTGTATTTTCTGCAAAAAAAAATGACTTGGAATGAAAAGGTCACTTCTTTATAGTCTGCTCAATTTAGTCAGATTATGCTCAGTCTAAATATCAGTTCTTTTCTTCCCCAGGAGTACCAATTAGTATTAAAATAGAACCTTACACCTTATTGTTCTTTGTACATTACCTTGTCAAAATAGTACTGATTAGTACTAAGAGAAGGACCTATCTAAGTTACAGCTTTCTTTCAGTGAACAGTCTAGGTTGCTTGGGTTTGGAGTAGGAGTGAATCAGGGAAAGAGTGCCATCTTTTTACGATGTATTTTGCAGTCTTAAGAAATAACTTGGGCTTCCCTGGTGCCGCAGTGGTTGAGAGTCTGCCTGCTGATGCAGGGGACACGGGTTCGTGCCCCGGTCCGGGAAGATCCCACATGCCTCGGAGCGGCTGGGCCCATGAGCCATGGCCGCTGAGCCTGAGCGTCCGGAGCCTGTGCTCCGCAACGGGAGAGGCCACAACAGTGAGAGGCCCGCGTACCACAAAAAAAAATAAAATAAAATAACTTTTAGTGGTTCACAAAAATTACAAAAATAACAAAACAATCTTAGCATTAGGCAGGAAATGGGTTTTTTTATAACATATATATAAATAATACTTTGCATTTCCATAACATTTAAAGGTTTCAAAACTATTTCATATATATGTTTCACTACATATTAGTTATAAAAGATGAAAAGCTTAATAATTCATTGATTGACATGGGTAATACATTATGATCTAATGGAAAAAAATGGGTTGAAATTTAGAAATCACTAACTAATTGGGTTCTCTTGTATGGGTTTTTCCATTTTATTATACTCTGGTCTGATTTCTATTAAAAATATATTTGTTTTCCTTCACATTTATTTCACATGAACAATATGAGTCATAACTGAAACCTTATGTAAAGTGTTTATATTTCCTTGTACAAAATATACAATGCAGGTATTTCCACTATGATCCCAACCAATTACCCTAACTGGTATGTACGCCTCCATTTTATCTGCTGAGGATGACAAGTATGTTCAACTTACAACAGATCTAAAATCATGTTAATCTGAGTCTTCTTCAAGTGTTGCATTAGCAGAATTTCTAGACTTTTCCCAGTATCTTCTCCTAAAATATTTTAAGGAAATCCCAGGAGCACTTATATGTGTTACCCCCAAGACCCTAGTCTCTAACAGCTTTCAGGTCCTAGATAAAGTCACTTATTTTTTAAGAGACTATAATAAGACAGGATTGTCTCATACATGATTAGCCTGACTGCCTGAATGATCCAGGTTCTTTTCAATCATGACAATTCCGTTGCCCACTGCTCTCTGCAGTTGAGTCTTCTCATATCTCTTAAGTTAACAGAAGAGTCGTTTTATTGTTATCAGATGGGCAAGTAGTCCAGACCACCCTCTTCTACTTGTGGCGTATGAATACAAATGGAGTATCTCATACATGCACTTAAATATTTTACAGTTACAAATCAGCAAATGAACTTAAAGAAAATGTGTTCTATCCTACTAAATCGATATGCCTTCAGAGAGAATAAACAGTATGCAATGTTAGCAATGAACTTTGCTCCTCAGTCACTGTGTGCAGCTGTTGGAAATGTCTTGTTAATTTGTGAATTTCACTCAAATCATGTATTGGAGCTCAAAGGACTAGAAAAGAGGCCCTTGACACTACTCAGAAAGGATGCTTCAGCATGCAAGAATTGTTTGCTGTAATGTGACCTAAGAGGAAGGGTGTGCCATGTCAATCATTTGCCACTTCTCTTTCTAAGCACCTCTCCTGCTCAAGTCCTCCCTGAACTCCAATAAGTGTCTATTTGTGATGTTGACCAGGGCACAAGCCACAGAGTTCTCGGTATCTGACATAGTGGTGTTTTGTTTTAATGTCAAAACACGAGAGGTGGGGAGACTCAATTCCCTGAAGCTGGAATGCAATCATTTGTAAAGTAGGTATCGATGGTTGCAGGTTTTGCTGTGCCACACTTGTGTGCCAGATCCTGAGTTACAGAAAAACCTGAAAGTGCTAGATTAAACGTATCTAGTGTGTGCGTGTGTATGTGTGTGCGCGTGGCCTGGGTGTGTGTTTGATACGAAGAAACTCTAAGGTACAGGTCCCGGGTTAGGGGCTCCTCTTGCCATTACAGCCTCACTTACAGGCTTCTTCCTTCAGATGCAGTCCTCCCTCCTCTCCTCAGTGTATCTCAATCTTGCACAGCCCATGGAAGCAATGCTGTGTTTTGCCTCCTGGTCTCTTGCTCAGTTAGGTCTTTCTCCAGCCACAGTTTCCCAGGGACTTCTCATTCCTCCTTCCAGCACAGCCTTCTTTGGAGCTCTTCCCCACCTCTCACCCCTCTGGCATTCAAACAAGGACAGGTTTAAACCAGACAGACAAAATTTAAATTTTTCTCTACAGACTTTCTGTATTCTATGCAAATTAAAATATGCCTAGATTAACATTTTAAGTGTTCCTGCAAAATCTGTGGTTTGTGAGAAGTCTCAAATTTCCACAGCTGTAGCCCACTGGGAAAAAAACTCTAGTGAGACGTGATGACTAATTCTATAAACTGCTGCAGGTACTTTTGCTCTTGGAGTCTGAGGAAATGTTGCCACATACAACTTGAGCACCTTTCCTCAAATGGAAGAAGAGTAGTGTTATGTAAAATCAATTGCACATGGTGTCTTAAATCCCCACACTCAGTGTTACCATCTTATTCTCCTAAACCTTTCCACAGAAGTAAATTTCAAAAATACAATTTATTGTAAAACCTATATATTTATTTATTTTTGCTGTATGCGGGCCTCTCACTGCTGTGGCCTCTCCCGTTGCGGAGCACAGGCTCCGGACGCGTAGGCTCAGCGGTCATGGCTCATGGGCCCAGCCGCTCCACGGCATATGGGATCTTCCCGGACCAGGGCACGAACCCGTGTCCCCTACATCGGCAGGCAGACTCTCAACCACTGCGCCACCAGGGAAGCCCATAAAACCTATATTAATATGGAACTCTTCACTGGCATTAAAATTCAGGGGATACACACCAAAAAAAAAAATTCAGGGGACACTGAGTTGCATACAAATTAGGTTAGCCATACATTTAAGTGTGCTAACTTTCATCCCAAACTCACTACAAAAGTCAACTCAAATGGTTATGTTTCTAGATGAAACTTGTTCAAAATTTGGGATTTTTTTTCCCCCTCCACCATCTAAAGAGAAATTTTACACCCAGGGAAAGGGAGAATGATATTAACTGAGCTAAGGTTTAAAAGGAAAAGAAAGGTAAGAAATGCTGTTTTATTAAGAGACTAAACTACGTATCAGAGACTGCTTTTCAAGCAATTTAACCTGCAACATTAACTTTATGCTAAGAAGACATAATGACTATTTTTAAATCATAGCTCATTAAAATGCAATGAAATGTCCAATTCCAGACAAGATAGTATAACCAGGATAAGATTTACACACCTAGTAAAAAAAAAGTCACACAAAATACATGAAAGAATTGTACTCCTGCCAGGGCCATGAGGGACTCCTCACTGTGAGAACCTTGCAGGGTTCCTGGAGAGAAAGCCCAAGAAACTTCTGTGGCCTCACTAAAGCTATGGCTTCCTAGGAGTTTCTCACTCTCATGCTAGTCCGTACAATGTCCCCAGCAAGTCTTCAAAATTACTTTTCCTACCTATTCATGGCTCCAGCAGGAGCTTCTGTTCCAAGTAAACAGAGCTCAGTTCCTGCACATCTCTGGGTGTGCCTATCTCCCAAGATTTGGAAGTAATTTTTTGCCTGTGACCTCAATTTTCTGATGGGTCCAGGAAAGATCACTGATTTTCAGTTTGCCCAGCTTTTTCTTGTTGTAGGACAAGAGTGATGACTTCCAAGCTTTTTATATGTTGGAACTGAAACATGAATCACCACCACAGTCTTATTTTCTATTATTATCCTCTACTGAGAAAAGTTTCATTTACTGATTATTTTTTGTATTGAATTTCAATATTCCTTACAAGAGAAAAGATGTCTCTAAATTTATTGCTTCTAAGTAAATTATATTTTACCTATGAGCAAATCAATATTTAAAGCTTCAGAGTATCATATTTAACATATAATCTTTGCTGGTAAAGCCTAAATTTGGGGCAAAAAAAATGACTCAAAGGAAAGGTAAGGTAGAATGTGCATTTTTTTCTCTCTTCAGATGATAAAGGGGAAAATGAGGAGGAATATCCTAGATAAATGACATTAAACATCTGCAGCAAGGTCTGGCTGTTGATGGTATGAAATCTGGAATCAGAGTGTCTATTTGATCACATTCCAGCTCCCTGTCACTCACTAGCTGTGTGACCTTGGACAAGTTATTAAATTATTAGTTCTCCAAGTTAAGTGGGATGATGTAATCTCTACATTGTTGGGAGTACCATCTGCTTGCCCTTCTATCTCTGCAGGTATCCCACTGACCTGGCTAACAGCCTCTCCTCTTTCCCTCATCTACCAGGCCTGCCATATTCCGCCTTCCGTGCAAGCCAGTTGCCCAGTTTTGTCATATGTACCTATATATTTTCTGGGACATGGCTTACTTTAATCATGGAGTGGTTGAATTTTGCAATTTCCAATTATTTTCTGTATCTTTTATGGATTTATGATATTTGCTTGATTATATTACACATTTTAACTAATTTAAGCACGTTCTTGATACTACCAGAGTTAATATGTTGTATTTTAGACACAATTTGGGTCTTAAATTCCGAAGGGTATCTGTCAGGCAGAAAGCCTGACGTCAAAGAAACGGTATGATGCCTCTAGTCTGTGTAGAAGCTCATGTTTTCCAGGGCATTAACTGTACTGGTTGAGATGCAGACAGGAAATCTCATATCTGGGACTCGTCTCTGGGGGCAACAATATTTTTTTTTCTTTCCTGTGTTTCTGCTTCCTCAGGATGCATTTCTTAAATCTTCAGTGCATTTAAAGTCCAGCCTAAAAATTTTTTCCTTGTTAAAAATCAATCCTTTTTTTTTCTAGAATCTAACCCAAAATATTTGAGCATTAGTAAATATTTTCAGGATTATTTTATGTTATTCTGCCTGGGTGACAAGGGTGAGTGTAGTGCAAAGGTAATTATATATATTGAAAATCCCGCATTCCAAAAATAAATATATGTATTTTCCTTCAAATTTAAATATATTTTTGTTTTAAAAAATCAAACTGGTTAAATCTTAAAGAAAGATAATTTTTTTTTTTTTTGCGGTACGCGGGCCTCTCACTGTTGTGGCCTCTCCCGTTGCGGAGCACAGGCTCCGGACGCGCAGGCTCAGTGGCCATGGCTCATGGGCCCAGCCGCTCCGCAGCATGTGGGATCTTCACGGACTGGGGCACGAACCCGTGTCCCCTGCATCGGCAGGCGTACTCTCAACCACTGCGCCACCAGGGAAGCCCGGAATTATTTATTTTTACGTAAATGTGAGGATCATGATTTTATTTACAGATGAAATGATATAATATTTGAGACTTACTTAAAAATAATCTAGTTGGGGCATAAGTGGATTGGGAATATAGATGAAACAAGAATGTCTGAGTGTTAGTAATTATGCTTGTATATGTTTATAAATTTCCATAATAATAAGTTAACGAAATAAAGATGGGACAAAGAAAAATACAGTATTATAATTAGTAGTGAAAGCCTATGAGAGGGGAGAACTTTAATTAATGTAAAGAATAAGGTCAGCTGAAGGCTTTTCCTGTGCTCTTAAAGGATGTTTTCATTCACCTATTGTGTACCCTTGGGCAAGTTACTGACCTTCTCTGTGCTTTAATTTTCTCATCTGTAAAACAGTACAGTCTGAGATTATTATGTGAAATTATTAAATGAGAAGAATACTTTCAAAGTGAGTAGAACATATATAAACCAACCAACATATATAAAGAACTTCATATGTATTAACTATTAATGTTACTTCCTGGAATGGTGGCTAAAATAAATATTAACTATAGCTATAGTTATAGTTTGTGAGAATCAAAGGGGATATTTGGCTAGGATTTGAATTTTTTTTCTAAGTTCAGTGTAATTGAAAGATTCTGTACTTGAACTCTTACTATTCCATGGATATTGAGCTTAGCCCAGGGTTAGACAAGAAAAACAAACAAAAACAGGACACAGTCCAGGTCTCTCCACTTCAAGTAGCTTAGGATCTGGGTGAGAGAACAAGAGAGGGCCAAGGGAGTGAGGAAGAAACACCTTAAAAACACATAAGGATACATTTAAGTAACTTTCTCATGTTTAATTCATCAGTGTCAGGGATAACAATACAAATTTCCAGTATCCAGATGTCCCAAATCAACGGTCCTTACTCCCTCTTATTATGCTAAACTGTCTGCCACAATTTTGTTTCAAAAATCAGTGTGAAATAGAGAGAAGGAATATTTGTTCAAACTGTCATGAATGTCTAAATCTAGATAATCTTCCAAATGAATTGGATCTGGGAGGGTGAGGCCACATTCTTTTGTTCCCTGCTTGTATCTGGTTAGTTTGCACAGTACTTGGCCTTGAGTGCGCACAAGAAATATTTCTTGAATGATTTAACAAATGAATGAAACAGGTGTCTATATTTGACTATGTTTCGTGGGATAATTTGTTGTTCTGTATGTTAATACACAAAAATTACAATTCCTCTGTGATTTTATTGTTTTCTTGGTGAGAGAAAAATAATATTAATTGAAAAATTTAAATAATAAGTGTAAAAATAGGCCAATTTTTAATAGTTTGATAGAAGCTTATCTTTTCAAAATAAAATACTTAGGAATAAATCTAACCAAGGAAGTGAAAGACTTATATGCCGAGAACTCTAAAACATTGATAAAGGAAATTGAAGATGATCAAGGAAATGGAAATCCCATGCTCTTGAATTGGAAGAATTAATATAGTTAAAATGGCCATAATACCCAAAGCAATCTACAGATTTAATGTGATCCCTGTCAAATTACCCAAGACATATTTCACAGAATTAGAACAAATAATCCTAAAATTTGTACAGAACCACAAAAAAACCCAGAATTGCCAAAACAATACTAAGGAAAAAGAACAAAACTGTAGGCATAACTCTCCCAAACTTCAGACAATACTACAAAGCTACAATAATCAAAACAGCATGGTACTGGCACAAAAACAGACATATAGATCAGTGAAACAGAATAAAGAGCTCAGAAATAAATCCATACAGCTATGGTCAATTTATCTCCATCAAAAGAGGCAAGAATAAACAATGGAGAAAAGACATTCTCTTCAGTATGTGGCATTGGGAAAGCTGGACAACCACATATAAATCAATGAAGCTAGAACACTTCCTCACACCATTCACAAAAATAGACTCAAAATGGCTTTGAGACTTATATACAAGACATAACACCATAAAACTCTTAGAAGAGAACAAAGGCAAAACATTCTCTGACGTAAATTAATATTTTCTTAGGCCAGTCTCCCAAGGCAAAAGAAATAAACACAAAAATAAACAAATGGAACCTAATCAAACTTGTAAGCTTTTGCACAGCAAAGGAAACCATAAACAAAATGAAAAGACAGCCTACGGATTGGGAGAAAATATTTGCCAACAATGTGACTTACAAGGGATTGATTTCCAAACTATACAAATAGCTCATACAACTCAATATCAAGAAAAATGAACAATCCAATCAAAAACTGGGCAGAAGACCTAAATAGACATTTCTCCAAGGAAGACATACAGATAGCCAACAGACACATGGAAAGATGCTCCACATTGCTAATTATTAGAAAAATGCAAGTCAAAGCAAAAATGAGGTGTCACTTCACACGAGTCAGAATGGCCATCATCAAAAAGTCTACAAATAATAAATGCTGGAGAGGGTGTGGAGAAAAGGGAACCCTCATACGCTGTTGGTGGGAATGTAAATTGGTGCTGCCACTAAGGAGGACAGTATGGAGGTTCCTTAAAAAACTAAAAATAGAACTACCATATTATCCAGCAGTCCCACTCCTGGGCATATATCCAGAAAAGACAAAAACTCTAATTTGAAAGATAAATGCACCCCAATGTTCACAGAAGCACTATTTACAATAGCCAAGACATGGAAGCAACCTAAGCACCCATCAAGAGATGAATGGATAAACAAGATATGTATATATAAATATATATTTATATATATTTATACACACACACAATGGAATATTACTGTCATAAAAATGAATGAAGTAATGCCATCTGCAGCAACGTGGATGGACCTAGAGATTATCATACTAAATGAAGTAAGTCAGACAAAGACAAATACTATATGATATCACTTACATGTGGAATCTAAGAATAGTACAAATTAACTTACTTAAAGAACAGAAACAGACTCAGAGACATAGAAAATGAACTTGCAGACATAGAAAATGAACTTGCCAAAGAGGAAGGGGGGAGGGATAAATTAGGAGTATGGGATTAACAGATACATGCTACCATATGTAAAAAAGATGAACAACAAGGATTTATTGTTACTATATTCAATATCTTATAATAACTTATAATGGAAAAGAATTTTAAAATATAATTATAAAACCACATCACTTTGCTGTATACCTGAAACTAACACAATATTGTAAATCAACTATACTTCAATTAAAAAAATTATCTATTCAAGTTTAAGGACAAGATACCACACTCATGGTGGCCTCAAATCTGAACTCTGCTTAGAATTTTAAATCATATATATGTAAAAATTAATATAGAAACATCAATTATATAGAATTTGGAGACCAGAATGGGGAACTCTCCTGCCCTAGGTTGGTAGCAGAGCCCAACAGGAAGTAGAAAGGCTCCCTTTCTTTCCTGGCAAGAGCTCAACCAATGAAAGATTGTCACAACTCAACCAATGAAAAGCCATGAACTCCTTGTTTACTATAGCCCTCCCGATTTCCTTTTTCTCTCTATGAAAGAGCTCTCCTTTCCATTTTTGCTGAGGAGTTGCACATGGTTTTCCATGGTTATAGATCCCAAATTGCAATTCTTTGCTGATCCCAAATAAACCCATTTTTGTTGGAGAAATAACCGGCATTCTCTTTGTTTAGGTCGACATATATAAAAGAGATTATTTAGCTCTTTATATTCTGGAGTATTTTAATCCTTCTCACAGATAAGAAGGAAAACTATTACAATGGCTAGCATTTATGACAATAAAAGTCATTCTTAGCTCTCTTAATTGTAGAGGTGGGGGTATGAAAATGCAGTTTAGAAGCCTCAGTTTTGAACCAAGATGGGAGCTAATGTGTGAGGAGCTTTCCAGAAGGTGAATGCTATTTAGTTCAGAAATTAAAGATGCTGATCATACTGAAGCATGGATTTTGAATAATATTTCAATCTTTTTCACTACAACATATTTTTAACTTACATATATGTTTTACCCTTCTCATGCTCATAGTTTTGCTTCTTTAACTCTATTTCATTGAGTACTTGCTAATAAAGAGCTATTGTGAACCAACATTATTCTTGCTCTCATATGCACAAAGAATCCTTATAAAAGATCTCGTAGAAGACTATAGAAATATAAGGCATAATGTGTTTATGGTGAGGTGTGGGAAAAGGACAGATGTGGAGGACATTTCTGAAGATTCTACAACCCTACCTGATCAGGCTGACTACTCTGACCATCCATTTGTATAAGACTGTTTGCAAATTACTTAACAATTACTTGGGCAGCCCTTTTGCCGATCTGTATTTACTGGTGGGGTCAAAGATTGGGAAGACATAATGAGAAAACTGAAGTGACTCTATGAATAGATGAACTCCCAAACAGTGAATGTGAGTCTAGGAAGTTAGGAGATTGTGATTCTTCTGTAAATAAGTACCAAGTCTATTTTCTATGAAACTATTAAGAACACATGAATTTAGAACTTAGAAAGGGATTTGCTCTTCAATTATTACTATTAAATTTCTTCACTGTCTCGTTTTCTATGTTGGAAAGTTTAAAAGTATATTTTGAATGAATCATCAATAACTTTTAGAACAATTTGCAAAGTTAATTATATAAACATACAAATCATAATAAACAAGGAAGTTTTGTGAAAGACATGTTTCAGAAAAACAGATTTACAGGTTTCAAAAAGTTAGAAACATTCTTACATTTTCAATCCTTACCTGTCATTGCACTTGCTGATTTCATCCCCTCCTTTTGGCTAGGGCATGAAAATTCAAGTAGGTCATATATAGGATGATGAAAAGTTTTCATCCATAACACTTTTCTACTGTATTGTTTTTTCATCCATAATGCAACCCTTTATGGGTCTCTGATCTATCCCAGTCGCTGTCAAAATGATTGATGAAGCTGTTGCTTGAAAAATATTTGGAAGCTTGGGTCCATAGATTTGTGGACAAGAGAGCAACAAAAAGCCTTATGAACATGGCTACACTATACCCCTGGTGGGTCAAAAAGACTAGAATTTGTATGAAGTATTTATTTAAAAAAAGAATTAGTCAAAAGTAATTTTTAACAAAAAACATTAAGTTTTGAATTGGTCTTGGGTTGACTGTTTTATGGTGAGTATAGCTGAATCATTTTCACGTGCTCAGTCCAAAGACTTTTAAAGATCACACATAGATTTCATCAAGGACCAATGTTATCCTTACAATCTAGGTGTTCTATACTTGTCACATACTTAGATTTAAATTATATAAACCTCAGTTTATCATGTACATGTAGTAGTATCATGTCAGTTATCTTTTTGCTTTGTCTTCCTTTTTTTTTCCTGGCATTTTTTTTTTTTTTTCCATTACACGGGCCTCTCACTGTTGTGGCCTCTCCCATTGCGGAGCACAGGCTCCGTACACGCAGACTCAGCGGCCATGGCTCATGGGCCCAGCCGCTCTGCGGCATGTGGGATCTTCCCGGACCGGGGCACAAACCCGTGTCCCCTGCATCGGCAGGAGAACTCTCAACCTCTGCACCACCAGGGAAGTCCTTTCCTGGCATTTATACATCCAAATAAGATATTGATTTTTCTAATTATCCTATCCATTACCAGATTGGAGGAAGAAAATTAATGGGGCTATGGAGCCAGAGAAAGAAAAGTTCAAAACTTCATTCCACCATATACCTGATGAGACTTCATTTTTTTATCTTCAAAGGGGGCTAATAAGATTTATGTCCCATGATTACTATAAGTATTTCAATGCAATAATTCATTAAGAAGATCATCGGGACTTAAAAATACTAGTTTATTTTTCCTTCATTTTTATTTTAGGCCAAGATATAATAAATGTGAAAAACACAAATGATACTTTGGTTGTCCAATATGTTTAAATAAATTTCCAGCTAATATAGATTGTCAAAACAATCTTTAAAGCAATAATCATTCTATAAATTGACACTGATTATGGCCAACTGTACCGAAAACAAATAAGAATAGGGAAGATAATAATCTAATGAAAAGAAGAAAAAACAAGTTCTAATAAGAGAATAATAAGTTGAAAAATAGATTCTGAATATTGAAAATAGAACATAAATAAATAAATAACAAGTAAGTCAAAGACCATCCACTCAACCTTCATGTCAATTACAATGAATTATTGATTTAGAAATCTAAAAAGTTGTCATGTATTGCGTGATATTGGTATATCAGCACCCTTTAAGTTTATAAATTTTGCTCTTTTTGCTTTTCTTGTAGTTCATTTAGAATAATTGCCTACACTGCTGTTATAATCATGTAACCATCAGGATATAAACTGTAGGACAGGGACTTTTGTTTCTTTGTTCACTACTGTATCCCAAGGACTTGGATCAGTGCTGATAAATAGGAGAGTTTCAGAAAATATCTCTTAAATGAATAATTGCAGAAATGAGTAATCAAACAAGTTAACAAGCAAATCAGATATTGTCTAACAATAGTCTGTACTTCTCAGTCTTTTAAACCACAAATAGGTGTCAACTGTACAGAAGGAGAAATTATTATTAACCTTTCACAGATGAGGAAACCAAATCACAAATTTTAAAATTAAAAGCCAAAGCATTCTTGAGAAAGAAAAACAAATCTGGAGGCATCACACTTCCTGATTTCAAACTATATTAAAAAACTATAGTAATCAAAACAGTATGGTTTTGACATAAAAACAGACACATAGATGAATGAAACCAAATAGAGACCCTAGAAGTAAATCCATGCATATACGGTTAATTAATTTTTGACAAAGGAGTCAAGAATATACAATGGGGACAGAACAGTCTCTTCAATAAATGGTGTTGGGAAGATTGTCACAAGCAAAAGAATGAAACTAGATCTCACACCATATGCAAAAAATCAACTCCAAATTAATTAAAAACTTGAGTGTAAGCCTTGAAACCATAACATTCCTAAGAGAGGACATAGGGGGGAAGTTCCTTGACATTGGTCTTGACAATGAGTTTTTGGATTTGACACCAAAAGCAAAGGCAACGAATGCAAAATAAATAGTGCTTTATTTATTTTTAGTGGAAAAAGCTGCACAGCAAAGGAAACCATCAACAAAATGAAAAGGCAGCCTGTGGGATGGGAGAAAATATTTGCAAACTACATATCTCATAAGGGGCCAATATCCAACATATATAAGAAACTCATACAACTCAATAGCAAAAACCCAAATAACCCAATTAAATAAATTGGCAAAGGACCTGAATAGTAAATTTTCCAAATAAGAGGTACAAATGGCCATCAGGTACATGAAAAGGAGCTCAACATCAAAACCATAATGGTATATTACCTTACACTTGTTAGGATGGCTATTACCAAATATACAGGAGATAACAAATGCTATTGAGGATGTGGAGAAAAGGGAAATCTTGTATGATGTTGATGGAAATGTAAACTGGTACAGCCACTGTGGAAAACAGTATGGAAGTTCCTCAAGAATTTAAAAATAGAATTACTATATAATCTAGCAATCCCACTTTGGGATATAATATGCAAAAGAAACAAAATCAGTATCTCAAAGAGATAGCTCTATTCCCATGTTCACTGCAGCATTCTTTACAATAGCCAAGACATGGAAACAACCAAAGTGTCCATGAACAAATGAATGGATAAAGAAAATATGGTATACACATACACACACACACACACACACACACACACACACACACACACACACAATGAAACACTATCCAGCCATAAAAAAGAGGGAAATCTTGCCATTTGTGATAACATCAGTGAACCTGAAAAGTATCATTTTCCTAACTGAAATAAGCCAGACAAAGAAAGATAAATACTGCATGGTATTATATCTATCTATCTATCTATCTAAAATATCAAATCAATCAATCAATCAAACTCATAGAAACAGAAAGAAAACTAGTTGCTAGGATCTGGTGGGTAGCAGAAATATGAAGAGGTTGGTAAAATGTACAAAATTTCAGTTATAAGATGAATAAGTCTGATGATCAAATGTATAAGATGGTGACTATATTTGATAACACTATGGGAGGGAGACGCAAGAGGGAGGAGATATGGGGATATATGTATAGGTATAGCTGATTTACTTTGTTATAAAGCAGAAACTAACACACCATTGTAAAGCAATTATATTCCAATAAAGATGTTAAAACAAACAAAAAACACTGTATTTTATAATTGAAATTTTCTGAGAGTAGAACATAAATGTTCTTACCCCCCCAAAAAAAGCTGTATTTTTGAGTGAAATGTGACACAGAATGGTTACATTATTGTTGGATTATTATATTTAGAGGAATGTGGGTGAGTTACTAATATAATAGGAAGTTATATAACAATGACAAGTTAGGTTAATTTTTCACTTGGTTGATGCCACTTAACAAACTTTAAATACTTACTTACATAGATGTACAGTTTCTCCTAAGTTATTTTTAGATTCCTGACTTAAAAATTTCCAATGTTATGAAAATTTATAGAAAAAATTCCTGTATTTCTTAAAAAAAATTTACTATGAGTAATCAAATCTATATCTCACTCTCATTCATTAACTTGCTTCATTTATGGATTCTTTGTCAACTAAAATTTCCTGTATGTTAACACGGGAAACATTGGGCGAACTCACTACAACTCTAATCACTTCATGCCCACATGCATCATAAGATAAAGATAAGAGAGATGAATGTGAATATGCAGTGGGAATGAAAATTAAAGTAAATTTGACATTAGCGTCTCACAAGTCTTTTTCTTTTACCTTAGATAAATGTAACTTTGTTGGGAAATCAATAGCAAGTACATATTTTTAAACATGCCTCAAGGATAATGCAGAAACTTTCTAAAGATGATTCAAAATTTGTGGCAAAGTGCAAAGAATTGTACTTTAGAATAGTTTTTACATTTTGTTGTTATTGAACTATTTGGCATCATATCTAAACATATCACTTTATTACAATATTAAATTCACTGGAACTTAGAAAAATATTTTTTATTTTCTCAGTCCACCTTTTATCAATGATTCAAGCCTGGGGTAGCATTTTATTTAAAGTTCATATTTTTATTGGTTGAGTTACTTAGATCAGCTGCAAAATAATAGTCAAATAGATCTATGTGAGAATTAAGTACCTTAAAATTTTGTGATTGTTTTAAATCTTTTATGTACCCTTAAATGAAAAATACCTAAAAAATAAACATCGGTGAATGTATAATTATTTAATATTTCTTTTGCATCTCAAATTAGTCACTAGTGAGTAGGATACTAATATTTCCATCTAGCATTGTGAATATATCCAACAATGAAATTAAGGTTTCAGTAGACCCTGATAAATCATCGTTTTCAACATCTCTAAGTTTTAAATATATGTCTGTGGTAGTATTTTAGACAGATTTCAAAGTTAGTCAATAGTTGGAGAATGATAAAAGATGTAAAGTTGTAGGGCTAATTGCAAAAATTTCAAATAGTAAACAAGAATATATTAATCATATACTGGATGCCATGAAAGTTACAAAGACCTATATGGCCATCATTATAAAACACATTTTAGTTGAGTGATGAAACAAAAATAATTTAAGAAAATTTGCTATCAACGCCATTTATTTTAGGAACAGTACAGATTAAGATGACTGTTCTTCTACACAAAAATATTTTATATGCCATTTTATTTAACTATTTCTGAAAACAACCCTATAGAAAAGATGACAGTGAGTCTCAGGAACATATGCAATTTACCTAGAGCCATCTGAATTTATGTCTAGTGATCAGCAGAACTGAATTTTAGCCCAGGCCTGCTTGCATTTAAAGTTAATGGTGTTTCAGTGTCACCAGTTTGATCTTTTTAGATACCTTGAAGGGAATAAGTAATGAGGACTGAAATATTCAGAGAAAACTTTAAGGAATAAGTGGCCTTTAGTCCTGTCTTTTTAAGAATAGGGGAAAAGACTGGCTTGCTAGCTTTAGAAGTCAGTCTAAGCAAAATTCCGAAGATGGACATGACACATTTTCTATTTGTCTCAGTATGTCTCTCTTGCCTGTCCTTCATTTAATGCTACTTCTACTACCCCCTTGCTGGCCCTTTTCATTGCATATCTGGACATTTGTCTTAGTCTCTTAAATCAAAGTCGTCAATAGTCTCTCCCCTTTTAACTTATGCTACACATCAGAATTTTTTCTCAAAACACACATGGTATGCATTCAATATATGCATCTAATACTATTTCCAGGAATTCTGCCGAATGCTGGAGGTACTAAGTGAGAACAGAATATTTCCTGTCTAAAGAGTCAATTTCTCAAGTGAGAGCGGTGGACATAAATGAAGAATTTTAATTCAGTAGTTGTTAGAGATAGGTCTAGAGAATAATGCTATTACAAAACTTTATTCAAATTGCTATATTCCCCACTTGAATAAAAGATCCCATTATTTCCCTTGATCTAGAAAAAAAGGGTAATCCTTTCTTCTCTGTAAGATGGGTTCCCTAAAACTTTGTCATAAATCAAATCATAATAAAGTATACATTTTGGGGGGGAATAATTTTGTAATTAGGTATTTGTTATAGAAAAGGGGCTTGACAAGTGATGGATATGTTTAACAGCATGTCATTAAAGCTAATTACAATGGCTAAAACCCTTAAAATTTTTGAAATTATAATCCCACTCATAGAACAGTATTCTGAAATGGTCCTTAAAGATTATCCTTTTGCATACTTCTCATAATCATTTTACTGTCTCAAGTTAAATATAAGAAAATATCTTTTTTAGTTTACAAAGGGGTTCCAGATGTTTAACTTCATTTTTTTTCTCTATTGATTCTGTTAGGTGGGCAGAGTAGATATTATTATAACTGCTTCAACTGACTTTGGGGAAATTAAACAAAGCGGAAGAACAAAACAGTTTATCTTAAATCCTGATCTAATATGTTTTATTTATACCATATTTGAAACTAAGGCTCAGAGCATTAAATTATTTCCCAAAGAAAAAAAGTTACTTGCTTTTGTAATAGAAAAGCATTAAATTGGGATATACATACTCTAATTTGTTTGTGTGTTGCACCATACCAAAAAACGTAATTTTTTTAAAAAGTAAAATTGGCTCATTTAAAATCAATATAAAAATTATAAGAAAACCCCCTGGAACAGTACCCATAACACTAGTAGAGAATCAGTGAATATGTACTGAATAAATTAATGAATTACCTGGCTTCAACTTTATCCTTGAGCAAGAGAACAGCATCCAGGAGCTGGTCTGGTGCTATTGGCTTGGGCTTCGTATTTGCAGGAGCTAGTCTTCCACTCATATGGTGTTCCCCTGTTGAACACAAACGATTTCACAAAAGACACCATCAGACCAGGCTGTACCATGATCATATTTTATTTCATTATATTTTACTCATTTTTATTATATTCTCACTTCTACTTTCTTTGATTTACTCTGTTGCTTATCTCTTGGCTGTTTTAAACACTTACTTCATATATTGTCAATATTTACTGTTTCTGATATATATGTTTGTGTGTATACTATATAATTTTTAGCACTTAACTACATCACACAAAAATTTTGGCGTGTAGGGCTTTCATTATGATTTGGATCAAATATTTTACAATTTCCATTGAAATTTCTCTCTTTTGTTTTTTGGGGTTTTTTTGAATTTTATTTTATTTATTTTTTTATAGAGCAGGTTCTTATTAGTCATCAATTTTATACACATCAGTGTAGACATGTCAATCCCAATAGCCCAATTCATCACACCACCATACTCACCCCCCCATGGCTTCCCCCCCTTGGTGTCCATATGTTTGTTCTCTACATCTGTGTCTCAACTTCTGCCCTGCAAACCAGTTCATCTGTACCATTTTTCTAGGTTCCACATACATGCGTTAATATACGATATTTGTTTCTCTCTTTGACTTACTTCACTCTGTATGACAGTCTCTAGATCTATCCACGTATCAACAAATGACTCAATTTCTTTCCTTTTTATGGCTGAATAATATTCCATTGTATATATGTACCACATCTTCTTTATCCATTCATCTGTCGATGGGCATTTAGGTTGCTTCCATGACTTAGCTATTGTAAATAGTGCTGCAATGAACAATGGGGTGCATGTGTCTTCTTGAATTATGGTTTTCTCTGGGTATAGGCCCAGTAGTGGGATTGCTGGGTCATATGGTAATTCTATTTTTAGTTTTTTAAGGAACCTCCATACTGTTCTCCATAGTGGTTGTATCAATTTACATTCCCACCAACAGTGCAAGAGTGTTCCCTTTTCTCCACACCCTCTCCAGCATTTGTTGTTTGTAGATTGTCTGATGATGCCCATTCTAACTGGTGTGAGGTGATACCTCATTGTAGTTTTGATTTGCATTTCTCTAATAATTAGTGATGTTGAGCAGCTTTTCATGTGTCTCTTGGCCATCTGTATGTCTTCTTTGGAGAAGTGTCTATTTAGATCTTCTGCCCATTTTTGGATTGGGTTTTTTGTTTCTTTAATATTGAGCTGCATGAGCTGTTTATAAATTTTGGAGACGAATCCTTTGTCCATTGATTTGTGTGCAGATATTTTCTCCCATTCTGAGGGTTGTCTTTTCGTCTTGTTTATAGTTTCCTTTGCTGTGCAAAAGCTTTGAAGTTTCATTAAGTCCCATTTGTTTATTTTTGCTTTTATTTCCATTACTGTAGGAGGTGGATCAAAAAAGATCTTGCTGTGATTTATGTCAAAGAGTGTTCTTCCTATGTTTTCCTCTAAGAGTTTTATAGTGTCCATTCTTACATTTAGGTCTTGAATCCATTTTGAGTTTATTTTTGTGTATGGTGTTAGAAAGTGTTCTAATTTCATTCTTTTACATGTAGCTGTCCAGTTTTCCCAGCACCACTTATTGAAGAGACTGTCTTTTCTCCATTGTATATCCTTGCTTCCTTTGTTATAGATTAGTTGACCATAGGTGCGCTGGTTTATCTCTGGGCTTTCTATCTTGTTCCATTGATCTATGTTTCTATTTTTGTGCCAGTGCCATATTGTCTTGATTACTATAGCTTTGTAGTATAGTCTGAAGTCAAGGAGTCTGATTCCCCCAGCTCCATTTTTTTTGCCTCAAGACTGCTTTGGCTATTCGGGGTCTTTTGTGCCTCAATACAACTTTTAAGATTTTTTTGCTCTAGTTCTGTAAAAAAATGCCATTGGTAATTTGATAGGGATTGCATTGAATCTGCAGATTGCTTTAGGTAGTATAGTCATTTTCACAATATTGATTCTTCCAATCCAAGAACATGGTATAACTCTCCATCTTCTGGTATCATCTTTAATTTCTTTCATCAGTGTCTTATAGTTTTCTGCATACAGGTCTTTTGTCTCCCTAGGTAGGTTTATTCCTAGGTATTTTATTCGTTTTGTTGCAATGGTAAATGGGAGTGTTTCCTTAATTTCTCTTTCAGATTTTTCATCATTAGTGTATAGGAATGCATGAGATTTCTGTGCACTAATTTTGTATCCTGCAACTTTACCAAATTCATTGATTAGCTCTAGTAGTTTTCTGGTGGCATTTTTAGGATTCTCTATGTATAGTATCATGTCATCTGCAAACAGTGACAGTTTTATTTCTTCTTTTCCAATTTGGATTCCTTTTATTTCTTTTTCTTCTCTGATTGCCACGGCTAGGACTTCCAAAACTATGTTGAATAATAGTGGTGAGAGTGGACATCCTTGTCTTGTTCCTGATCTTAGAGGAAATGTTTTCAGTTTTTCACCATTGAGGATGATGTTTGCTGTGGGTTTGTCATATATGGCCTTTATTATGTTGAGGTAGGTTCCCTCTATGCCCACTTTCTGGAGAGTTTTTACCATAAAGGGGTGTTGAATTTTGTCAAAAGCTTTCTCTGCATCTATTGAGATGATCATATGGTTTTTCTTCTTCAATTTGTTAATATGGTGTATCATATTGATTGATTTGTGCATATTGAAGAATCCTTGCATCCCTGGGATAAATCCCACTTGATCATGGTTTATGACCCTTCTAATATGTTGTTGGATTCTGTTTGCTAGTATTCTGTTGACGATTTTTGCATCTGTATTCATCAGTGATATTGGTCTGTAATTTTCTTTTTTTGTAGTATCTTTGTCTGGTTTAGGTATCAAGGTGATGGTGGCCTCATAGAATGAGTTTGGGAGTGTTCCTTCCTCTGCAATTTTTTGGAAGAGTTTTAGAAGAATTGGTGTTAGCTCTTCTCTAAATGTTTGATAGAATTCACCTGTGAAGCCGTCTGGTCCTGGACTTTTGTTTGTTGGAAGATTTTTAATCACAGTTTCAATTTCATTCCTTGTGTTTGGTATGTTAATATTTTCTAGTTCTTCCTGGTTCAGTCTTGGAAGGTTATACCTTTCGAAGAATTTGTCCATTTCTTCCAGGTTGGCCATTTTATTGGCATAGAGTTGCTTGTAGTAGTCTCTTAGGATGTTTTGTATTTCTGTGGTGTCTGTTGTAACTTCTCCTTTTTCATTTCTAATTTTATTGATTTGAGTCCTCTCCCTCTTTTTCTTGATGAGTGTGGCTAGTGGTTTATCAATTTTATTTATCTTCTCAGAGAACCAGCTTTTAGTTTTATTAATCTTTGCTATTGTTTTCTTTGTTTCTATTTCATTTATTTCTGCTCTGATCTTTATGATTACTTTCCTTCTGCTAACTTTGGGTTTTGTTTGTTCTTCTTTCTCTAGTTCCTTTAGGTGTAAGGTTAGACTGTTTATTTGAGATTTTTCTTGTTTCTTGAGGTAGGCTTGTATAGATATAAACTTCCCTCTTAGAACTGCTTTTGCTATATCCCATAGGTTTTGGACCATCATGTTTTCATTGTCATTTGTCTCTAGGTATTTTTTGATTTCCTCTTTGATTTCTTCAGTGATCTCTTGGTTATTTAGTAACGTATTGTTTAGCCTCCATATGTTGTGTTTTTTACGTTTTTTTCCTCTCATAGCTTTGTGGTCAGAAAAGATGCTTTGATATGATTTCAATTTTCTTAAATTTACTGAGGTTTGATTTGTGACCCAAGATGTGATCTATCCTGGAGGATGTTCCATGCATACATGAGAAGAAAGTGTAATCTGCTGTTTTTGGATTGAATGTCCTATAAATACCAACTAAATCTATTTGGTCTATTGTGTCATTTAAAGCTTCTGTTTCCCTATTTATTTTCATTTTGAATGATCTGTCCATTCGTGTAAGTGAGGTGTTAAAGTTCCACACTATTATTGTGTTGCTGTTGATTTCCTCTTTTATAGCTGTTAGCAGTTGCGTTATGTATTGAGGTGCTCCTATGTTAGGTGCATATATATTTATAATTGTTATATCTTCTTCTTGGATTGATCCCTTGATCATTGTGTAGTGTCCTTCCTTGCCTCTTGTAACCTTCTTTATTTTACAGTCTACTTTATCTGATATGAGTATAGCTATTCCAGCTTTCTTTTGATTTCCATTTGCATGGAATACCTTTTTCCATCCCCTCACTTCAGTCTGTATGTGTCCCTAGGTCTGAAGTGGATCTCTTGTAGACAACATATATATGGGTCTTGTTTTTTTATCCATTCAGCAAGTCTGTGTCTTTTGGTTGGAGCATTTAATCCATTCATGTTTAAGGTAATTAGTGATATGTATGTTCTTATGGCCATTTTCTTAATTGTTTTGGGTTTGTTTTTGTAGGTCCTTTTCTTCTCTTGTGTTTCCCACTTAGAGCAGTTCCTTTAGCATTTGTTGTAGAGTTGGTTTCGTGGTGCTGAATTCTCTTAGCTTTTGCTTGTCTGTAAAGCTTTTGATTTCTCCATCAAATCTGAATGAGATCCTAGCTGGGTAGAGTAATCTTGGTTGTAAGTTCTTCCCTTTCATCACTTTAAGTATATCATGCCACTCCCTTCTGGCTTGTAGAGTTTCTGCTGAGAAATCAGCTGTTAACCTTATGGGAGTTCCCTTGTATGTTATTTGTCATTTTTCCCTTGCTGCTTTCAATAATTTTTCTTTGTCTTTAATTTTTGCCAGTTTGATTACTATGTGTCTCGGCATGTTTCTCCTTGAGTTTATCCTGTATGGGACTCACTGCGCTCCCTGGACTTGGGTGGCTACTTCCGTTCCCAAGTTAGAGAAGTTTTCAACTATAATCTCTTCAAATATTTTCTCGGGTCCTTTCTCTCTCTCTTCTCCTTCTGGGACCCCTATAATGCGAATGTTGTTGCGTTTAACGTTGTCCGAGAGTTCTCTTAGGCTGTCTTCATTTCTTTTCATTCTTTTTTCTTTATTCTGTTCCACAGCAGTGAATTCCACCATTCTGTCTTCCAGGTCACTTATCCGTTCTTCTGCCTCAGTTATTCTGCTATTGGCTCCTTCTAGTGTAGTTTTCATTTCAGTTATTGTATTGTTCATCTCTGTTTGTTTGTTCTTTAATTCTTCTAGGTCTTTGTTAAACATTTCTTGCATCTTCTTGATCTTTGCCTCTATTCTTTTTCCGAGGTCCTGGATCATCTTCACTATCATTATTCTGAATTCTTTTTCTGGAAGGTTGCCTATCTCCACTTCATGTAGTTGTTTTTCTGGGGTTTTATCTTGTCCCTTCTTCTGGTACATAGCCCTCTGCCTTATCATCTTGTCTATCTTTCTGTGAATGTGGTTTTTGTTCCACAGGCTGCAGGATTGTAGTTCTTCTTGTTTCTGCTGTCTGCCCCCTGGTGGATGAGCTGTAATTTCTCTTTAACCAAAGATAAATTTTGTATTATGTTTTAATTTCCAAATCCTAGGAAGTATTTTAGGCAAGTGTATCAGTCTAAGTTCTACCAGAGGAGCAGAAGCAGAATGAATAAGAGATTATATGTAAAATGTAAATGCTGACTAAGCACAAAGTCCATGGGTCAGACAGTCAGGAAGAGAAGAGCTGGAGCAAGCTGGAACCACAAGGGCACAAGTGAATCATTTGTCCATGTGCAGTCAGGAAGGGAAGACGGGGACAAAGCAGAGGAATTGTAGACCTATCTGCTGTGTGGACTCTCTGGGCTCAGAGAAGGCCTAAACCCTCTTTTAAAGGCCATCCAACTAATTAAGTTAGATTTACCCAGACTAAACTCACTTTTGATGAATTTAACTTTAATTCATTAGAACTTTACTCACATCTGCAAAATCCCTTAACAGCAGATTAGTGTTTGACTGAAACATGCGTTTATGATATAAATATGCTATAAAATGGCCACCTCTTCCTTTTCATTCCCCAACTCTTGCAAAAGGCTAGCTCTTTCTAATCTGAAACAGAGTAGAAAAAATACTGGGGCTTTAGGCAAGTTGACATGTCAAAATACAATCAAGCAATAGTTTACTTATTTATAATTGTATTCCATGTTATTCAGGTTTGTTTCAAAAAGCAAATTAAATTCTCCAATATTTGTAAACATATTCATTTTTTCACTATTTTAAAATTATATTTACAAGTATTTTTGTATATGTACAAAGATTTCATATATTCTGGGACAACTTGATTATTTAAGTACAGGTTGATATATTTTAATATATTCTTTCTTATTGAAGTATAGTTGATGTACAATATTTCCAGTGTACAGAAATGTGATTCAGTTATATATTTATATACATATATATATATATATTCTTTTTCAGATTATTTTCCATTATAGGATATTACAAGATATTGAATATAGTTCCCTGTGCTATACAGTAGGTTGTTGTTGTTTATTTTATATATAGTACTGTGTATCGGTTAATCCCAAATTCCTAAATTGTCCCTTTCCCCCCTTTCCCCTTTGGAAACCGTAAGCTTGTTTTCTATGTCTGTGAGTCTATTCCTGTTTTGTAAATAAATTCATTTTCATCATTTTTTTAGATTCTACATATAATTGGTATCACATGATGTTTGTCTTTGTCTGGCTTACTTCATTTAGTATGATAATGTCTAGGTCCATCCATGTTACTACAAATGGCATTATTTCATTCTTTTTTATGGCTGAGTAATATTCCATTATATATATATATATATACACATATATATATATATATATATATATATATGCCACATCTTCTTTATCTATTCATCTGTTGATGGATGCTTAGGTTGCTTCCATGTCTTGGCTACTGTAAATAATGCTGCTATGAACATTGGAGTGCATGTATCTTTTCAAATTAGAGTTTTCATCTTTTCTGGATACATGCCCAGGAATGGGATTGCTGAATCATATGGTAACTCTATTTTTAGTTTTTTAAGGAACCTCCATACTGTTCTCCATAGTGGCTGCACCAATTTACATTCCCACCAACAGTGCAAGAGGGTTCTATTTTCTCCACACCCTCTCTAGCATTTATTATTTGTAGACTTTCTGATGACGGCCATTCTTACTGGTGTGAAGTGGTACCTCATTGTTGTTTTGATTTGCATTTCTCTAATAATTAGCAATATTGAGCATTCTTCCATGTGCCTGTTGATCATCTGTATGTCTTCTTTGGAGAAATGTCTGTTTAGGTCTTCTGCCCATTTTTTGATTGAGTTGTTTGTTTTTTTAATATTGAGTTGTATGAGCTATTTGTATATTTTGAAAATTAATCTTTTGTCAGTTGCCTCATTTCCAAATATTTTCTCCCATTCTGTACGTTGTCTTTTTGTTTTGTTTAAGGTTTCCTTTGCTGTTCAAAAGCTTTTAAGTTTAATTAGGTCCCATTTGTTTATTTTTGCTTTTGTTTCCATTATTCTAGGAGACAGATCCAAAAAAAATATTGCTGTGATTTGCGTCAGAGTGTTCTGCTTATGTTTTCCTCTAGGAGTTTTTAAGGATATATTTTAATATATTCTTGTTGGTTTTAATTTTTTTGTATATTTGTTTCTTGATGTCTTACAATCTCAATATTGGTCCTCCTTCTACTCCCTATCTACTAGTACCAACCAAGACTAGATTTTGTAACGTGGTTTTAGCTTCTTGCTCATTAGAGACGTTGCAAGCACCACATACGTATTGGCTTGGCCAAAAAGTGTCTTCAGTTTTTAAGTAAAAACAAAAGATGCATTTTTCATTTTCACCAAGAACTTTATTGAGCAATGTATTCACCCTTTTGTTCTACTACCTTCTGCCATTTTTCAGGCAACTTCATAATTCATCTTCCCAAAACTTTTTATCTTTATGAGCAAAGAACTGTTCCAGGTGCCTTTTACAGTCTTCCAGGGAATTGAAATTTTTTCCATTATGAGAATTTTGTAAAGACCGAAATAAACGGCAATCCAAAGGTGCAATGTCTGGTGAATATGGTGGATGAATCAGAACTTTCCAGCCAAGCTGTAATAGTTTTTGCCTGGTCATCAAAGAAACATGTAGTCTTGTATTATCTTGATGGAAGATTATGTGTTTTCTGTTGACTAATTCTGGACGTTTTTCTTTGAGTGCTGCTTTCAGTTGGTCTAATTGGGAGCAGTACTTGGAAGTAATCATTTGGTTTTCTGGAAGGAGCTCATAATAGAGAACTCCCTTCCAATCCCACCTTATACACAACATCACCTTCTTTGGATGAGGACTGGCCTTTGGTGTGGTTGGTGGTGTTCATTCCTCTTGCCCCACAATCTCTTCCATTCCACATTGTTGTACAGTATCCACTTTTAATTGCCTGTCACAATTTGTTTTAAAAATGCAATGTTTTCATTACATTTAAGTAGAGAATCACATGCAGAAATACAGTCAAGAAGGTTTTTTTCACTTAACTTATGTGAAACTCAAACATCAAAGGGATGAATATAACCAAGCTGGTGCAAATGATTTTCAACATTTGATTTGGATATTTTGAGTATGTCAGCTATCTCCCGTGTGGTATAACATTGATTGTTCTCAATTAATGTCTCAATTTGATTGCTATCAACTTCAGTTGGTCTACCCGACCGTGGAGCATCATCCAGCAAGAAATCTCTAGCACAAAACTTCACAAACCACTTTTGACAAGTTTGATCAGTCACAGCACTTTCTCCATACACTGCACAAATCTTTTTTTGCATTTCAGTTCCGTTTTTACCTTGCTTGAAATACTAAAGCATAGTATGCTGAAAATGTTGCTTTTATCCTTCCATCTTCAATATTAAAATGGCTACACAAAAATTCACCAATTTTGATGTCTTTTTTTAAATGCATGCTGATATGACAGCTATCACATACAATCTAATAAAATTGTTTCGAATGAAGTTAAAGACAACTAAGTGCTACTAGAGCCATCTTACAGAAAAAAAAGAGCAAACCTTTGGCCAACCCAATAAAAACTGGACAATAGAGCAGCTGGGTCAGTTCCTGATTCAAGGAAGTGTGTTATTTTCTCTGGCTTTTATAGGTACCTGGCTTTGTATATCTGAAATTGCAGGTAATAATTGGTTCCATTAGATCATCTATCAAGAATAAGGAGAAGGGCAACCCACAGCCTTGATTTCAAGCAGTGACCTTAGCTTTGGTCCCCCATTTCATATGGAAAAGTTAGTCCACATCACCAACAGTCCGGTTTCTAGATAGTAGTCCCTGGCCACAATTGTTTTCCTCCTTTTGAATATGTGTCCAAAAAGGTATTTATTTTTGTCTTGGAGTATGGATATGTCTTTTTTTCAACATTGACATTTTATGTTTATTATTGCAGTGTGCTGTGAGCACCAGTTCAGTGATAAAGTTCAAAGTATGAATTTTCAATTACAGTCTTCAGTTGTATTGAACACATTTTGCATTACTGCCAATTTTTCTTCTATTGATTTCAATCAGATAAACTCTAAATCTATTTTTTAAGTGATAACTGATATATTTACAACATACATCCCTAGTTTATGTTTTCTTTTTCCAACAAATTCTCAAGCTACTCATTATTTTTATCCTGCTCAAAAACAGACCAGAATCATTTATCATTTAGCTATCCTCAAATCAGCTCTTATTGTGTTGTTTCATAGTTATAACTTATTTAGATTTACCCACGTTTTTTTTTTCCTTATTTTCTTTTTCCCTGCACAGCATTCATTTGTGCATTTCTGAATTTCCACTTAGGTTCAATTTTCTTCTTGACTTAAATCAAATAAAAATACACTATTGAAAAAGCAGCTGAAAATTTTATGCGGAGATGTGGGCGCTAGGAATGTTGGATTCAGCACCTCAGACAAACTCCAGAATCTATTTTGCTCCATCTTTGCTCCTCACTGTAGGCTCTCATTTTGTATTCAGGTACTCCATTTGTGCTGTAAGACAGATTTCAGTAATATCAGGGTCATTTCTGCCCCATAGAAACCCCAGCCAGAAAGAGTCTTACAAATGTCTTAGGCTACACTCTCATTGCACGAGCTTGTCTGTGTGCCTATTCCTGATCCAGTCACTGGGGTAGAGAAAATAATACATCAAAGTGAAACCAACACCATTAAAACCATATTTCTTGAGGATAGTTTATGCATTGTTGCTTTCTTTTTTCATAAGGAGCCACGGATAGATGTTGGGAGGGCAAACACAGCAGCCATCAACTACATTTAGTCATATAACTAAAATCTATGAACAGCTTGAAAGTTATTCTATCCATATTAATACGTGTCTTCTGAGTATCAACAATTTATATAAACATGTATACAAATGTCCAACTTTTACAGAACCCTGTCCAAAAATTTTTATATTGGAATTGAAGATTCTATAAGACATAGTTGGTGGTTACATTTGTTTATACATTTTTTGGAAATGTAGAAACTGAGGGGCCTAGAGAAATTAATAAATTTAAAAATAAAACTAATTAGTGAGGAATCATGGTTTTGGATTCTGGTCTTCTGATTCTAAAACCATGTTATTCACAGATTAGTATTTTATGCATGTTCACCTGTTTCTCTCTCTCTCTCTCTCTCTCTCTCCCTCATAGATTATTCTCTGCCATAGAATAAGGGAATAGATTTCGAATCTTTCAAATTATAATAAATTTAAATATGTATGACATATTTCATTTATTTATTTATGCAATATATCAAATACTAAACTATACTTTTAAATGTATATTTCATTAAAACATAGTCCATATAATTCTTATGTGTACATTCACATAGTTAAACCAATCAAGATTTTGCAAGGATATACCTACATAAAATATGAGTGTGTGTGCATTTGTACACCCAATATGTTTTAACTCTCAGTTATAATTATTTCTTTAAAAAATTTTATTAACTAATAAGTCATAGGAAGACTAGAATAAACATTTCTAGGGAGTGGTAAACTTGGGGTCTGGGGCAGAAAGTTATAAGAAAAAAATGTAAATGATAGAGCAGATCAGTAGCCATATGGGGAAGAACTCTTGCAACATATACTAAAATGGAAACTTTATCTGAGAGAAAGGTTATTTAAATTTATGATCAACAGCATCTCAGAGAGCCACGATATGAACAATTAAAAATAAATAAGTTAATTTTAATATTGCTTAATAGTTCTGATTGATCTTCCAGAGCTTTTGTTGACAATACATCAAGAATCAATTTAGGACCCAGTTGAAAACAAGGTTTATAATCCTCATGTAATGGATTTTGATGTCTCAGGCAATACAGTGATGTAAAAATGATTAAAAAGTGCTGCTTTCCTGTGTAACCAATAAAACTTCTCTCTAAAATAGGCTAGGTTAAAAATACTTGACTGTGGGACTTCCCTGGTGGTGCAGTGGTTAAGAATCTGCCTGCCAATGCAGGGGACACAGGTTCTAGCCCTGGTCCGGGAAGATCCCACATGTCGCGGAGCAACTAAGCCTGTGTGCCAATACTACTGAGCCTCCGTACCACAACTACTGAAGCCCGTGCACCTAGAGCCGGTGCTCCGCAACACGAGAAGCCACCACAAGGAGTAGCCCACGCACCGCAACTTAGAGGAGCCCCGGTAGCCCTTGTTCACCACAACTAGAGAAAGCCTGCACGCAGCAATGAAGACTCAACACAGCCAAAAATAAATTAATTAAAAAAACATACTTGATTGTCCTGTATTTGTAGAATTCCAACTAAACTGTTTATTATTATTTTATATACAGGTTCATTTGACATCACATCCTCTAGCTTATTACACTGATGTCACCCAATCCAATCAAAAGGTCATCCATCAGTAATAGATCGAACCAAACTATATATCAAAACCCTACTAGTGGGGCTTCCCTGGTGGCGCAGTGGTTGAGAGTCTGCCTGCCGATGCAGGGGACACGGGTTCGTGCCCCAGTCCGGGAAGATCCCACATGCCGTGGAGCGGCTGGGCCTGTTAGCCATGGCCCCTGAGCCTGCGCGTCCGGAGCCTGTGCTCCACAATGGTAGAGGCCGCAACAGTGAGAGGCCCGCATACGGCAAAAAAAAACCAAACCAAAACCCTACTAGCAGCATAACAAAAAGTGTTGGGAAAATGACTGGAAAACATGCATATAGGTATATTTCAGATAGTAACAACATTCTATAATGATTTATTTTTAAATAGGTAGGTGAACCAACTATTGAAATGAGGTAAATAAGAGAATAAAAATCCCTATTATCTATATTATTTAAAAGCAATTCCTTTCAAATATTATAATATTAAATTCTAGTGTTTTTTTTTTTTTTTCAGAGAATGGACAAAACTAACTTTTGGCATTCATTATTAATTCCCTTTAAGTATTTATGAATCATTTATACACAAATTTACAGTTTTTGTCACCATTTAAAAATTGTGGTAATGTGATTTATGTTATGGTTTGATTATATACAAGTGCACATAGATCTCAAGTTGCATGCCAGCTCTCTACTTAAAAATGTTCTTACCTTCAAGGAAATTTTATGATTTATATAGCAAAGCAAACTTGGAGGTGAACTTTCATACGTATATAATTTTCTATGAAACTATTGCCTTTGGTGAATTTTAACCTTATATAACGAATTTAATAAGAAATGCATATATGTTCTAGGAATACGCTAGTCATAATACTCACTTTGTCTCGTAAGTCATAATACTCACTATATCTCATTCAAATAAATAATATCTCAATCTTTTAGACGTTTGTGCCTCATCACTTAACTCTTTTTCTATTGTTTCTAATTATAAATACTAAAATAAACATAGTGTTAAATAATTACTACATTATTTTCATGGCGTGCTGTGTATGTATGAGTCTGAATATGTGTTGCTGGAATTCAATGCAATTTTAGTTATGTTTCTGAAATAGATGAATAAATATTAACTACTAAGTGAATGAATATATGAGCAGCTGTTTGGTATGTACTGGGGGGATTATTGCATAATATTTCCATAATTATTAAAGAGAAATAGAGAAAATACCTCTTTGGAATTACTATAATAACTTTACTGATTGCTTTAGATTTGCTATGATAAATGTGAATTAATTATTGAGTTCTCACTATACTAACTTTACAGAATTATAACATTTAACACTCACAACAATACTGTATTAGGTGCTACTGTCCCCATTTTATAGATGAAGATACTGAGGCACAGAGAATAAGCAAACTGTCCAAGAAAATACAGCTAGTAAATAGTCAAACCCAGGGTGCATACCTGGGCAGACTGATTTTGGCATTTGTGATCTTAAGAACCCAACTGCCTCATGCTATACAGAAGACCACAAAAGACATGAAAAAATGAGCTAGACTCAGAATCCTAAGTCAAGAAGACTAATCAAGTTTCATAAGGTAGAAGCAACATCCAATTGGCTGTATGACACACCTGTGGCCCTCTGTTGCTGCACAGAAACATTTCCTAATTCAGGTTCTTTCTTTCTACTTTCTCTTCACCTTTATACCCCTTCCATTTTCTAATGCTTTCAAAGTGTGATGGCTTCTTGGAAAGCCTCTGACTCTCTATGTGGCTATAGGGAGTGTGAAGCTCGTATTTATGCTTTTTCAATTAGTATAAGTTTTAACATGCAATTGAAAGTAGCT
Source organism: Aethalodelphis obliquidens (assembly GCF_003676395.1). Classification (NCBI taxonomy): domain Eukaryota; kingdom Metazoa; phylum Chordata; class Mammalia; order Artiodactyla; family Delphinidae; genus Aethalodelphis; species Aethalodelphis obliquidens. The sequence goes on from NW_020837950.1 coordinate 52,298,308, forward strand.
GAGGTTAGCATGTTAGAAAATTTGAGCTTTTAACAATTGCAAAGGGAGTTTACATGTATATTGGTAAGAGTATTTCCTCTTGAATAAAGCAATCTGATTTCATGCATAAAATGCTTTAGCAACATCCCAATTACCCATCAGGATATTTGTTTATTTTTATTTTGTTGTTCTAATTTAGAAAAGACCACACAATCAGTAATGATCTGAAATAAAGGTAATTTAGGATTATGATGAATATGAGGAATTAGTTCTCCCATCTTCACCTTTGCCTTCTTATCCTGGAGAGGGTTAAAACTCCTATCAGAAGACTGGTTTCTGTCAATTAGATGCTCACTTGAGATTTGGAAGGTATAAATGACTTTGGCTTGGCTGTTTTTCTTGCAGCAAATACAATTGGGTGGAAAAAACATTTTTTTTTCTGAGCAGTTCAGTGCCCAGTCTCTCACTTTGGGCAGTCATGAAGCAATTGCACTGGCGGCAGTGGAGGTCTCTTTCCTCCCTGCCTTCCTGATAGTACTGGAAGCAGCAACTTCCCCTGCTGAAGCATCTCACAGTCATTCTTGTAGACCTCCACTAAACCAACTCCTCTAGCCTTTCTAATAATAGCACAAGCACTTAAATAACTATTAAATTCCTTTTTACTTAAAATATTTTAAAAAGAGTTTTTTTCTGCAGCAGAACCCTGATAACATAAGGAGCAATGGCGAATGTTCACGCTGTTATGGAAAATGAAAACAAAATTTTTTATACGAAAACATATAAACATAGTGTTTGTTTTCCTGCTTGTATTAACAAAAATAATATAATTTACAAGACAGCATGTTCGTTGGACAAAAAGACTTTACAGTTAGCATTTAAATATAAAACAAATATTTAGAAATAACTGCTGCAGTTGATTTAACAATCTGAAAATACCTGTTTAAATGGTTGGTTTCATTGGCTAGCAGAATTTCTTACAAATAAATAAACGGGTAATCTCTAAATTTAATTTTTTTTTTCAATTCTCTTCCAACCCAACAGACGCATACCCACATTATACTGATACTTGTCAAACGACTGGTAAATCTTGAATCATGAGGAAAATATGTATGAGACTTAGGAGATGATGAAAACAAGATGTTAATATCCATATTAGATGGTAAGTTGACATACCCAGCCATTATACATATTTTAGGTAGAATTTATCTGCCTTGGTATCATCTACTCGTTTCCTCCTCAAATGGCTGAATAATAGACTGAAACTAGTAAATGTGATCCAGCTTTTCAAGAAATTCAATCCTCTAATAAATCTTAAAATTTGCAAGAATCCAATTGTGTGTCCAATAAAATCTTTAGGCATAGATAGCTCATGTATTGGGATTTGCTTTTTTATACCTAAACATATAACTACATATTTGTAATATGAGTTTTCATTTTTTAAAAAGAAGTGTGGAGAAAATCTCTTTATATAAACAAGCAGGATTGAATACAAAAGTTTTGTTATCACAATGTCAATTTTTTTAACTCTTCTAAGTTATTTGCTAAACATTACAAAATGATCCTTTCTTAAAGATGATTCTTAATTATCTATCAGTTGAGAATGTAAATATTTATTTATGTCAAAATATTAAATGTGTTAAATCTGTGCTGAAATTTTTCAGGCATGTTATAGATTCCAGAAATGAAACGTATGAACCCCGCCCACAAAGGGAGTTTATTAAGGGAGACTAATGGCAAAGACAAGGAACAATATATACACACTTGGTGAAACAACAAAGGTCTCCAGAGATGTTTAGAAGTAGAATTCCTATGGTATTCTTTATCTTCAAGTTATAAGAAAGAGCCCCAAAATCATATTATAGAAATATGAAAAGGAATAAGTATCTATAGTATCAAAGGGGATCTTGAAAATCAAAGAAATGAAAAAACTTAAGTAAAAACTTATCAAGGCATAAATAATTTGCAATTGGCAGAAGAAGAAACTCAGCTAACAAGAATAAGAAGGGACTTATATACATACTCATTGCTTGCATTAGAATACTAACTAAAACAACAGTGGGTAGCTGTTTGTATTCAATAGATTGGCAAAGTTTAAAAGTTGGATAACACCTAGGTTTGGGTCCAAATCACCAGGATAATTTTAAACTTTTAAAAATTGCTGACTTCTACATTTATCTCCTTATTTCGCTAATGGAAATCAGGAATCTCAAATTGTAAGTGACCACAAATAACTTATATGGCCATGGAGGACTGAAAATCATTAATTGTCTTTAACCACAGGTAAAAATATAGCCATATGTATATATAAATACATATATATTAACCAATATATAAATATATAACATAGAATTAGGCATGGAATAGATAAAATGAGACTAGAATAGAAAAATGAAATGCTATATATGCATAATTTTTAACAAGTAGAAAGAAACTGGAATACAAAAGAGAGAGTAATGCTTCATAATGTTCACCAATTTTTATTAACCTTCTCAGTCACTATTCTCCTCCTATTTTCTAATTCTGAGTTATGTAAATCTACTTTCTAGTCAGTATGACATTTGTCTTTAGTCATATACATCTTCAAAATATTTCATCCATTATAATATTCAAAAAGTCTAATAATTTTATTTAAATTTGTATATTTCCATTCATAGTATTTAATATTATTTACAACAATTGTCTGAAATCACATCATTGCTCTTTCTCTATATATTATTTACTTCCTTCAAACAAAGTAAATTCTTTAAGACAATAAAACTATTTCTGCAGAATAAAGATAAAAATGATGGAACTCTAGCTCTTCAAAATAGAAGTTCTTGATATGTCCTTTCTCTGACATCCCACTGTCTTGACAGTGTGAAGCCAATTTCAATTCTAGCTGACTAAAGAAAGGGTTTTCTTTTTCTTTATTTATTGAGGCTTTAGATATAAAAGACATTTTATTTCCAAATTTTCACAGTTAGTTCTTTCAAGAATTTCACTGAATATATTCTTTTGAATTCTACTTTATGTAGTAATATGTTCATTTCTTCTGTTGAAAGAAGAAATTTTGGCATTTAAAAAAAGTTTACTTCTGGTAAAATGTTCCAATAATAGACATGTTTAGATATATTATTACTGTGCCAGCAGGGAGTCCTAATATGTTTACAGAAGATAAAAGTCAAAGAGGACACAGAAATAAATCTTAACAACTAAACTGTCTTCTAGCAGCCTTGATTTTTTTTTGAAATTGTTTGTAAGACTTATATGTGCCTTAGACACTGTGCTTTTACAGAAAATATAATCAATAAACAGGGTTTCCCTGGGCGCAGTGGTTAAGAATCCGCCTGCCAATGCAGGGGACACAGGTTTGAGCCCTGGTCCAGGAAGATCCCACATGCTGTGGAGCAACTAAGCCTGTGCACCACAACTACTGAGCTTGCACCCTAGAGCCCACAAGCCACAAATACTGAGCCCGCGTACCACAACTACTGAAGCCCACGCACCTAGAGCTCATGCTCCACAACCAGAGAAGCCACCGCAATGAGAAGCTCGGGCACCACAACAAAGAGTAGCCCCCACTCACTGCAACTAGAGAAAGCCCTTGAACAGCAACAAAGACCCAATTCAGCCAAAAATAAATAAATAAATTTGTTTTAAAAAAGAAAAGAAAATATAATCAATAAATAACTCAAAAAGTTTGCAACTCAGCTGACCCTGCTCCCTGTTTTCTTGCCCTTGTTCTTCATTGAATTTCTTGAGCTACCATATACTTTCTACTCCCCACACATGTTCCTTATATGACCAATTTGAGGGCTATTTTGTTGGTGTTTTTGTTGTTGAAGAAGAAAACTGGTTGGGATTGTAGTGGGACCAGAAAAGTTGTAGGACTGTGGATGGTACAGTGAGCTTGAACTCAGACACAGGTTTTGATTTTGCTGTTTAATATCAATGTGACTTTAACAAACACTGCTTTTCAGAACTCCAGTTTTCTAATCTGCATAGAAAAGTTAACATATAAATCAAAGATTTTTTGTATATATAAAATGAAATAACGTATTATATAAACTCTGAAGTATTGATACTATTCAAATATAAAGTATTAGGAAAATCACACAGGTTCTCAAGTCAGAAACCTATAAGTCAGCAGCTATGAGTATTCATTTCAGTCAGCACCCACTTCAGTCCATCTAGGAGTCCTTATTCCACACCAACAGCTCCCACTCCCAATTGCTCGCAAACCACACACATGCCTCTCTCTCTCCACCATTCTCATCTCATCTCATAACTGGTACTTGGACTGTTACAACAGCCTGCAAACAGGCTTCTGCTTCTAATCTTAAAATATTCTCCATAAAAAAGCTGGAATGATCTTTGGAAACATAGGTCATGTCATTTCATGAATTTGTTTGAAATTGTTTCATGTTGGAACAAGATTCCAACAATTTATTTACTGCGTCCTTCATAGCCCGTTTTGATCTTGCACTAGCCAAGACTTTCAGCCTCATATTGAGCTCTTTTCCCTTTGCTCACTAGCTTCCAGCCACACTCTGTTTCCCTTAAAGGAACAGTATTAAAAAGGAATTATAGTGCATAAAAATAGGCACTCAATGAATATTCTTAAATAAACAGATACAATATTCTTGGATTTGAATGGCAAAGGATACATAGTAAAATGCTAAAGAGAAAAATATTAGCCCTGATTAATCATGTCATATATGCAACTCACATTAATTTTTTCATGTTGGTAATTTCACTTCAAAATTAATTTTCTACACATAAAAATAAACTCAAAATGGCTTAAAGACTTAAATATAAGACATGACACCATAAAACTCCTAGAAGAGAACAAAGGCAAAACATTATCTGACATAAATAGTACAATGTTGTTTTAGGTCAATTTCCCAAGGCAATAGAAATAAAAGCAAAAATAAACAAATTGGACCTAATCAAACTTATAAGCTTTTGCATAGCAAGGGAAACCATAAATAAAATGAAAAGACAACCTATGGAATGGGAGAAAATATTTGCAAATGATGTGACCAACAAGGGCTTAATTTCTAAAATATACAAACAGCTCATACAACTCAATAAAAAAAAAATCCAATCAAAAAATGGGTAGAAGACCTAAATAAACATTTCTCCAAAGAAAAATGGCCAATAGGCACATGAAAAGATGCTCAATATTGCTTATTACTACAGAGATACAAATCAAAACTACAATGAGTTATTACCTCACACCAGTCAGAATGGCCATCTTCAAAATGTCTACAAATAATGAATGCTGAAGAGGGTGTGGTGAAAAGGGAACTCTCCCACACTGTTGGTGGGAATGTAGATTGGTGCAGCACTGTGGAAAAAAGTATGGAGGTTCTTCAGAAAACTAAAAATAGAATTACCATATGATCCAGCAATCCCACTCCTGGGTATATATGTAGAAAAGATGAAAGCTCTAATTCGAAAAGATATATGCACCCCAATGTTCATAGCAGTGATTTACAATAGCCATGGCATGGAAGCAACCTAAGTGTCCATCAACAGAGGAAAGGATAAAGAAATTGTGGTGTGTATATATATATATATATATATGTGTGTGTGTGTATATATACACACACACACGTATATATGTATTATATAAGTATATATTATTGTATATATACCATAATATATAATACAAGTTGTGGTATATACACACACACACACACACACACACACACACACAATGGAATATTACTCAGCCATAAAAGAGAATGAAGTAATGCCATCTGTAGTAACGTGGATGGACCTAGAGATTATCATACTATGTGAAGTTAGACAGAGGAAGAGAAATATTATATGATATCACTTATATGTGGGATCTAAAAAGTAGTACAAGTCAACTATTTACAAAACAGAAACAGACTCACAGACAGAAAACAAACTATGGTTATCAAATGGGAAGAGGCGGGAGGGATATATTGGGAGCAGGGGATTAGCAGAGGCACACTGCCATATATTAAATAGATAGACAACAAAAATTTACTGTAGAGCACAGGGAACTATATTCAATATCTTGTAATAAACTATAATGGAAAAGATTTGGAAAAAAAAGAATACAGATACGCACATACATATGTATAACTGAATCACTTTGCTGTACACCTGAAGCTAACACAATATTGTAAATCAACTATATATCAATAAAAAATAATAATTTTCTATGTTTTCTTTAATTCCCTAGTTTTCAATATAATTTTCACACATCAAATGATAATCATTGGGATAGGGAAGGCTATTTGTTTTTGTTAAAATCCTAAAAGGTCTGAACTACTTCAGAAATTTTGCTTGAGTCAAATTTATGTAAAGTTAATATCTTTACTTGCTATTACATTATTCCATTTGAAAAAAAAGTGTTTTTTTCTTATTTGAATATTAATCAAATTTTTAAAAACATCTAATTACACAGCCTTAAAACACAGTAAACATTTATAAAATCCCAAATACTTTTGCTATTTGGAAAAAAAACCTTTCACTGAACTTATTAACATTGACAAAGTTGATTCTTAAGGTAGATTATTTGATTTACCCACCCAAGATATGTTGAAAAAGTCAAAGGATACACAGTGAACACCTATATAATTACCGTTAAATTTGCTTTAACACATAAATAGCTATATATTCATTATTTTATCTATCCATCAATGCATCTTATTTTAATACCTCCCTAAAGTGAGGTTGCAGATATCAGTCCAACACTAAACACCACAGCAGACACATCATTAATGAAATTTCACTATGTGTTTATACTCTAGTTGAGATTAAATTTATAAACAATGAAATGCACAAATCATAACTGCACTATTCAATATATTTTGACAAGTGCATATATTTGTGTAATCCAAACATTTATGAAGAGAAAGACCATCACTTCCAAGATCTCTTCCAACTTCTGTCAGTTCTGTTTCTGACCCTCAGAGGTTAAAAGTCTTACTTTTTTCATCATAGGTTAATTTTGACTCTTCTAGAACTTTATATAAATGAAACAATGTGGCATAAGATTTTGTGTGTAATAATTTTTCACTCTGCATGAATTTTAATTCAGTTTTAAAGAATAATCCATGATCTAATATTCATTTTTCTTTTTCTCAAATTGTATCCTGTGGAAATTACTCTATGCAAGGTTGGTGTTTATGTTTGTTTTAAAATGTTATACTCATGTTGGAAATAGAATTTCATTGGGTCTACCACTCTAGACTAAAAATTTGTAGAGAATTTTTAACCTATTAATTGGTGTCTTTTATCATACTGGACAATTTTAATCTTTTTCTGCTTTTGCATATTCCATTAGACTCTCTGGAAGCCGGATTAAAAGCATGTTAGACCATTTTTTCTATCCTTAATGTCTCTTGATCTTTCATATTTTTTATTTCTTTGACTCTCTGAGATATATTATTTACACAGATTTAACTTCATGTTAATTAGTTCCTTCTTTAGCTGCATAAAGTTTGCTTTAGATATCATCTAATATTTTTTAACTATAAATGTTTATATATTTAAATTTAAAAGCTCTATTTAATACTTTCCAAAACTGCCTGGTCAATTTTGATAATCTCCGGCTCTTTAGTCATACATTTTATGTTCTTATAATTTTTAACAAATAAAATATTAATATTGTATGTATTATATACTACAATTGTAATGTTAAGTACTTTTTTAACTGCTGTTGTTTGCTCATGGTAGATCATGTCTCCTGTGTTTCTTGTTATGAGCGAATGATCTTTGGAAGTATATGTATGGCAATTCCTTGAGGGCTAGATTTAGAGCACATTCATCCAGGAACTTGTTTTGAGCTTGTTTTTGATAGGTGTCTGAGGATACCCATTCATGCTTAGTGTGCACTGAGATTCTATGACTCAGTTCCAAACTCACAGAAGGGCAGAGTTGTGGTAGGAATCTCAAGGGATACATTTGTTTATTTCTGCTCAATCCAGAACTAAAGTTAAGGCAAGAAATTAGGCCCCTATATTTTTGTTTCTTTTTTATCCACTGCAACTGCACACCTTCTTTGGTCCTAGCTTTATTCTGGTGTCTATAATTTCACTTTCCACTTGCATGGAAACAGACTCCGCATCAACTACACATATTTTTGTTTTCTGTCACCAGTATGAACAAGCACATGCATTGTCCAATAAATATCACATCCAGCCCACTAGAATGGACTGATGACTACAAGTTAGAGTCTGACTTCAGCAGATATTTACTTCTGCGAATATATCGTTAGTAATTTCTGGCATCTGATGATTTCCCCCATTTTCCCAATCCTCAATGATTTGTGTTTTTTGGTTGTTCTGAGCTAGTAGTATGTATCTCCAGCATCCTATGGTGGAACATTCCTACGTCATTAATAGCTGGATAAAGCTAGATAGTTATTTCAAAGGCTTTTAAGGAGAAACTTACATTAGAAAGGTACATTATAAAAGAAAAACACAAGCTCTATAATTCTAGTAGCTGTCATATATAGAGAGGTAAGTACAGATGTAAATATAGAGATGGAGATACACAAACACAGCTTTCACCACTTTGTCTCTCGATTTCTTTTTTCTCTGTATCAGTGTAACATTAAATGTTATCTATGAAAATTCATTGTTTTTAAATAAAACAACAGAATGGAATACCCCACTGTATTCGTTCTGCTTATTTTCCTTAAATACATTTTCTTCTTTGATATGTCCATGTTTGTGATGACTTTGGATTAAAATACTGTGTATCTTTACTGCCTCCAGAAATAATTTTTTCATGTTAATTTCATTAACTTCCTCTCTATTTCAATTTCCCTTCATACATATATATAAACACATATATTTATATGTATACAAACATATATTCATAAACATGCATGTTTATGAATGTATATATATATATAAATATGTGTGCATTTAAATAAATATAGAGTTTGGTGCAATGCAAAACAATTCATATGAGTAAAATCAATTAGACTTAAAAAACAATTTATTTGAATTTGTATACTCTAAACTGTAATGAATATATATACATTTTTTGTATAAATGTATCATGCAAATTGTTCCAAATATATTACCTTCATTAATGTGTTAAATAAACTTTACCACTAAACATAAATTTCTAAAAATATATTCTATGCTAAATATCCTGTTTAATAGATGTTTCATGAAATTTTTAGCTTTCAAAAACAAACAGTCCTATTTCAAACATATTTCAAATTAACTTTCTTAGTAAGAACTTCTAAAAAATAGGCTTTCACACCAGTAGCATAAATGGTAGCAAGCTTATAGGGTAGTTAACTTTAATCTTGCTCCAGCTAGAAGGATTCTTTAAGAGTAGTATGATGTATTGATATTACTGTCTGATTCCATATGGCTTTTCATGAAAATGACATGCCTGTAGTAAAACACATCCCTCTTGCCTTCAGAAAGTGAGACATCAAAGGAAGACAATATTTGCATACAAATGCATGGCAACTTTCATAAATGAAAAAGTTATGAATTCAGCTAAAATGAAAATGCTTCTTGAAAAGTATATTCTGTAGCTGTCTCATAAAGTCAGAGTAAATTTGACTTAGCTTTAGAGACTATAGGTATGAAACAGTTGACAGTGTCGGCATGTGGCCCTCCTGTTCTCAAATCTCTATGACATCTGTTTGGCAAATGGTGGGGGGGAAGCAGTTTCTGAAAATATTATACCATATTATCCATGCTTTTTTTATCATCTAAGACTGAACTTAATTTAATGGTTAAATTGAATAAATAAGATAAGTGAGTTTGCAAGGCTACAGTCTGTTTAAAGAATTGTACTAAAAGTATTTTAAGATGAAAAGAGAGATGAAAAATTAATATGGGGTAACATATCATGACATGTTACCTGGTAGATGACATAACATAACACAGTAGATAAGACCAAATTTACTGCTTCTGAGTAATGAAAAGATGTCCTATGTTCTCTCCTAATCACTTCAATGAAGGAGTCAGTGTTTAGTTCTACCTTAAATTTTGAATCTATGACATCTATTAATTCAGAGATAATAAAGTTAATTTCTCAACAACACTAAAGTTTAAATATTTAAGTTATAAAAAGTAGGTAAAAAGTCAAGGATAAGCAAATTTAATAAGGTACTCAGCAAATTCATCTGACAGTGAAAGTTTAAATTTTTTTTAACCATACTTAGTTTGATCAAGAGATTCACCTTGTGACCCTTGATACTCTCATTGCACAACCTCTGCTAACCTGTCATCTAATTATTCATCTACAGATAATCTTTGTCTGAGTCAATTATTCCAAAAGACCTGCACGATGGTCAGGTATTTCTTTTTTTTCTATCACATTTTCTACATTTATTCAATGGAAAACTACTATAAAGAAGAACTTTTCATCATCAATGCTGAAATGCAATTTACAGAGGAAACGATGGATAAAATTAGATGTGGCCTAGTTTTTCCTCCTAAATAGCTAATCTTGAGAATAAAGTGTTTACACTCTAGTCAAATGGCTTAAAATGACCTACTGTTGCCGCTGTGGTTTCCTCTTTTTATATATAACTATCATTGCAAGCTCACAGTCTTTTATAAATGCAATGTTTTTCTATTCATTACATTCATGATTCTTTCTGTTGCTTAAGTGATTTACCTTTGAACCTCAGTGTAGGTCTTTGCCCCCCTTGGCAACAGTCCGTTAATGTTCATTCATTTCTGACATCTTCATTACTTTCTGGCAAAGAAGAGCCCCAGAATCTTCTTGCATATTTTTCCTCCTCAAACCTGGAATAGAATTTAGATACCACAATTCAAATACTAGGTTTGTCTGTTGCTACTGGATTGGAATTACAGCTAGACAAATTCAGCTAGCAAAGCCAAAAAATAGTATTAAATATATATATGGTGGCATTCCCAACTGATACTAAATATTATAGAATTTTAAATGTTTTATTATAAAATTTTATCAGTTCTGTCACACTGCATATTTGCTTGCTAAAAAGATTGAGTATCTGTATTATTCTATGAAATGTATGCAGAGTTTTATAATATCCTAATTCATAATATCAATATAACTTCACTAGTTAAACCACTGGACACAGTTTTAAGTTTTTATTGAAGATCTATTTATCTTCAGACTACATTCTTTTAAAAAGGTACAATCACTATTTAAAATCACTTGAAAAATTATTTTTAATGTGGTTATGTTACTATATTTTTTCAATTTTTAGGAATTGTATTTCCATTTTATTTTTGTATATTTAAATCATCCATTGGCATCCATGGCATCCATAATGCCATTTGAAGCAACATAGGTGGACCTAGAGATTATCATATTAAGTGAAGTAAGTCAGATAAAGACAAGTATCATATGATATCACTTATATGTGAAATCTAAAAAAAAATGATGCAAATGAACTTATTTACAAAACAGAAATAGACTCACATAGAAAACAAATTTATGGTTACCAAAGGAGACTGCCGGGGTGGGGAGGGGAGAAATAAATTAGGAGTTGGGAATTAACATATATACACTGTTATATATAAAACAGATAAACAACAAGGACCTAGTGTATAGCACGGGGAACTATACTCAATACCTTGTAATAAACTGTAATGGAAAAAAATCCGAAATATAATATATATATGTATAACTGAAATATTATTCTGTACACTTGATACTAACACAACATTGTAAATTAACTATACTTCAGTAAAAAAATAAATTTAATTTAATTTAAAAATATTTTTTAAAAAATCAGGCTTCCCTGGTGGTGCAGTGGTTGAGAGCCTGCCTGTGGATGCAGGGGACACGGGTTCGTGCCCGGGTCTGGGAAGATCCCACATGCCGCGGAGCGGCTGGTCCTGTGAGCCATGGCCACTGAGCCTGCGCGTCCGGAGCCTGTGCTCCGCAACAGGAGAGGCCACAACAGAGAGAGGACCGCGAACCGTAAAAAAAAAAAAAAAAAAAAAAAATCATCCATAAATTTACAAAGCCAAAACTATAAGGCAAGACATCTTTAAAAGTCTATGTATGTGATCTTTTTCATTCCTTTTTCTGGCTGCGTAGTATGTCATTAAGTGGCTATGCCACAGCTTATTCAAACAGTCCTCACTTTTCATTTTCCTCAAAGATAAAATGGGATGATAATGCTGTTTATCCCATGATGTTTGGGGGAGGATTCAGTGAGGAATATTTGTTAAGTACTTCACGCACAGAAATTAGGCAACTTCTATATATGTTTATTGAATAAACTAAAAATGGTTTCAACTAATTCTGATCACTTTATATACTTATATGTAAGGCCTGACATTCAAAAATACAGAACCAATGTAAATAACATTTCTAAGTGATTTTTTTCCTAGCTATGTTGTGTATAGGAAGGAGGTTGCTAAATGCAGATGGCACTGAATAAACTAAATGGGCAGAAGAATAAACTAAAATGCTAATCTATAAAAATACAAGAAGGCTAGAGAGTGTATTGAACTCTGTTACACTCTCTGCTCTATTAAGTTTATCATAATTTTCTGACAACAAGAGTTGTAGTAGGTTACTGAGTTTAGGGAGTATCATTCCAGAAAATCTGTGAATCTTTTTGAAATGATTTGATGTTGACTGGAAAAATATTAATAAACATTCATCTTTTCTTCATCATTCTGGCTCCATTTATCACAAAGATACTGCTCCCTAACAAGTTTCATCCTCAATGTCAGTACACAGCAAATGTCAATTATCTACTGCATTTATACTCGGTGACCTACAGGAAATGGGCATAATTTGTAATATGAGCATTTTAACGAAGAAGGACATGAATGCAAAAAAATTTCATGAATATGTATTTTACCAGGTAAGATTGTAGAATCCCCTTTCTTAAGCATTTTCAAGAATAGAAAAGTCAATTTAGGGTAATTTGAGAGAAAAGCTCAGTGATGGTTCTTTGATGCTAATTCGTTAGTAAGGGAAAAAATTCGATTAATACTACTAAAAAAATACTACTACTACACTATTAATGAAATAATAAAAAATAAGTATTAAACAATAGGGAACAGGACATGATGAAAGATCACAACAGATTATCAATTTAACATTTGTGAGAAAATCTACATAAAATACTTTTAAATAGGATTCCCTGGAAAAGTATTTAGACAAAAAGAAGCCATTTATTTTAACAAGGACCATAACTGCCTCCTTAGAGACCACTGTGGATTAAATGAGCGTCTTTTGAATGGTTTCTTTATTATTGGTCTATCAAGGTTAATTTCCTGTGTGTTTCCACTTGCCATTATTGCTCTGCCATCTCATCAACAGCAGATCCCACACAGATCTAGCTTCCCCACAGCCAGAGTGCTATAGCCTACATAGCTGTTCATCTGTTTCCTCTTCTTCCTACTGAGTTTGTTTCCCTGTCTGATGCCAAGAACATGAACTACCGGCACTCTGAAAAGACAGTAGTGAAATCTGCAGTATTAGCCTTGTCTCTAAACAGAAGTGAATTCTCACTACGGTTGTATTTGGTTCTCCTGTACATGATAGGAGATCCTCCACATACAGATATTCCAAAACCTGAAGCTTCATTTATGGCAAAATACGCCCCAGCTCACCTCCTTTACTTCTGTTTCCAAACATTTCCCCTGACACAGGAGATGAAAAGCAATCAAAACTGACTAATTCATAGCCACAAGTTGTCATTTTTAAAGATTTGATCAAATTTTCCATAATCACCAGAAAAGACAAAACAGTGTCATACAAAATCTAATTTTTATAATGACTAAATGCCTACCAATAATATACACATTTCTGACTGAATAGTGAAAAACTAAACAACCAGGGATTGGCCAAGATGGCGGAGTAGGAAGACCCTGAGTTCAACTCCTCTCATGGGCATACCAAAATTATAACTATTTACAGAGAAACTATTGATGAGAAAAACTGTAAGACTAGGAGAAAAGATCTTCTGCAACTAAAGGTATAAAGAAAGAATCACAAGACTGGTAGGAGGGATGGAGATGCCGCATAGTCCAGACCAGCGCCCCTAGATACTCAACACACAAACGGGAGGATAATTACAATTGCAGATGTTTTCCCCAAGGAGTGAGTGGCCCGAGCCCCACATCTGTCTTTCCAGCCTGGGGGTCCTGCACTATCTGATGTCACTTATATGGGAAATCTAAAAATCAAAACCAGTGAAAATACATAACAAAAGAGAAACAGAGTCATACATACAGAGAACAAACAGGTGGTTGCCAGAGGAGATGGGGAGAAGAAAGAAATAGGTAAGGGAAATTAAGAGGTAAAAACTTCCAGTTGCAAAGTAAATGAATCACAGGTATGAAATGTGTGGGGAATATAGTCGATAATTAATGTCTTTGTCGGGTGACGTATCTTAAGTAGACCTACCGTGGTGATGATTTTGAAATGTATAGAAAAACTCACTACGTTGTGTAACAGGAGCTAACATAGTATTGTAGGTCAATTATACTTCAAAAACAAACAAACTCAGAGTTAAAGAGATTAGGTCTGTGGTAACCAGGGGCAGAGGGTGGATGGAAGGGGAGTTGGACGAAGGTAGTCAAAAGTTACATACTTCCAATATAAGATAAATAAGTACCAGGGGTATAATGTATTAACATGATAAATACAGTTAACACTGCTGTATGTTATATATGAATGTTGTTAAGAAAGTAAATCCTAAGAGTTCTCATCACAAAAAAATTTTGTTGTATTTCTTTAATTTTGTTTCTATATGAGATAATGGATGTTCACTAAACTTACTGTGAACATCATTCCATGATGTATGTCAAATCATTAATCTGTACACCTTAAAGTTATACAGTGTTGTATGTTAATTATATTTCAATAAAACTGGAAAAAATTAAAAATTTTTAAAGTTTAAAAAAGAAAATAATCATCCAGATACTAAATGTCAGAATGCTTTGACACATCAATATTTTTAAAACATCACTTTTCTTCCAGAAATTGTCTATCAACATATATTTAACCATCTTTAATGAATTTTGTCATATTTTACAGGTGGCAAATTGAGTGAGAAACCACAAAATTAGCATGAGTTTTAATTCTTATATAAAACAAGTCTAGTTTTACATTACCCCCCTTCATTGTTAGTGCTAGTGATCATATTATAGTCTCTGAGTTGTCAACTAAACAATGATAAAGTTAGGAAATATACTCTCATTTGAGGAAATACAGCATTTTATCATTCTAACATTATTCTTGCTGTTGCTTAATTCCCATTACTACAATTAAAGTAGGCTTTGTAATTATTAGCTATTATTAAAATGATAGGTCTCCCTGCATAGTACTTCTACTGTACTCTAATTGAAAGTGTAGAGGTTCAGAGCATGTCATCCCAAAATATGCCACTTTAACATATTGAATATTTTGAGTTAAAGGCACTTGAGAAATAGCAGGTGCTAGAAGAATGCTGACTATTTCCCCTGAAAGCAGGAGACAGAATTCCTATGTGAAAGGTCCCCTCCCTACCCCAGGAGGAAAGAAGACATTCTTGTAACTAGAGATGAGGTATCGAGGCTGAGAGAAATCTGTACAAGCAAATTATTTACCCTAACCCTTATCTTCCTAGTAACTTTCCCTCCATTAACTTTGTTCCCCCAAACCCCTTTGTCAAGTTTTCACAATTTACTACTTTTTGTCCATCTTCCTCTTGATAAATTCAGGTTGTGATCACTGTCCTAGATCCTTCAACAATTTCCCCCACAATCTTACACCTTCCTCTAGAAAAGCCCCAGTTTGAAAGTCTTCTGCTCTAACTATGTCCTTAGGGGCTTCATTTTCCTTGTGAGGGCTCTCATGTAATGTAAAAATTACTAAAAATGTGCATGCTTTACTTTTAATCTGTGTATGTCTCCCTGCTGGAGACCCTAAGAAGGTAGAGGAGAAATTTTACCTCTCTTACAAAATGATTATTACATCAATCATCTTTACCTTTTAAAATTTTTTCCACATGGAAGTCTCTGTGCCATCCTATCAGCTTTTCTTCCATGTTTTTTTTTTTTTTCTTTCTTGATTCATCTTGGTGGTCTTCCAGTCTGTGGTTATTAGAATATTTACACCTTTCTCTACTAGGAGAGCCATATTGGGTACTATACCTCCACCCGTCGTCATTATTTCAAAGGACTGTTTTTTTATGTTGGCTAAAATATTACCTTCCTCATTCAACAGAGTAATTAAACCTATTTCAAAATTTTACACATACAGTTCGAAGCACAAATATTGAAATGGGCAGTGGGTAGTAGCTTGTATTGGATGAAAGTATTATATTCAGTCTAATCATTTCCTGGTAATATTGAGATAAATTTGTAACACAGATGAAGCTAAGTATCTATCAAGAGTTCATGCATTTGAAAATAAAAAAGATAGTATTACACATATAGTGTATCCATTTTTTCACAGTTTATAACATTCTGACAGTTGACATTTCCCTTCAATTTTTGTTGCGACTACATTATACCTACATTTTGCTCCATCACCTGTAGGAAAAGATACATTCACTCCATCTTGCTTTAGAGTATACAAGCAAATATGTAAATTTGGTTGTGTCCTAAGAATTTCAGCTCTGGGAACAATGAGGCAAGTAAGAGGATTTTATTTTTACCAAGTTAGTAAACTGCAAGCTTGGAAATACTATGAAGAACAAAACTGAATATTTCAGGAAAATTCTTCCAGTTAGCACAATTTATAGATACTACCAAATAAGATTTTGAAACCTTCTTCTCTACCAAGGTTTGTATTAGCATTCCAATGCATATCAGCCACCCCATCCCCCATTCCTTCCACTGCAGATCTAGTTTAGAAATCTTTGGGATTGTGTTATATGGGAAAAGAAAAAATCAAGAAATCTGTGGGATTGTGTTATCTGGTTTGGGAGATGACTTCTGTTTGACACCTACAATACAATAATATGCCTAGCAGAACATCACAGCGAAAAGGGAATTCTAGAGGTTAAAATTTTCAAGCTTACTACCCACTCTCTCAACTCCCATATTGCTAGAAATCCTACTACAAAGTATGTATTTGTCCTCCAAAGTAAAATTTTGGAGGCTATATAGAGAAGCTAACACGTACGGAGTAACTTTCACATGCCAGATGTTGATGATGATGATTTTAGCTAACACAGAGTTCTTACATATTGCTAAACACTTACCATACCTTAACTTGCTTAATTCTCACAATCAATATTTTAAGCGATGCACAATTTTTAACACCATTTTACAAATGAGGAAAATGCTAGGGATTGGTAGAGCTGGGATTTGTACTGACACCATCTAGCTCCAGAGTCTGTGTTCCTCTTTATTCCACTCTAATGCCTTTTAGGTTCAGCTATGGGCTCTCACACAATTATGACATATTACATAAGCCATTGAACCCACTAGAGACCACTGTGATGATGTAGTGAATAGAAAGATGGTTAGAATAATAAAATCAGTATTTGAAATTTGAGCCTGTAATGGCTTTTTTGATTTATTTTTGTCCTCAGTTTCCTCCTCTATAAATGTCTGCTTTGCATTGTTTCAATAAAGTTGTAAGAGTGTAGTGAAATCGTTCATGTAAAAAGACATTGAAACTGTAAAGGATTACAACAATTTAAGACACATCTTTCTCACAGCGTAGCCCAGTGGAATAGTTTTAGTTATTAGAGTGCTCTTCTGAACAGAAATATACCTCTCTAATGTCATGTACCCACTCAATTATTTCCTCTTTGGTATTAAAAGTTCAAATTTGTCAACACATTTTCCAAATCTTTCATCTTCCTTTTGATCAGTTTAGGTTTGAACACTGTTCCAGATCCTTCAACATTTTCCCCCCAAATCTTACATATTCCTCTAGATAAGCTTCAGTTTGAAAGCAGTGCCCAAAGGTAAACCTGGGTGTGACCAGTGCAGATACTTCCCAGGTTTTTCAGGAGAATCTACCTATTTTCTCAGTTGTTCTAGGTGTGTACATTTACTACTACAGCTTTTTTTTTTTTAACTTTTTTTATTTGCCTCCACATCTCATAGATTTTGGATTCTGAAAGTGTCCATTGAAATCTCTAGATCTTTGTCGTAAATCTAGAAACATTTTTGACTCTATGTACAGGTAAATTTAAACAGAAGTCCCACACACAGGATAAAACACAATGGATTTGGAGACAAAAAGAGAGGACTGTCAAAATTTCCAAATTTGTGCCAGCACCTGTGTGTGTCTGTGTGTGTGTGTAGGACTGTGTGTGCCCATATGTTACAATATTAAATTTGGACTCACTAATATAACCTGTAAAAATATGAATCAGCTGAAATATTCTTTGCATCAACTATTAGGTAAGATCATTGCTTTTAACTCAGTGTCTTTTCCCCCAATCCTTTAATAGTAATAATATTTATATTTGGAAATTTCCACTGACTTACAAACAGCTCTTTAAGAACATGGACAGTAATAAAACATCATAAATGTTCACTTGAAAAAAACTGGGAAATGATGAATAAATTTAAAAAGCATCCAGATAAAAAAATCATCCAGTAAAAACTAATTGTATATTGTCTTATCGTAAGCCAACTGGAAGACGCCACCTTAATTAGCTGACATTAAAATTTCAAGTTTATTTAACCAGGTACTGCTACAAAGAAACATATTAGCGCTCAAAACAAAGAGTTGAGGTAAGGATCTTTATCATGACTGGAACAAAGTTCACCCAGGTTACTGTAAATTGCTCTATGTTATAAAATGATAAAATCCAAATAGAAATCCTCTTTTAAGAGGTAGTTACAGGCCAAGCTTAAAGCACCCAGACATGGTCTAATTTGTTTTCATTTTCGATAGAGATTTATGAGTCTTAGACTTGATCATTCATAGTATCTCTTTCAGTAATACCTGCCCAATGTATTCAGAAATCTGTTCTATTTTATCCCTATAGTAAAGAGTAATTACACAAGGAGTAATTGTGTGTGTGTGTGTGTGTGTGTGTGTGTGTGTGTGTGTGTGTGTGTATTGGAAAAATGTCTCTCTTAACCCAAGGTGGGACTTTACCTATTGACTAAGAAAAAGTTTTTACTGCTAATAAAATTTCCTTTTATCTTTCTCAGTACTGTCAATCAAATGTAACCCTTATAGGCAATCTTACTTCCCACAGGATTATTTTATTTTTGCCCCAGCTATTCTTTTCCTCATACAGGGAAATGGTGCAACTTTCTCCCCACCCTCTTGTCTTTATGGACCTCACATGCAGCACTTGAGGCACCTGCAACTACTGGAGCAAAAACACAGTGCAAGTAAGCCGTCAATATGGTTTTAAGACAAGGAATATGATGAGGATGTCTTAGGGAACACACTTATTTTAACTCAAGATTCTAGATTCAATGTCAACGGTTTCAGACACTTTTGTGACATCTTCTTCTTGGGCATATAAGTGCTTTCTGTCATGAGAGAAATTAATGATTTCAAAGGCAGGTGTTGCAAAGCAGAGATTGCAGTGTTCTGTCTCTGGAACAGACCTCAGTGAGAAAAGTAAAGATCAAGTAGCTTCAAATTAAAATGGCATTCACAAATAAACATTTAAGAAGATAAATGTATATAGGTTGAATCAGATTATATGAAGATAAATGTTATAGAAATAAACAGCACTAAAAAGAAAAACTATTATTGAGGGGGTTCTGACATTCAAGCAAAGTAAATGCTTTATAAAATCTCTTTTAGTCTCAGACATTAATGATTTTATTCATTAATTCACATTAATATGAATAATTCTGAGATGAAAATTTACTCCTGATGGATGCTTTTCATGACTATTTAACTCACTTTTCAAATTGGACCCCAATTTCACAATTTACTGGTTATATGAATATGGACTTATGAAACCTTAGTACTTCCATTTCATTATGTGTAGATTGAGAATAACGGGGTGGGGAGGGGTCAGGATGGAGGAACAGGAAAACGTGGAGCTCTCTTCTCCCCACAAGTATGTCAAGAACACATCTACAGGGCTTCTCTGGTGGCGCAGCAGTTGAGGGTCCGCCTGCCGATGCAGGGGACACGGGTTCGTGCCCCGGTCCGGGAAGATCCCACATGCCATGGAGCGGCTGGGCCCGTGAGCCATGGCCGCTGAGCCTGCGCGTCCGGAGCCTGTGCTCCGCAATGGGAGAGGCCACAGCAGTGAGAGGCCCACGAACCACCACCACCCCCCCCAAGAAAAGAAAAAGAATACATCTACAAATGGAACAATTCTCACAGAGCACTTGCTGAACACTAGCAGAGGACCTCAGACACCTAAAAGGACAAGAAAAATCCCCATGCAACTGGGTAGGATGAAACGAAGCAAAATAGAAAAGAGGAAACGGGACAAGACCTTCGCCCCTGGATGGGGGTAGCTGAAAGAGAGGAGAGGTTCTCTCACTCAGGGAAGCCCCCTCCCTGGCAGGGAGATCAACTGGGACAGAAAGGAGCTTTGGGGGACCAAGGGACCAGCAACCAGTCTGTGGCAGGCAGGACAGAGTAAGACTTATGCAGATGGTCTGTGCCACAGCCTCTGTACCCCATCCTGAGCGGTGTGTCTCCTGGTGTAGACGGGGGATGGGTGCTGGAATGTGAGGCTTAGAGAGTGGAGTCAGGCAGGGGACAACTGTTGGATGTGCAGAGACAGCCTGAAGGGCAGGAATAAGGAGCTCCACAACCGGGAAAGCTTGTGGAAGAAGCCCAGGCCACCATAGACGCAGGGTGCCATTGCTGAGTGATGTGCAAAAAGAGGGGCCACCATTGCAGCCCCCTTCCCCACGCACTGGACCCTGATGCTATGGGCACTAGGAGGGGTGCCCGCCTGAGCAGGCTCGCCCTCCCCTCCCGCCAAAGCCTCCTCCTGCCACTCCGGCCTCAGCAGGCTGTCGCTACCGCTGCCCCTGCCTGCCTGAGCAGGCATGTGTGCTCCGGGACAACCTTGGAAGCAGATGATGGTGGGAGGAACACAGGCAGAGGTGGGGCTAAAACTAAAGCTGAGCCCCGGGGGCCATGCAACTAAGGAAGAAGAGTTGAAATCTTTCCCCGCGGTTGCATGAACGCGGATTCACACCCCTGCTAATGGCTTTGTGAAATCCGCACCTGTGGAACACCTGAACAGACGAATGCTCCCGCGGCTGAGACGGGTCAAGCTTTAGCACCTGTGGACTCTGTGGGCATGCACGGGTGGGGATTGGACAAGGTCAGAATCTGAGCTGCCTCCGTAACTCCCACAGCAGGTTCAGGTACATGACTACTGCAGTCCAGGGACCTGCTTCAGTGGATCTGTGCTGGTGGCCTGGTGAAAACGACACCTGTGAGACACCAGGGACAACTGCTGGCATACCCATGGTTAACGTGGAGCTGAGAGCAGTTTCAACATCAGTGTAATTTGTGAGCCAGCACAATGGGTGAAAAGTGACACAACAGAGTATACTCACAGGTGAACAGTGCCGGAGGAGTAAACTATGTGGCTTCTCTCCCAGTGGGAGTGCTCCAGTTCCACCTACCTCACACCTCAGATCAGACACAGTTAAGGGACAAGGGGAAGATGGCGGAGGAGTAAGACGCGGAGATCACCTTCCTCCCCACAGATACACCAGAAATATATCTACACGTGGAACAACTCCTACAGAACACCTACTGAACGCTGGCAGAAGACCTCAGACCTCCCAAAAGGCAAGAAACCCCCCACGTACCTGGGTAGGGCAAAAGAAAAAAGAATAAACAGAGACAAAAGAATAGGGACGGGACCCGCACCAGTGGGAGGGAGCCGTGAAGGAGGAAAAGTTTCCACACACTAGGAAGCCCCTTCGCGGGCGGAGACTGCGGGTGGCGGAGGGGGGAAGCTTCGGAGCCGCGGAGGAGAGCGTAGCCACAGGGGTGCGGAGGGCAAAGCGGAGAGATTCCCGCACAGAGGATCGGTGCCGACCAGCACTCACCTGCCCGAGAGGCTTGTCTGCTCACCCGCCGGGGCGGGCGGGGCTGGGAGCTGAGGCTCGGGCTTCGGTCAGATCCCAGGGAGAAGACTGGGGTTGGCGGCGTGAACACAGCCTGAAGGGGTTAGTGCACCACGGCTAGCCGGGAGGGAGTCCGGGGAAAAGTTTGGAGCTGCTGAAGAGGCAAGAGACTTTTTCTTACCTCTTCGTTTCCTGGTGCGCAAGGAGAGCGGATTAATGGCGCCGCTTAAAGGAGCTCCAGAGACGAGCGTGAGCCTCGGCTAACAGCGCGCACCCCAGAGACGGGCATGGACGCTAAGGCGGCTGCTGCTGCCGCCACTAAGAAGCCTGTATGCGAGCACAGGTCACTCTCCACGCCTACCTTCCGGGGAGCCTGTGCAGCCCGCCACTGCCAGGGTCCCGGGATCCAGGAACAACTTCCCCGGGGGAACGCACGGCGCGCCTCAGGCTGGTGCAACGTCATGGCGGCCTCTGCCGCCGCAGTCTCGCCCCACACTGCGTGCCCCTCCCTCCCCCCGGCCTGAGTGAGCCAGAGCCCCCGAATCAGCTGCTCCTTTAACCCCGTCCTGTCTGAGTGGGAACAGATGATATCAGGTGACCTACAAGCAGAGGCGGGTCCAAATCCAAACCTGAGCCCCAGGAGCTGTGCGAACAAAGAAGAGAAAAGGAAATCTCTCCCAGCAGCCTCAGGAGCAGCGGATTAAATCACCACAATCAACTTGATGTACCCTGCATCTGTGGAATACATGAACAGACAAGGAATCATCCCAAATTGAGGAGGTGGACTTTGAGAGCAAGATTTATTATTTTTTTCCCCTTTTCCTCTTTTTGTGAGTGTGTATGTGTATGCTTCTGTGTGAGATTTTGTCTGTATAGCTTTGCTTCCACCATTTGTCATAGGGTTCTATCCATCCGGTTTTTTCTTTTTTTAAATTTTTTTCTTAACAATTATTTTTTATTTTAATAATTTTATTTTATCTTACTTTATTTTATTTTACTTTATCTTTCTTTTTTTCTTCCTTCCCTGCTTCCTTCCTCCCTCCCTCCTTCCCTCCCTCCCTTCTTTCTTTCTTTCTACTTCTACTAATTCCTTCTTTCTACTTTTTCTCCCTTTTCTTCTGAGCCGTGTGGATGAAAGGCTCTTGGTGCTGCAGCCAGGAGTCAGTGCTGTGCCTCTGAGGTGGGAGAACCAACGTCAGGACACTGGTCCACAAGAGACCTCCCAGCTCCACATAATATCAAATGGCGAAAATCTCCCAGAGATCTCCATCTCAACACCAGCACCCAGCTTCACTCAACGACCAGCAAGCTACAGTGCTGGACACCCTATGCCAAACAACTAGCAAGACAGGAACACAACCCCACGCATTAGCAGAAAGGCTGCCTAAAATCATAATAAGTCCACAGACACCCCAAAACACACCACCAGATGTGGACCTGTCCACCAGAAAGACAAGATCCAGCCTCATCCACCAGAACACAGGCACTTGTCCCCTCCACCAGGAAGCCTACACAACCCACTGAAACAACCTTAGCCACTGGGGACAGACACCACAAACAACGGGAACTATGAACCTGCAGCCTGCAAAAAGGAGACCCCAAACACAGTAAGATAACCAAAATGAGAAGACAGAAAAACACACAGCAGATGAAGGAGCAAGATAAAAACCCACCAGACCTAACAAATGAAGAGGAAATAGGCACTCTATCTGAAAAAGAATTTAGAGTAATGATAGTAGAGATGATTCAAAATCTTGGAATCAGAATAGACAAAATGCAAGAAACATTTAACAAGGACCTAGAAGAACTAAAGATGAAACAAGCAATGATGAACAACACAATAAATGAAATTAAAAATACTCTAGATGGGATCAATAGCAGAATAACTGAGGCAGAAGAATGGATAAGTGACCTGGAAGATAAAATAGTGGAAATAACTACTTCAGAGCAGAATAAAGAAAAAAGAATGAAAAGAACTGAAGACAATCTCAGAGACCTCTGGGATAACATTAAACGCACCAACATTCGAATTATAGGGGTTCCAGAAGAAGAAGAGAAAAAGAAAGGGACTGAGAAAATATTTGAAGAGATTATAGTTGAAAACTTCCCTAATATGGGAAAGGAAATAGTTAATCAAGTCCAGGAAGCACAGAGAGTCCCATACAGGATAAATACAAGGAGAAATATGCCAAGACACATTAATCAAACTGTCAAAAATTAAATACAAAGAAAACATATTAAAAGCAGCAAGGGAAAAACAACAAACAACACACAAGGGAATCCCCATAAACTTAACAGCTGATCTTTCAGCAGAAACTCTGCAAGCCAGAAGGGACAGGCAGGACATATTTAAAGTGATGAAGGAGAAAAAACCTGCAACCAAGATTACTCTATCCAGCAAGGATCTCATTCAGATTTGATGGAGAAATTAAAACCTTTACAGACAAGCAAAAGCTGAGAGAGTTCAGCACCACCAAACCAGCTTTACAACAAATGGTAAAGGAACTTCTCTAGGCAAGAAACACAAGAGAAGGAAAAGACCTACAATAACGTACCCAAAACAATTAAGAAAATGGGAACAGGAACATACATATTGATAATCACCTTATATGTAAATGGGCTAAATGCTCCCACCAAAAGACACAGATTGGCTGAATGGATACAAAGACAAAACCCATATATATGCTGTCTACAAGAGACCCACTTCAGACCTAGAAACACATACAGACTGCAAGTAAGGGGATGGAAAAAGATATTCTATGCAAATGGAAACCAAAAGAAAGCTGGAGTAGCAATTCTCATATCAGACAAAATAGACTTTAAAATAAAGACTATTACAAGAGACAAAGAAGGACACTACATAATGATCAAAGGATCGATCCAAGAAGAAGATATAACAATTGTTAATATTTATGCACCCAACATAGGAGCACCTCAATACATAAGGCAAATACTAACAGCAATAAAAGGGGAAATTGACAGTAACACATTCACAGTAGGGGACTTTAACACCACACTTTCACCCATGGACAGATCATCCAAAATGAAAATAAATAAAGACACACAAGCTTTAAATGATACATTAAACAAGATGGACTTAATTGATATTTATAGGACATTCCATCCAAAAACAACAGGATAAGCATTTTTCTCAAGTGCTCATGGAACATTCTCGAGGATAGATCATATCTTGGGTCACAAATCAAGCCTTGGTAAATTAAAGAAAATAGAAATTGTATCAAGTATCTTTTCCGACCACAACGCTATGAGACTAGATATCAATTACATGAAAAGATCTGTAAAAAATACAAACACATGGAGGCTAAACAATACACTACTTAATAACGAAGTGATCACTGAAGCAATCAAAGAGGAAATAAAAAAATACCTAGAAACAAATGACAATGGGACACGATAACCCAAAACCTGTGGCATGTAGCAAAAGCATTTCTAAGAGGGAAGTTTATACCAATACAGTCCTACCTTAAGAAACAGGAAACATCTCGAATAAACAACCTAACCTTGCACCTAAAGCAATTAGAGAAAGAAGAACAAAAAAACCCCAATGTTAGCAGAAGGAAAGAAATCATAAAGATCAGATCAGAAATAAATGAAAAAGAAATGAAGGAAACGATAGCAAAGATCAATAAAACTAAAAGCTGGTACTTTGAGAAGATAAACAAAATAGATAAACCATTAGCCACACTCATCAGGAAAAAAAGGGAGAAGACTCAAATCAATAGAATTAGAAATGAAAAAGGAGAAGTAACAACTGACACTGCAGAAATACAAAAGATCATGAGAGATTACTACAAGCAACTCTATGCCAATAAAATGGACAACCTGGAAGAAATGGACAAATTCTTAGAAATGCATAACCTGCCAAGGCTGAATCAGGAAGAACTAGAAAATATGAACAGACCAATCACAAGCACTGAAATTGAAACTGTGATTAAAAATCTTCCAACAAACAAAAGCCCAGGACCAAATGGCTTCACAGGCGAATTCTATCAAACTTTTAGAGAAGAGGGAGGAACACTCCCAAACTCATTCTATGGGGCCACCATCACCTTGATACCAAAACCAGACAAGGATGTCACAAAGAAAGAAAACTACAGGCCAATATTACTGATGAACATAGTTGCAAAAATCCTCAACAAAATACTAGCAAACAGAATCCAACAGCACATTAAAAGGATCATACACCATGATCAAGTGGGGTTTATTCCAGGAATGCAAGGATTCTTCAATATACGCAAATCAATCAACGTGATACACCATTTTAACAAATTGAAGAAGAAAAACCATATGATCATCTCAATAGATGCAGAGAAAGCTTTCGACAAAATTCAACACCCATTTATGATAAAAGCCCTGCAGAAAGTAGACATAGAGGGAACTTTCCCCAGAATAATAAAGGCCATATATGAGAAACCCACAGCCAACATCGTCCTCAATAGTGAAAAACTCAAAGCATTTCCACTAAGATCAGGAAAAAGACAAGGTTGCCCACTCTCACCATTCTTATTCAACATAGTTTTGGAAGTTTTAGCCACAGCAATCAGAGAAGAAAAGGAAATAAAAGGAATCCAAATCGGAAAAGAAGAACTAAAGCTGTCACTGTTTGCAGATGACATGATCCTATACATAGAGAATCCTAAATATGCTACCAGAAAACTTCTAGAGCTAATCAATGAATTTGGTAAAGTAGCAGGATACAAAATTAATGCACAGAAATCTCTGGCATTCCTATACACTAATGAGGAAAAATCTGAAAGTGAAATCAAGAAAACACTCCTTTTTACCACTGCCACAAAAAGAATAAAATATCTAGGAATAAACCTACCTAAGGAGACAAAAGACCTGTATGCAGAAAATTATAAGACACTGATGAAAGAAATTAAAGATTATACAAATAGATGGAGAGATATACCATGTTCTTGGACTGGAAGAATCAACATTGTGAAAATGACTATACTACCCAAAGCAATCTACAGATTCAATGCAATCCCTATCAAACTACCAGTGGCATTTTTCACAGAACTAGAACAAAAAATTTCACAATTTGTATGGAGACACAAAAGACCCCGAATAGCCAAAGCAATCTTGAGAACGAAAAACGGAGCTGGAGGAATCAGGCTCCCTGACTTCACACTATACTACAAAACTACAGTAATCAAGACAGTATGGTACTGGCACAAAACCAGAAAGATAGGTCAATGGAACAGGATAGAAAGCCCGGAGATAAACCCACGCACATATGGTCATCTTATCTTTGATAAAGCAGGCAGGAATATACAGTGGAGAAAGGACAGCCTCTTCAATAAGTGGTGCTGGGAAAACTGGACAGGTACATGTAAAAGTATGAAATTAGATCACTCCCTAACACCATACACAAAAATAAGCTCAAAATGGATTAAAGACCTAAATGTAAGGCCAGAAACTATCAAACTCTTAGAGGAAAACATAGGCAGAACACTCTATGACATAAATCACAGCAAGATCCTTTTTGACCCACCTCGTAGAGAAATGGAAATAAAAACAAAAATAAACAAATGGGATCTAATGAAACTTCAAAGCTTTTGCACAGCAATGGCAACCATAAACAAGACCAAAAGACAATCCTCAGAATGGGAGAAAATATTTGCAAATGAAGCAACTGACAAAGGATTCGTCTCCAAAATTTATAAGCAGGTCATGCAGATCAATAACAAAAAAACAAAAAACCCAATCCAAAAATGGGCAGAAGATCTAAATAGACATTTCTCCAAAGAAGATATACAGATTGCCAACAAACACATGAAAGAATGCTCAACATCATTAACCATCAGAGAAATGCAAATCAAAACTACAATGAGATATCAACTTACACCAGTCAGAATGGCCATCATCAATAAATCTAGAAACAATAAATGCTGGAGAGGGTGTGGAGAAAAGGGAACGCTCTTGCACTGCTGGTGGGAATGTGAATTGGTACAGCCACTATGGAGAACAGTATGGAGGTTCCTTAAAAAACTACAAATAGAACTACCACATGACCCAGCAATCCCACTACTGGGCATATACCCTGAGAAAACCATAATTCACAAAGAGTCATGTACCAAAATGTTCATTGCAGCTCTATTTACAATAGCCAGGAGATGGAGACAACCTAAGTGTCCATCATCGGAGGAATGGATAAAGAAGCTGTGGCACATATATACAACGGAATATTACTCAGCCATAAAAAGAAATGAAATTGAGCTATTTGTAATGAGGTGGACGGACCTAGAGTCTGTCATACCGAGTGAAGTAAGTCAGAAAGAGAAAGACAAATACCGTATGCTAACACATATATATGGAATTGAAGGAAAAAAAATGTCATGAAGAACCTAGGGGTAGGACATGAAAAAAGACACAGACCTACTAGAGAATGGACTTGAGGATATGAGGAGGGTGAAGGGTAAGTTGTGACAAAGTGAGACAGTGGCATGGACATATATACACTACCAAACGTAAAATAGATAGCTAGTGAGAAGCAGCCGCATAGCACAAGGAGATCAGCTCGGTGGTTTGTGACCACCTAGAGGGGTGGGATAGGGAGGGTGGGAGGGAGGGAGACGCAAGAGGGAAGAGATATGGGAACATATGTATATGTATAACTGATTCACTTTGTTATAAAGCAGAAACTAACACACCATTGTGAACCAATGATACTCCAATAATGATTTAAAAAAATAAACAAAAGTAAACAAGTGGGACCTAATTAAACTCAAAAGCTTTTGCAGAGTGAAGGAAACCATAAACAAAATGAAACGACAACGCACAGAATGAAGCAACCGACAAGGGATTAATCTACAAAATATACAAACAGTTCATGTAGCTCAACATGAAAAAACCAAACAACCCAATCAAAAAATGGGCAGAAGATCTAAATAGACATTTCTCCAAAGAAGATGGCCAGAAAGCACATGAAAAGATGCTGAATATCACTAATTATTAGAGAAATGCAACTCAAAACTATAATGAGGTATCACCTCATACCAGTCAAAATGGCCATTATCAAAAAATGTACAAACAATAAATGCTGGAGATAGTGTGGAGAAAAGGGAACCCTCCTACACTGTTGGTGGGAATGTAAACTGGTACAGCCACTGTGGAAAACAGTATTCCATACTGTTCCTTAAAAACTAAAATTAGAGCTACCATGTGATCCATGAATCCCACTCCTGGGCACATACCCAGAGAAAACCATAATTCAAAAAGACACATGCACCCCAATGTTCACTGCAGCACTATTTACAATAGCCAGGACATGGAAGCAACCTAAATGCCCATTGACAGGGGGATGAATAAAGAAAATGTGGTACATATATACAATGGAGTATTACTCAGCCATAAAAAGAATGAAATAATGCCATTTGCGGCAACATGGATGGACCTAGAGATTGTCATACTGAGTGAGGTAAGTCAGAATGAGGACAAATATCATATGATATTGCTTATATGTGAAATCTAAAAAAACGTACAAATGAACTTATTTACAAAACTTATTTACAGATGTAGAAAACAATTTTACAGTTACTGGGGGGAAAGTGGTGGAGGGATAAATTGGGAGATTGGAATTGACATATACACACTACTATATATAAAATAGATAACTAATAAGGACCTACTGTCCTTATGGGACCTACTGTTCCCACAGGGAACTCTACTTAGTAATCTGTAATGACCTATATGGGAAAAAAATCTAAAAGAGAGTGGATACATGTATATGTATAACTGATTCACTTTGCTGTACAGCAGAAAGTAACATAATATTTTAAATCAACTGTACTGCAGTAAAAATTTTTTTAAAAATTTTTAAATGAGATTAACAGTAGTAGCCTCAAGTTGTTGTGATATAATTTGAGATAATTCACATAAGGAGTTTAGAGAATACTTGCCTCATGAGTGCTCAATAAGTGACATTATTATTAAGTGAAATGTATTATCTATATTTAAGATCCTGATCATGGTGCCAATGGTTTATAGAAATTCAGAATATGCAATTTTGGGGTGTTAGAAGCCCAAATGGTATGACTCTGCTGTACTTTTGAGAAGTTTTTGTGATGTCAAAACTTTTAGGCCTAAGCTCCTGAAATATATAAGTTTACAAAATACACAAGTTACATGAAATAAAGTGTAAGTGGGTTAAAAATCTTTTGTATTTCCCTAATCAAATGATACATCTTCACAGCTTTAGGAAATAGAAAAAGGAAACAAAGTTTCCCGGTACCATCTATTCCATTCTTGCAATGTTAGGAGGCAAAAGGAGAGGAAAAGCAAGGCAGGAGGAGGCTGTAGTGTCAACTTTATCATCTCAAAACAAGTACAGCATGAAATTAAAGTTTAAAGAAAAAAAGTGATGGAGTGAAATTTTCTTCCTGGTGTGTTTAGTATAAAGAAATAATTTATTATTGTCCAATAAAGAATAGAGGCTTGAAACAGACTCATAAACATAGAGAACAGACTTATGGTTGCTAAGGGGGAGGGGGGTTTGGGGGAGGGAAGGATTGGAGTTAGCAGATGCAAACAATTATATATATAGAATGGATAAATAACAAGGTTCTACTTTATAGCACAGGGAGCTATATTCAATATCCTGTAATAAACCATAATGGAAAGAATAGAAAAAAAGAGTAGAGGCTAAAACTTAGACAAACAGATGAGGTTATAGGCTAAAATTTCATAAATAGAACAATCTGCTAAAAGAAAAATAAAGAAATTTCATACCAGCAGATATCAATTTGAATAAAAGTTTCACTCAAGCAAAGATACACCAAATGAGTTTGCAGATCGCTTTGGGTGTCACTTGAGAGAACATTTGGGCTATATTCTGGTCTCTTTGAAGCTTTCCTCCCAGGCAAGTGCCAGATGGATTGTGTATTATAAAAGATTTTGTCCGGAGCATTTCCAGATGCCATCATGTAGATACTTTCTTATGTGTCTTTACTGCAACAATCTGGGTTGAATCCCTGATGAAAACTGGGCAAGGATATTTTATTACTTCCCCAAGTGAAATCAAATAAAATGTGAATATATTGTTCCTGGAAGGCCAGGTTTCTTTTTCTTTTATTAGCTCTTTCAAACAACCTATTTTGTAAGTTGTAAAATAAATATTTAATAGGATGGTTTCCACTTATAGCTGAAAGAATAAAGTATCCTAGATAAGCATCACTTGCAAAAGGAATCTATATTTATTGCCTAGAAAGCGACAGAGCCAAATGGCATTGATTCTGCCATAATGTATGACAGCCCACATCCATCTGTTAGGGACCTGATGCAGAGTTCAATTTACTCTTTGCCTAGAGAATGTTAAGGCACTCCCTGGATTTAGACACAGTGTCTCTAGACTGCTGATGTGATTAAAGAATAATCAAAATCTGTTTTAGAAGCTTTATTTACCAACATAGTATAGAAAGAACGTTTTTATATCACAAGTCTTTCTGTTCAAACTTTGGTCTTCCTTTTTCTGTTTCAGTTCTGGCAATTCTATTACAGGACAGTTTTATAAATTATATCTTTTGAGACTCCCAACCTAGTTTAAGCAAAGGGCATCTATATAACAGTAAAACCCAGCACTAGTACAATGCAACTTTTCTTAAATTATCAATAAATATTTATGATGGAATATTACAATGCAGCTTGAAAATTATTTTATGACTTCTGCTTTGTGAACCAGGGGGTATTATATACTTTAAATAATAGTACACAATTTCGTAGATTTGGGGATTGTTTCAAATCCATCTAAATTTGTTGATACAGCATTTTCTTTCTAGAATAAAAATAAAAACTATTAAGTCTAAATTTCAATATGAAGACAATATTAAACCATTAAAAGTTTATTCTGCCTTAATAATTTTATGCACATTATTGTATATACTAGACATCTGAAGCATAGATTGCTCTTCATCTAAGGTAAATTCACACAAAAAACAAAAAGAACTGTGTTCTTCTGCATCCAAAAAAAATTAAAAGCTTGTCACTATAAAAGATTATAAGAGTGCCTGCGATACATGCTTTTCTTCTGGACACTGGAGGGGGTTGGAGATAATTAAATAAATGACTGGGTAAAATTTTATAGTTTCCCTCTGTCTCTCCCTTTCTCTTTCTTTCCATATGAAATTAGGTCTTACTTAAAGAACAATTAAAATATGTATATTTTATCCCCAAAATGTAACTTGGAATGAAAATAAAAGCAAATATAATAAACATATTTACACCATTTCGTATCCAATGATTCCAATGATTATATTTGAGGCAAACTGTAAAGCAGTGAGATTTTCTTACAGATATCTGCACAGTTATGACACAGGTTTAGAAACCTTTACACAGATTTTAATTTATATTAGTGGGTAGCCTATTGATATCAATAAAATGTCTCATAGAAAATGAAATCCTTGTGTGGGACTTTTATTCAAACAGAACCATAGTTACCATCAAGGACAAATGAAATGCGGAGTTTTTTCACCAGTTATCTTGTGGCTCCACATCTGCCATCTTCACAGTGACTAGCAGTTGCTACCCTTTGATGAATTATTGAACAGCCAGTAAGAAATCTGTTTGTGGTATAAGTTCTGTTCCTGGTGACGTATGGTGTAAGGGTGTTAAAGGAAATTTTGTGGAAAACACCTGAGGAACTTAAAGACAGAAAATGAAGACAATTGCTCTTAGAAGCCTTACACTGATTGAGAATAGACGTGTTAATAATTATCAAGAAATTATAAACCTACTAATGGACAAGATTTTGAATTTTCATATTTTCTTATGTAGGTAGAGAGCTTTAACCAAAGTAGTTGGTTATTCACTGTACTATAATATTTTGTATATGATTAAAGATGCAAAATACTATCTGCTGCATTCAGGATTGGGTTGATGCATTGATAACATTGATTGCCAATATGTCAGACTGCTTATATATACAATTTTTCATATGGTTAGAAAGTAGAATTATCTATTTAACTAATACAAAGACCATAATTTAACATGTAGACTTTATTTGGATGACTCTATTTTAAAAAATTTGAATACAAAATTATAAAATAAAAATTTTAATATATAAATGAAAGAAAACATGTAATAAAACATATTATTCAGAAATTGCTTTGAGGTTTTTAATGGCCTTTCAATTTGCAAAAATCAGTTATCATAGGTGTACCTCAGTATTTTTAAGTAATTTATGATGTTCATAAATTCATAGGAGTTTCAACTTTCCAGAGAAAGACATTATTTAAATGTAGTTTGGTTTTGAAAAATATACAGTGCTTATGAGGCAAACTACAAAATTTTTAGACCGGATAAATTCATACATTTAAGATATCATGTTATGGGAGCTTCCCTGGTGGCACAGTGGTTGGGAGTCCGCCTGCCGATGCAGGGGACGCGGGTTCTGTGCCCTGGTCCGGGAAGATCCCACATGCCGCGGAGCGGCTGGGCCCGTGAGCCATGGCCGCTGAGCCTGCACGTCCGGAGCCTGTGCTCCGCAACGGGAGAGGCCACAACAGTGAGAGGCCCGCGTACCACAAAAAAAAAAAAAAAAAAGATACCATGTTATGAAGAGATAATCCGGTCTTTAAAGTGCCATAAGAGGAAAACGAGACAGAATGCCATATATTATATGATGACAAACCAACTGCAAAATCTCGGATACAAGCTTTAGAAGGAGAAAACGGAGGAAAATTATCAAGATTCTTTTTCATCCTCACTGCTTCCCTAAGCTGCTGAGTTCAGAAATTACTTTTCTGAGACTATCTTCTCTGTTAGCTAGAATCAGAGAGACAGTACTGTTTGAGGAACTTCAATCCAAAAACTTAATAGATACTTTCAAATCTCTAATGTCAGGAGCATGTGTAGCAGAGGCATTACTTATTCAAGTTTAGGATATATCAATAAGATCATGGACATTGTGAAACCAAACACTCACGCATAGGATTAGTGTCCATATAAAAAAAAATCCCAGTTAGTTCCCGCACATCATCATGTGATGACACAGGCCAAAGAAACAAAAAATAAAACAGGCTTTTATGAACCATGAGGCAGGCCCTCACCAGATACCGAATCTGTAGGCATCTTGATCTTGGGCTTCTAGGCCCCCAGAACTATGTGAAATGAATTTCTGTTGTTTATAAGCCACCCAGTTTATGGTATTCTGTTACAGCAGCTCAAAAAAGACTAAGACATCAAGTATTTATGTTAATCATATTCTATGGGCAAACAAGTTGTTTTGTATTTTCATGTGACAAATAACCAATCTCCTTTGTCTTCAAGAGTTCATATTTGAATTATTTTCCTTAAAGACAAATCTTAAAGAATGAAAAATCTGACCTTTAGAATTGAGCATGCATGTGCATGTATATGTATAACTGAATCATTTTGCTATACACCTGAAACACACAACATTGCTAATCAACTGCACTCCAATATAAAATAAAAAGTTAAAAAAAAAGAATTGAGCATATATTCTAAAGAAGGAATATATATTAAATGATAATTATGTGTCCATTATTTCTGAAACTATATTGTATATCAGCTTTTTTGAATAATTATCTAGGTTATTTATCCAAATAAACAGTAACTACCTTGAAATAGTTCTTCAGTAGTTTTTGTATTTCTTTCAACATGACTTCATTGATTAAAACTGTTTCATCATTGGTCTTGCAATTTCAGTGACAACTCACAACGTATTGTTCTGAATATCCTCACTGATGTCAATAATTCTTTGATGCTAGGTTGGAGATGTATATGTGCTGTGTGTGTATGTGTCTGTATGTCTGTGTGTATTTAATAGCCCAAAGTCATTGGGGAGTTGTGTTAGGATTAAGGAGTTGACCATGTTGATCAATTTCACTTTTGTTTAATAATAACCAAAAAATAATTTATTGAGATGATTCATTTTACTTGGTAAAAATCCTATTATTCACAATCTAAAAGCACCACAATTACATACCAGTTGGATAAAGTGTACAGACCTGAAAGCTGACTACTAGGAAGGGTACAATAAGCAGTAGCTGTATAACTTCAGATACATCTCTCAAATTGTCATTCTTATTACTTATTACACTTCACATGTAATTGTGTTTTCAGTAATTCTGTGATTAGTTTCAAGGGGAATAAATAATATAACCATATTAGTATACATAAAATTTATATTCTTGTTTTGATTTTACTTCTTGTACTGCTTTGGTATTTATGACAAAATATTGATAAGAATTTGATATTTTAAGACAAAAGGCTCCATTCTAAACAGTAATGCACATGGGTAAAGGAAATAAACCTAGAATGAAGTAGCTTTTAGTTCCAAAGGCAGAATTAACATTTTTTCTCTCCCTCTAACCCACACCTAACTCCAGAGCCCTTTTATTTCTTTGAAGTCAGAACAAATCTAGTTGTAAGCTGACTACTCAATCAGTTCAAAATTTCCCCAATTTTCAGATGATTTGTGAAAAAACTGTCACCCTGCACACAGCTGTATTTGTTTATTTTAAACAAATCGCTTACAAAAAATATATATTCCTGACTTTTTCTCTGCCAGCTACATATGTTAAGTTGCAGAACGGTTTTATATCTCCTGACTCCAGACCCCTCCGTAGAAGAAACATCCTTTTTTAGGAGTATTTTTTATTTGTCTACAAAGTCACTAAGTTTCAGAGTTCAAATGAATGAATTACAGGAATAATTTTATCCGAGCCCTTCACCCCATCATTTCACAGATAAGAAAATGGAAATTCAGACCCAGAAGGAGACTTGGCCAAATTAAATATTTATCTAAAATTCTTAGCTTAGCCAATGGTTAAACTATAATTATTGTTAAAATTACTTACAATGTTTGGAAGGGGCAACATTTTAGAAAATATTATGGCAGTGGAAAATTTAATTTAAGATACTTTATAGATAGAATGGGATGTGACACTGGATTTTCAATTTTGTAAAAACATCAAGGGGGGAAATCAGATGGTCTTTATTGAAGATATTAAACTAAGTTTTAGAGTGTGAATTCTATGCTATAGAAAACATTTGGCATAAAAATCAGGACTTCTTACTTGCTACTCCCTCGCTGAACGCTCTCGACATTAGCTACTGTTAAAGAGCAAAATTATTCTGACACTTATTAAAGATGGTAAGGAAGACTTTAAGACAATTGCAGTAGGGGTCATGACTATCGCAATAGGGGAGAGAGATTGTGCTCAAATCTGAATACAGCAAACATAGGTGGGGATTTATATGCAATGAACATAGTAAGAAGGTCAGTGCATGGAAAATCACTAAAAGGGAATACTTAGTGTAGAGGATTCTTGCTAAACTGGCCTAATAGGATTCTTGCAAACATTTATACATCAAAAGTGGGGGATGGGGCTTCCCTGGTGGCGCAGTGGTTGAGAGTCTGCCTGCCGATATAGGGGACACAGGTTCGTGCCCCGGTCCGGGAAGATCCCACATGCCGCGGAGCGGCTGGGCCCGTGAGCCATGGCCGCTGAGCCTGCGCGTCCGGAGCCTGTGCTCCGCAAGGGGAGAGGCCACAATGGTGAAAGGCCCGCGTACCACAAAAAAAAAAAAAAAAAAAAATAGTGGGGGATGAGGAACTTGATAAGATACCACGAGCGATCAGATATCAAGCGTGGTGGGTCAGATATCAAGGGTGGTGGGGGATGACTTAGCAGGATCCTTTGCTAAGACTGGACGGACAGCCCAAGGAAAGGACAAAGACCAAGGTCGAAGCCTAGTCAAAATTGATGCTTTGAGGAACATGATTAAAGTTTGCCAAGGAGAGAGTCTTCGTTACCACCCCCTTAAATTTGAGTTAGTATAGTTTTCATTATATTATGTTTATATAATATCAGAATAATACAATCATTTATATGTAGGGAACCACACATATATTATTTTAGTCTTTGTTTTATAGACTTAAACGGATGACCAAACCAACAATTTACTAATAAAGTTTAGAGTAGAATCAGGTTCCGCTGACACTATACTCACATGGTTTTACTTTGCTTCGTAAATGTTTTGTGTTTTTCTCATGTATGGATATTGCCTTTCTTCAAATAGGATCAACTTTCCTTTCCTTTCTAGGAGTATATTTTAACAGCATTTATTCTAACCGAGAAAAAGTAAACAATATTTTCTTCAACCTCAAAATGACATCAAGAAACTGTCTGAAGTTGATACTAAATGGGAATTTGGGAACTATTAGAAATTAGGATAAAAATCTTATAACTAAGATTTTGCTTTGACTATGTAGATATGCTCTTAGGGCACATAGTGTATTTAAAATGCAAGTTCAAGAAGAAAATGAGGAAGAGAAAAAGGAAGAAGAGAAGAAGGAAAAGGAGGGAGAAGAGGAGGTGGGGAGGAAGAGAAGGGGTGGGAGAAAGAAAAGCTTATAACAACAGAGGGGGAAAATGTGGTCTTTTAGCTGGATTATCTAAATGCCAAGCTCAATTAACTTTAAACTATTAATGTCAAGAGAATATAATAAAATATCCTTTTAGAATCTGTTCATTTTAACATACTATCTAATATGATACAAGTATCACAATACTTTTTTTTTTTTTTTTTTTTTGCGGTACGCAGGCCTCTCACTGTTGTGCCCTCTCCTGTTGTGGAGCACAGGCTCCGGACGCGCAAGCTCAGCGGCCATGGCTCACGGGCCCAGCCGCTCCGCGGCATGTGGGATCTTCCCGGACCAGGGCACGAACCCGTGTCCCCCTGCATCGTCAGGCGGACTCTCAACCACTGCGCCACCAGGGAAGCCCTACATTATGCTTTATAAGATATAATATACAAATAATCATCAGCAAGTTGCTACACAACTTTTGGGGTTGTCTTTAAAAATTCAATATTAAATATCAAAGGAAAAAGTATTTTAAAATAAAAGAATATTTCAGTAAACATATGTTTAATTATTTCCTCTGCTGGTACAAAGGAATGAGCACTTGGATCATTCTATTTTCCCCTGTCCAAAGGAAACTAAATTTTGCTAATAATAAAATGTATATTTTACATAAAATATTAAATACATTGTATTCATAAAAAATGTTCCTTCCAACATTCTTCTTTTGAAGCTTACCCTGTTGAATTATTTCTTCTCAGTTTGTTCATTAAATCTGAATGCCACAAAGGATATTTTGTAGAAGTAATACGTTTGCTGTTGTTACTGTTGTTGGCAACAGGGATGCAAATTACAGGGTTAATAACCTGTTATTAACAAGCAATATTTTTTTTTAAATTTCAAAAGTGTTATAGCTAAGCAACCTGTGCAGATTTTATTATTTAGAAGATACCTTACCAATGCCACAATTCCTCATTTGGGGAAAATACATATATTTGTTAATTACACACACACACACAATTTTTATATTCTTGGTAATAGCTACAAAACGTTCAACTCTAATTAAAGAGGCAATCCAATTACCACCATGTTATTTTAAAAATAGGCTTATAGCCTTTTAAACTCTGGTAATACATGAAAGGATCAATCAGAAATAGAAAAACTGTAAGAGTAACAGAGAAAGCATGACGTAAGGAAACCCTTACCCCCACCTCCTGCTAAACACAGAGACGAACACTGAAGAGAATGATCAGCAATATAAAAGACTAAGGAAAGAGCGGAAGTACAGAAAAGTGTCACCTAAATATGACAAAGGCGATTTTCTCTATGACTTTCAATGATTTTTCAAATTTCACTGAAAACCAAAATTTTGCTTTCTTTTTAATGTATAATATTTATTTTTCTGGCTTTCTTACATATTTCCCATTTTAAAGTGATGGCAAAACCTGTGATATAGTTCATATCAAACAATAGAAATTAACAATTAAACAAGTATTTCTGTTGTCACATTTTGTACATTTAGTGGGATTAGGATGCAATATTCTTTTATTTGGTATATAAGATTTTTTATCTTTTTGGTGTCTAATAGCTTTTGTTCAGGGTTTCTGTACAAATTAAAATGTGAAATAAAAGCAATAACAATTCACCAATACGTTTTAATGAGATTAGCATGTACACAGTAGAATCCATATATGCAAAATATAAATATCTCTAAGGAAACTTATATTCTGTGGTAAATATCATCTTGCTCATGAACTCTAATTTCCACTGATGGAAGGGAAAAAACCCCCAGAGGTTTAAACATGTCAATATTTCCCACCCCCCTTTTTTTCTCAGTCTAAATGAGTTATTTTGGTGCATTTTATTCAGTCAATTGTAATATTCAAACTCCCTATGCAATCTGTCCCCTGGGTACTCCTGCACCCTCCTCATTTCCTGATGTGTATGAAAACAGACAAATATTTATTTTTTTTCAAGAAGAGGGCCCACTCACTTTATGCAAGTTGCCACTGACTGCCAGTTGTGTTTGACCTCTTTAAGCTGGTGTGTGGATCAAGCTCTCTCCTCCTGTTTGCAGTAAAATGAACTTTCAGTCTACTCTCTGGGCAGGGTCATAGCTCCCAGGAAGCAGAGCTCTAGCTCATTCTCACCATGACGCCACTCAGCCTTTCACTGACCTGCAGATCCTCTGATGTCTGGCTGGAAGTACTAGAGACCATAGCTTGAAGATCCTCCTTACAGCTCTAAGTTAAAGAATCAGACAAAGATACCACAAAAAAAGAAAATGTTCATTGCA
Source organism: Aethalodelphis obliquidens (assembly GCF_003676395.1). Taxonomy (NCBI): domain Eukaryota; kingdom Metazoa; phylum Chordata; class Mammalia; order Artiodactyla; family Delphinidae; genus Aethalodelphis; species Aethalodelphis obliquidens. Next base: position 52,337,858 of record NW_020837950.1, read on the forward strand.
GCCCTGTTTACCAAGACATGGAAGCAACCTAAAGGCCCATTGACAGAAGATGTGGTATACAGATAAATGGATAAAGAAGATGTGGTACATATATACAAGGAAATATTACTCAGCCATAAAAAAAGAATAAAATAATGCCATTTGCAACAACAAAGACAGACCTAGAGATTATCATACTAAGTAAATCAGAGAAAGATAAATGCCATATGATATTACTTATATGTGGAATCTAAAAAAATGATACAAATGATCTTATTTACAAAGCAGAAATAGACCCGCAGACATAGAAAACAAACTTATGGTTACCAAAGGGGAAAGGGGTGAAGGGATAAATTAGGAGTTTGGAATTAACATATACACATTACTTTATATAAAATAGATAACCAGCTATGATCTACTGTATAGCACAGGGAACTATTCCAATATTTTGTAATAACCTATAAGGGAAAAAATCTGAAAAAGAATATAAATGTGTGTGTGTGTGTATATATATATATATATATATATATATATCACTTTGCTGTACACCTGAAACTAACACTGTAAATCAATTATACTTCAATTAAAAAACAAAAACCAAAAAGGATCCTTTAGCCCTTTGATGATGGGACCTCCCTTGTACTTCACCAGTCAAGTCAGCTGCCTTGTATGAGGTCCCTGGCAGCACATGAAACTTTTTGTAGTCTTTTGGCCTCTAATGAGCAGGAGAAATTGAGGAGTGCTGTCCTGGCTTTCTGAGCAGACACTTGCCTCGGCTCTTTCTTCTCTCCTCTCCTGTACCACCTTGTGGTCAGCAGGGAAATAGGAAAATTGTGCAAGGTATTCCTGTAGCCTTTTGCCACCTCCCCATCTCAACACCCAAACCATCCCTATGTAGGGTGCGCTGGGTCCTTGCTAATCTCTCTTTTCTCCAGGTCAATTATCTTCACACTCCAGTCTCCAGCCCTGCCATCTGTAAGGATGCCCCTCTTCCTTCCTAGACAAGAAGAAACTGGTGTGATCATACACTGAGTTCTTTCCACTTTGTGTGTTTATAGTCAGACACCAAAATAGTGGTCCTGGTAAATAAAGGGTTTTCTCATTCAGTAAAAGCTAACTTTCAAAACTATTGCCACAAAACTATATCAAGATTTTAAACATTTAATTATTTAAGCCACTGTAAATTTATTTTTTGTCTAAGACTTGAGATGAGGTCTAGTTTTATATAATTACATATGGATTGCCAGTTTTTCCAGCAACATGTATTAACTAACCTATTCTTTCTCACTGACTGAACTATCAGCTATACTGAATATTAATTTCCCTTTTATACTGAAATCTCTTTCTAGATGCCTTACTCTGATTCACTCACTTTTTTGGCTATTTGTAACTCACATTGATTACATTACAAATTCTTTATCACATATTGTGAAATTTGGTAAGGAAGTAAGTTCATCTCACTGGGCTTTTATTGTTAATATTCTTGGATATTCTAACATATTTATTATTCTATTAATTTCAAGATCACTTTATACAATTTTACCCACCTCCTAAATTATTTAAATTCTGAAAGGAAATATATATTAAAATAATTAAAGGTCATTTTATTTTCTATGCCATTCCACTTGTTCATTTGTCCTTTTGAGACTTTTTAACTATGATACTAAATATCTTGGTCTTAAGGTTCAATCATTAGGCAGATCATTTTTCCTCAGAACTGCATCTAGTAGCCAGCTATATGGGGTTGTGTGGTAGTCAGTTGTATGTGTCAACTTGATGGGGCTAAAGGATGCCCAGAGACCTGGTAAAACACTTCTATCACTACTATTCACTATCCTGAAAAATGATAATCAACTGCATGTAGATGTTTTAAAGTTTGTTTGTTTTTTTCTTGTATGAAGGCAATGTCACACTAACCATACTTTCCTGGAAAAGTGCTACTTTGACTCAACAATATCAACAATGTCAATTCTTAGACATCTTTCATTTCTGAAGTACAATTAAATTGAGAATTCTGAGGTAATTCCACACTGTACCTCAGTGACTAAAGAGAAAAAAAGGTTAATTCCCCCAGGAGAATATTTTATGAGCAATTGCCTCAAACAGAATTTTCTCTCCTAGTGGCTTTGAAATTCCAGGGCTGGCACTGACAAACATAGGCTTATTGTATTTAACTCAAAACGATATAGTTGAAAAAGACATTGTTGACTCAAAAATTGATAATTATGCCACATTACTCAAAAAAGTCAAATTGGTCAACAATGATTTCTAGCCACTTACTTTCAATACTTTGAAATACTGTGCACAGTGGGGGTGTTTTGTCACCTTATTCACCTTTGAGCATTTTCATCTTTTTATCTAAATCTGGGGAAAATTTTCACAAACTCTGAGATGGTTTTGAAAATTTACACATGATTCGAAGCATCATAGTTCCATTTTCTATGTCTAAGCCTGTCACTGAATGTGACTGAGATTGCACATGATTCCTTCTAAAGCTTTAGTCTTAAAAGGAGAAATTGTTTTACATTATAGCAACTACAAGGAGTGGCAGAAATTATATTTAACATGCTACTTGAAATCCTGCTTTTGTAGAATTAAAAATGCAAGAAAATGGTGAAAACATATTTAAAGAGGTAATATAGCCACCATTAATCAAATGCAAATTATATTTTTAAAATAAAAATACTTGAGAAAAAGTAAAAATTCTTTCAAATGTTTTTTAAATTTCTTAATCATCCATTTTTATGAAAATAAATATTTGAATAATTTCAAAACAATCATTGGTAGCTTTTTGCTCTCAGACAATTCACTAAGAGGCAGGACAAAATTTTACTTATTTATTTATTATTTTTTTAAAGATCTTTTTTTTTTTTTTTTTTTTTGGCAGTACGCGGGCCTCTCACTGTTGTGGCCTCTCCCGTTGCGGAGCACAGGCTCCGGACGCGCAGGCCCAGCGGCCATGGCTCACGGGCCCAGCCGCTCCGCGGCATGTGGGATCCTCCCAGACTGGGGCACGAACCCCCATCCCCTGCATCGGCAGGCGGACTCTCAACCACTGCGCCACCAGGGAAGCCCTAAAGATCTTTTTGATATGGACCATTTTTAAAGTCTTTACTGAATTTGTTATAATATTGCTTCTGTTTCATGTTTTGGTTTTTTGGCCACGAGGCATGTGAGATCTCAGCTCCCCGACCAGGAATCGAACCCGCACCCCTGGTATAGGAAGGCAAAGTCTTAACCACTTGACCGCCAGGGAAGTCTCAGGACAAAATTTTAAATTCATGAAAACAAGTAGAACAACAAAAACTTGACTGAAAACTAAATTAAAAATATCAGAAAAAGAGACAAAAAACAGAAATGGTATAAAATCATTCCCAAGTTGCATACACTTACACATATGAAAACAATTAGTGACTAAAAATATATTTGTAAATTCAACCAAATTGTTTTCGACTCTGCAGTGACTGAATATAAATGTTTTAATTGTCTTTACTTATTTTCTGGTAATATGCAGATCTTCACCATATCCATACAAATGGCTGAGTTCAATTGTCCACAGGAAAAACTTGCCATTTTTAGATATGTGACCATAAAGCAAAACCAGAAACAAATCTTTATTAATGGCATATGCCTTATATAATACCTTTAAAGACATCTTACTTATCAATAGATTAAACATAAGTCTTTGAAAATTGATTGTGGTTCAAATCCTAATAAACAGGCTTATCGTACAAGTATTCTTTATTTCTATTGTCTGAGCCCTTGCTGCTATAGAAGTTCCCATTATCTATTTTTGTGTCTTATTCTTTCTGGCTTCTGATTGCTGAAAATACATTACAGAACAGAGATGAGACAAACAATGAAAATACTGTTACTTACTGTCATTAAGAGATACACTACAATGCCCAGGATGTTCTTTTATAAAAGTTATAACCATTCAATTTGAGGGAAAATGAAATGTTTCCTTAAAATGTTAGAGAGCTTTAGAAAAATTAGTCTTACTATAAATATTAATTTTTTTGAAGTCTTTCTAACTGAATGGAATGTAAATAGTAGGTGTTCATCAATAATGAATATCACCTCTTCAAAATATATGTTACTTTAAATAGCCCAGATATTTTTTTAAAACCCCATATATTCTTCTTCACTTTTAACTAAATCATCTAAGTCATTCAAACTTTTCTACTTAAGGAAGATAACATACAGAAAGGAAACTCCGTCTTAATGGCCCCTTTATTTCAGTGCACAAAACTGACTTCCTGGAATAATCTACAACCAGACTATGGAAAGCTTAAGGGAAACTGAGTACAATCAGTCAGTGAATCTTACACAAGTGTTCCCACGCTATTAATAAAGTATGTTTACCTCCTAAATTCCAGCTTGTTCCCCTATTTATCTGACTCTTATTACACTCAACTCTCAAGTGTTTATAACTCCTCCCTCTTTTGTGAAAAATATCCTTTAAAAGCTATTTTAGCACTGTGACTTTCTTCTGGGATCAAAAAGGAGACTTCTAACAGAGAAAAGTCTCTTTTATGAAAAGGAAACTGAAATTATGAAACTTGTAAAATATGACAGTATCACAGGGTAAATCTGAGTCTATGGAAGGCTCAGTGTTGAAACCTTTTTCCTGGGAGATTTATATTTACTTTAGACATATCAATCTGAAAGATAATTCTCTCAACAAAAGAAGGAAATCACTTTAGATCTAAATTTACTATTAATTTTTAACTGAGTAATCCTGAGTCCCACTGCTGATGATTTTTGCTTACAGAAAGCACCATATAAATATTTGGGTAAAATAAGTGCAGAGCCTCTATTAGCCTTTCCATTCATCAGGTACCATGTCCCCTTGACAGCTATCAGAAACTCCATAATCTTGAACTAGGATTCAACATATAAACTCTAATCTACTTCTGAATAGAATGGAATTTTCCCATTAATGTGTTAATCCTTTGAAGAAAGCCACTAATCTTACTATAGTGGTTTCAAAGAGTTACTGTGCCTGGTAAAATAACTAATTTACTCATTTCATTGAGTTGCATAGGTTACTGACAAAAATACCGTATCTACTTTCTAGGCCAGACTTTCTCAACCTTGTCACTATTGACATTTTACACCAGGTAACTCTTTGCTGTAAGAGGCTGTCGTCCTATGCAGTGTAGAATGTTGGATAGCATACTGGACCTTTATCCACTTGATACTAGTGGTCCCACCCTTCCCAATCATGACAATCAAAAATGTCTCCAGACATTGCCAAATGTCTCCAGGGGCATGAGGACAAAATCATCCCTGGTAGAGAATCAACTGTTTTGGCTCATCTAAACTTGTAACACAATATGAGTTGGGATTAGACTAATAATTTAAGGACAAATAATGTTTTAAAATAGCATGAACATATATGACCTATAAAATATGCTTTCAGAATATATACTGCCAACTTTCAGCATGTTTTCATCTTTTCTTTAAGAGATATGTGTTGTACACCGAAACCGGCACAGCATTGTTAATCAACTATATTCCAATATAAAGTAAAAAGTTTTAAAAAAAAGATATGTAATAATCATAGTAATGATAGCTCTACCAAACTTTTGCTTTGATAGAAATGTCTCAGACAACTTATAGTAAAGCAACAACAAAATCACCCAGTGGGTCATTAAACACGGGCCTTCATTCTAAATACTGAAGCAATTCTAAAGAAGTGTTTTTCCTTGGGGTAAGAAGGTGAAGTACTTGGAGAGCTTTATCATGAGGATGACTCATCTGCTTTCAGGAATAGTTGGTCAAGGCGGGTTTTCAGAAGAGGGAGGAATTCTTTTTCAGTTTAGCAGCTGTTGCTAGGCAATGGTTTGATCAAAAAAGGTAGGGTAGAACAGCTGTGGAAAGCCAAGGTCTTTATCTCTGCAGTAAACAGTTTTCAGTCCTGAAAGATCTTTTCCATATTCCTCTTTGAAATCTGGCAATCGTTGTTGCTTTTGAATAAAAGAATTGGGGACTCATGCTCTTCACTTATAAGATTTGTAAGTCTTTCTATGATGCTATCAAATCGAAACTGCATGAGATAAAGTTAAACACGCAAGGAAGACTATTGCAATAGGGAAAGAGACTGAACACCACTCTGCTAAAGCAAAAGGTGGATGGTTTTTAAGTGCTGGGGTGAGCTGGTGGAAAAGTATTGGAGGACATTAAAGGGGAGGTTGACAAATGTGACGTGAGCACACAGTTATTCCTGAGTTGGCAAATGTTTTTCTCATTAATGTGATTAAGCCAGGTGTGTCTGCTGATTGGCACCCATCAAGACACTTATCCTTTCATAGAGACTGGGAGATAGGAATGCTACATCCTTTACTATTTACATTTCAAAGACATGATTTCAGGTTCTTGAGAAAGACAGTCTTGGGTTGTAAAACTGGAAAGTAGCTAGAGGAAATGTTACATATATTTAAGAGGGGCAGAGAAAGAATTAACATTTACAAGTTTTCTAAAAGTAAATGCTCTATCAGTGATCTATAGTCAGAAACGAACTTGTCTAAAGTTTAGTTAATCTAAGAAAAATATTAAGGCAAGTTGATCAATGCTCAAAAAGTGTAATGGATTCATACTTGTAAATGGAATTTGCTAGTTTTGCTTCCTTACAGCTCCAAACAAGAGGGATCAAATACTTTGCTGGAATGGTAGAACCCAGCAAAGGAAACAAAACTTGTGTTTATATTTGTCTTTCAAAATAGAACTTTGTAAAAAGACTATAGGCAAAATAACATGGTGTTCCACTGCAAAAACCATCTGCTTGAGATGAGACCTTTCTTTCTGAACGGCAAGTTTTTCCTAAATGCCATAAAATAGGACAAATCATCAAAAGGCCATAAGAACATTTTTTTTTTTTTTCTCACAAAAGGAGATAAAAGTCCTTCCTCTGTGGGAGTGGAATTTCAGGGATAAATTTAGTTGGGATAAATTTAGTTGGGGAAATTTAGTTGAGAGAAGATCCTTCTCTTTTGAATGAGTTTCCAGTGACCACCACCCACCCTTTTCTGCCAAAATTGGAAAAAATCTGATAGTTTTCAAGAGCATTCCAATGAGAAAGAATTTGCTTCCCATTTGAAACTCTGAGAGAAGAGAATCTTGAAAAACACACAGTGCCAGTGTGTAGTGACTGCAGGAGAGGTGGAATGGCTGGGATAGACAGAGAGAAAGTCCAGGATAATACCTCCTGCTTCTCATGACCTGGTTATGATCTGCAGGAAACTTAAATGTTCTTTAATGCCTCATTGGGAGAAAAAGGCTTAGACAAACTGCATAGGCAAGTGTATCTAAAAAGTTTGGGGCTTTGGACAAGAAGAGCCCAAAACATGGAGATCTCAAAATTCGGGGCATTTGGGGTAGTTACATACACTGGGAGTGGAGATCTACACACACCCAGAGGCAGATTCAGATTCATTACATAACTGGTGGATATCAGTAAGGATTTGGAGAAGAGTATAGGACCAGAGGTCCCTTCCAATGACAATTTGTAACCTTCCCCTAAAGCTAGGGGCCATCTAGAAAGAAAAAAATATATATATATAGGAATAGAATAGACAATGTAAATGAGTATTTTTTAAACTGCAACATATGCAGCATTCTGGAATCAAAGGGAGAAAAAGAATTAAACTAAAACGAAGTCTTACTAAATCAGAAATACAATGGCAACATTTATACTTTTTAAAAGTTAAGTAATTATTAATATTTGGGGTGTATGCCTTTCTCTAGTATCTTGTTATTTAACAGAAGTTATTTTCTAAAGTATACAATAATGTAAAACTAATAAGGAATGAAAATGATCCATGCCAAGATATACTTGATTCAATTAAGTAATAAAAATACTGAAATAAATAATTACTGGTGCCCACGCCTTGCCAGGCTCAGGGCTAGGAGCTGAACTTATATTATTTTATAACTACCTGCTAGTGTTCTGTTCAAGCTTCCTTCCTTCCATTTGTAAACATGAGCTACTAACAATTATTATAAGTAACATTAATTTTTATTGTTGAAATCATATGCTGCAGTGATTTCAAAATAAAATTACTCCTGAATCATTTTACATTAATACAGCATTTAGGGCTGAATTCATGGGCATGCGGCCAGTAAAAGTGCAATAGCATAAAGCCATTCACTGAGAAGGGCCCCAGGCCCGATTAAGGCTCTGTCACTGTCTTAACATTCTTAATAATGTTCTTTATCTCAGAACTGCTGTTTTGCAAGTGAATCTAATGGGGCAGTGGAATAGATGTGAGCAAAGGAGATACATTCAATACGTGCGTCAGGCATTCTCTGTCACCTGACTTGCATATGTGCTCAGGAGGCCCCACGAGCGCGGGATTCCTATGGGCCCATGATTCATAGGAAAAGAGTTCAGCAAGATTCAAATCAAGTCCAAGGTAAGTGTGCGTGAGTTCTAGGACTGACTAAGCCTGGGTACTAACAATGCCGAGAAGCCATGCTTTCCACCTGAAACAGAACTCACTTTGAACTCACAACGAAGGCAATGGGGTTCTAAGAAACACTGATAGCCAAGGAACCCTCTGTATTCTTTCTTACTCATATATTACTTCCCTGTATTAACCAACCACTTATCCTGAAATTGATGACATAGAAGGAAAGGGAAAGATAGCGCAACCCATCACTCCTTTCCCTTCAGTTCTTCCTTACTCATCATCAGTAAGCCAAAGCTAGAGGGTGGTGGTTGACTGTGCATGCATGAAGAAATAAAATAAAAACACTTGAGTTTGTTTTGTGTAGTGTTTCCACTGTTCGGGTAAGAATGGCGTACATATATACGTACAAGCTAAGACATTCAAGTTATGTAATTTGGGGGTACTGCATATGAGTAGAATGTTCTTGTATTTGCATGTAAAACTGGCATTGTACAAGATAAAAATGAATGGTAAAATTCATGTTAGTAACTTAAAACATTAATTTTTCTTTACTTAGACTGACATTAAATAGCAAATTAAAACACCATGGAAAGTCAGAGAGAAACCGCAGAAAAAATGGGAAAACCTCTGTGTTAGTACCTTGAACAACACATTTTTCCTGCATTTTGAACAAGGTGCTCCACAGTTTCATTTCTCACTGAGCCTCACAAATTATGTAACTGATCCTGACAGCATTCTGTGTCAAAAATCTGCTGATTCCTGGATTGTTTTGCTTCTACTAATACCACATTTTGCTGGTGAGGTTAGAATTCTAATAAAAGCCAACTTTGACAACATCAGAAAGTAGAAGCACATTCTCCAAAGCTATGGTTGAACAATTAAACATGTTCTTGACTTTGGAAACCAAAGTTGTTTAAAATAGCTTCCTTGGGGCTAATTGAAGAGTTTGATGTCAATTCTCCTTCTTTTTGGGATTAATATGTTCTAAAACATTCAATCTAGCCCCAAACAAGCAAAACAGAGAAAAAAAGATTGTGCTGTGTTTTGGCCTATGAGTGGAACCCAAGCAAATATAAGATGATTTCTCATTGACAATAAAATCGTAGAAATCTTGTCTATGTAATTCTCAGTAGCAACATAAATAATTTTCAAAACTGGACTTATCCTTTGTTAGAGACAATGTTGCTATTTATATTACAATATTGCTTTTTATCAAAATGATACAATTGAGATATCCTACAGTATTACCTTTGACATGTAGTTAATAGTGAAGTCTTTCACTTTCTAAATGTTTCTGAAACAACTCTGACCATTATAAAAATCCTTTGAAAGTGTCTAAGCACTAGTTATTACAGCACCTAGAGATGCAGTTTCTCACACAAATGCTGTGCAGCACATGCTGGCAGAACACTTTTGCTAAGAGAATCACCAAAATATAAGAAAGACACATTCCAGATGCCTGTTGGTCCTGAAGTAGGTGACAGCGATACTCGTTCAGAGGCTCAGACTCCAAGACTTCATTTCCTGGCGAGGAAAATGTGTCCTGGAGCCCGTTTGGTTCCAAATTTTTGAAAGAGTTGAATTCTTATCAGTATCTTAGCACTCCCACACCTGTTATCAGATGATGTCACAATCATAATCACAATCAGAGGCTCCCTGCTGTTAAAGCAGATATATTTTACAAGGCTAGAAGAGAAGAGATAAATAGAAAATCATGAGTGATGTTTATAAAGTAAAGGATGTGCAGTGTTTCTGTGTTCTGTCTGAAAAAAAGACAAGAACAGGCATGCGTTCGGAAAGCTGCCCAACGCATACTGCATCGTGCATAAACTGCTGGGTTGTGCATAAACAAGGAGGAGCTGGGTTGTGCTGGAAAGCGCTGTGACTTAGAGACCTGTCAGATGGGCACAGCTCTAGGGAGGCGGCTCAGGGTAGCGATGTTGGCGCACATCACCTGGAGGAAGGCTGGAGGCAGCAGCGGATGGCTGTGTTTAACATAACACATTGCATCAGACACCGAGTTTAGGACTGGCTTCAGAGTCAGTGGTTTCTGTTTCTGCATCTAGTGAAGTATCAGGTACTGACAAAAAATTGTAAGGTTTTTAGATAGACCTGTTCACACTGCTTTCATGTGTGCCCTTCTGTCTTTTCTTTAGAATATCTAATGAATTGTGCCAATTACAAATAACTTAGTTGGAATTAACTAATTAATATGTTGTCCAAGTATACAGAATTCTTTTTTTCCCCTTGCTCTGTTTGTATCAGAGGCCTGATAGGACCGCTAGATCTGTTTATTTTTAATTTATTTTTAATTTTAAAAATCACAGTCAACCATTTTTAACCGTACAGTTTAGCAGTGTTAACTCTATTTACATTGTTGTGCAACAGGCCTCTAGAACTTTTCATCTTGCAAAACTGAAATTCTGTATCTGTTGAACGTCTCCCCATTCCTCCCCCTCTCGCCACCACCAAGCCCCTGGCAACCACCATTATGCTTTCTGCTTCTATAAGTTTGGTTGATATACTGGAACCATACAGTATTTTTTATGACTGCTTATTTCACTTAGTATAATATCTTCAAATTTCATCCATGTTGTAGCATATGACAGGCTTTCCTTTTTTATAAGGAAGAGAAGTATTCCATTGTATGTATGTACCGCATGTTCTCATTCATTCATTCATTGGTGGACCTATGGGTTGCTTCCAGCTTTTGGCTATTGTGAATAATGCTGCCCACCCTAAATCCAAGATGACCTCATTTTGAGGTTCTTACCTTAATTACACCTGCAAAGATCCTATTTCCAAATAAAGTCACATTCACGAGTACCAGAGGTAAGGACTTGGGCATGTCTTTTTGTGACCACTAATAAAACACTACCCACATCGTGTCAGAACTGTAATACAAGAAGTTAACATAATGTCAGCCTAGAGTAAGTGAAACCCTCAGAACTTGGCAAAGACAAATACAAAATCTTGCCAGGACAATTCTGGATGGTGGGAAATTCAATGGAAAAGAACATGAATTTATAGTTATTAACTGTGTGAGAGAAAGAAAAAGACAATCTTCACAACTTAAATAAGAAAAACTGTGTGTTTAAAATATTCAGATTAAAAAAAAAACATTCTACTGCTGAAGCATATCCTCTTCCAAATGTCCATTGAGGCAAATCCGAACAGGGCACATTCCTCTCTTGCTTTTCTTTCTCACCATCTCTCTGTCATTACCATTCCCTGTTCTCTTTCTTCTCTCTCTCTTTCTTCTCCCCATCCTCCTTTAACTTCTCTTCCTCTTTTCTTATTTCTGTTCTTTCTTAATTTCCATAAATGCAAGCAATAATATAAGATTAGGACTAGGTGATTAATGACCTACTGGCTATTTTCTATGAAAGAGTAGTATATGATTCTAACAGCTGGTTTTGTTCCTTTCCTTTCTCTTAGAAATACAGTGTTTCAAGATGACAGTTCTCCTGACAAAATACTGCTATATAATATCTTATTGGCATCAAAAGAAGTAAGTTGTAACTTTATTTTTAAATAGAAATTTAACCTTATCTCAATATACTAAGCTTTTCCATGACTTTCTCTGTTATGTTTTGATAAATGTCTTTTCTCTGTGTATCTTTGGTACAATACCTTTGTGTTCGAACTTAGGCATTTCATGAAACTGGTCCTTTGTATTTGAATGTATTTCTTCTTTGGCTTTAAGCAAGGACTTATTTTCCTAAGACACAAAAATGGTGTCTTCACTCAATTTTTTACCTTGTAGCTATTTACAGATTTACAGTCCAGTGAGTTCAGTTTTGATTCTACAGTTTCTGTCTTGAGTTTTCATAAATTTAACATTCCATTATGTTCAAAAATGGACACACACAAATTCTCTAATCTTACTGCACAAGTTATAACAAATCTGTTGAAAAGAAATTAAGAAAAAAATAAATGTATGACTTTGACTTGCAGCAAGTATTATTAAAAACTCGACACATCAGAATTCTTTCAGAAAGTTGGATACAAGACTTCTCAAGGAAACTCCCTGGTTCCTGCATCACAGCCGCTGTATCCCTGGAGTTAACCCTTAAGCCAGTGCCTTCCAGATCCTCCAACTAAACAATTGTTTGTCCAAAAACTTTTTCTCTTTAAAGTAGCTAGAAGGGTTTTGTTATTTACTACCAGTTATATTTTCATCTAATATCTGGTACCAGAAGTGATTTGGGGCAATAAGTCTTCTAGATCTATTTATCCAAAATTAGAATTTATCCACTCCAAAAAATGTTTGGAGGTAGTGAACCTATGCAGTTACCACTGAAAAATGAGGCCTGGAGAGTAAATAACAGGCAGTGCAAACCTTATTTAAATCATTGCCTTGTCCATTTGAAATAATGTGTATTGTAAGGCATGGGTCTAATATACTGGAATGTAACAAAATAAAAAATAATATGGGGTTAAATGGCTGCTTTACTTCCAATAAATACCAAAATCAGATACAGAATTTAATTCTGTGGACTGCTGAGTCACAAAACAGATCAAATTCATAGCCACACCAGTCTATTATGGGGATTAAGAGCAGTAGATTGGGAAAGAGTGGGATGTTCTTGACAAGCAGAAGCAATGTTCCTTCCTGTCATATGAGTTTGGTCCTGTTTTCCATGAGGATCGTTGGGACATCACATGGAGTAGTTTCTTTGCAAGGTGATATCAATTTTCCTTATGATTCCTGACTAAAAACTACAGTCAGAATGAGTTATGCTCCAGGAGTAAATTACTAAGTCCAGCCTAAGAACAAAAGAGTTACATGCCAAAGGGATTATAAGATTTTGCTTATTTACATTGGTGATCCTGAAATGGGGGACAGATTCTGATGGTACCAAATAAGGGATGAGAGAATATAAATAGGTATTTTCTTATGTATTTATTACATATTTGAGTGGAGCACAAAGTAAAAACAAAAACAAAAAAATGGTATATGGCTGAGCCAGACTGGGAAGAAAGCTGACGTGCTACTTGGCACCTAAGACCAATCACATTCAATATTGAAGTCAAGCACGTTCTCAGAAGCACAAGTAACTTGTGTGAATAAATGGTTCTTACTCCCAGGGTGTTTCTTTTATGCCATTAACAGTTCCTTAGTCCACTTAAGTCTTCACAGAGACTTCAATATGATAAGGTTAATGGTTTACAGTTGTTTTTTCATGATGTGATGACACCTACCGGAAATAAACTGCCATAGCCCCACTGGGTTATCCTCAACAGACATTAAGGGAAGAAAACTCCGCAGTGGGCAGCACTTGGAGTGGTATATCTGTTTTATTTTTTTGTTTGTTTGCTTTGTTTTGTTTTTATTCTGCCTTTGAGGAATTTCCAGCCTGAATCATAGATCTGTACTCTTAGCACAGACTATTGGGGTGCACATATAGATGTTCACAGATTTGAAAAGAACAGAAGATTGATGACAAGTAAATGAAGGAAAAATTACGTAGATGAACCACCCAGAATGGGCTTTGAGTCTGTTCCATGTGAATGCTCACCAAAAACAGAAGATTGTCAAAAATCAGGTAGATATGGTAACCCAACTTATGCATGTCCATCAGCCTTTTCTCTGAGTGATCTCATTACTCAGTGGGCTTACAATTTAAAAAGTGATATTAGAAATAAAGATCATGTCTGAGTTCAACAAGGTTGGTATTAATTAGCAGTATAGAAAAATCCTGAGCACTAATATGGCGCTACCATAGGACATAGACTGGGAAGAAGAAAGAGCCTAAAAATCAAGATTGTATGTGTGTATATTCTGATGAAGGTAAAGACCTTGAACCTTTTAATTCTACCAATCCTTTGTCAATAGAAGCAGCTCTTCCTCCCTTGTCTGAGGTGGTTACTTTACTCTTGCCTGAAGAAAGGGTAACAGCCTCCTCTGAGGTAGTTTTCAGACAGGAGACTGCTGATTCAACTCATTCCCTCAACATGCAAGCCCAGGGGATTCAGGTACTAAGTCTGATTCAGCCAGACTTACCATACTCATCAAAAGAATTGCAAAATTTAGCTAATAATGTAGACAAATTATGGGGAATATGTATGGGAGTGAATTCTTAGTGTGTTGGATCAAGGTGAAAAAAAATAATCTTGGATCAACCTAAATTTGTTGACACCATGTACTAAACAGAAATTCTGTATTCCATGTATTAGAATTAAATAGAAATGCCTGATTCACTTTGACTGGATGATTGACTGAATCCTAGAACCAAAAGTAGTCTATACTAAATAAAGATGATATGACAGAGCTTCCTTGCTATAGTGTAGAAGAAGCCATCCAAAGGCATATGTAGATAGGAAGGCTAGAGTGTATCATGTAACAACTGCTCACAAACCACTAAAATATATATTTCCCTTTCTTGTGATCATACTTCTCCCAGTGCCTCTATCCACAAATTTAACTTTTTTGATTATCATGTTAATCAGCACTGACTGATTCTGATTAAGAAATGTTTATGATTTTAAAAAAGTCATTTTGAACCAACATTCAGACAATGGTCTTAAGCTGATGGAATTCATTAGTATAACCACATATTCCCCACCAATAAACAGCTGGCCTGATGTGGGTGACATGGACTACTAAATATGTGTTACATGAAATGACAGACATTGAAAGATTGAGGTTCAGACTCACAGGATACATTGTATTTATACCAAATTCCTATTGCTTTGGAAAACTAATTCTAGTTCCACTATCTAAAAGCATATTAAAATTTAAAAGCTTTTCTTTTTTTCAGAATCCAACTTCTGTTTGCTATTAGACATTATTAATTTATTATGGAAGAAATGGAGATTGTTACTCTATATAGTATAGTGATCATATTTAAATCTTTCTCTGTAGTTTGAAAGTGCTTCTACCTACTTTAGCTAAGACAAAATTCAGCATCATAAATAACTTACAAAGGAACAAAATGATGTTCAGAGTAGTTCTATCATACACCTAAGTCATTTAGCAGATGATCAGAGGCTTTTTTGCTTTAATAAAAATATGTAAGTCCCCATATTCAAACTTTTAAATTCTATCAAGTATATTCACATGTGTAATGACAAAAAGTGATTAAAAGTCCATAATTTATTCTTCAAGAGTTGATGAAAGGAATATATATTTTATATTCAAAAGTGTTTTTATTCATTATTCAGATAGAATAATAACTTTTACCATAATTTTGAGTACATCACTCTACTTTATATAATCATTAATGGAATAAAGAAGAGATTTTCCCTGTAGCAAATTAGGTTATGTTATGTCAGTGCTATGCTTTTCTCTAAAATATCTGGTCTTAGTTATTTTGGAAAATAAATACTCAGAAGAACTACATCGAACTAGATGAACTACTGACCTCTTCTACTATGGAAATTCCTATATATCTTTGTTGTATTATTACTTTTATTATTTTCATTCTTTGATGTCTAAGGGAACACTAAATTGTCACAGTCTCTGTTAACAAAATAAAGGTGAGTAGGTAAAAACATCAAGCAGAGATTGGTGCTACACAAAGTTGGTGTGTATGATAATTATTTTTCCCCCATCAGAATTAATTGTTGCCATATTTAGAGAGAAACTGCGCATGAGAAAAAGTCATCAAGATTCAGTAATTCAGTGAGTTCCTCAATGTAAAGAAACTGGATAACTCTTTGTAGGACTCTCCACCAATTTTATATTACCTGGTCCATAACAGATGACTGACAGATGTTTCTCAAAACTTTATGACAGCTATATTTTGCAAAATGTGGTTCCCTCTCCGTATTTGTGACTACATAAATAAAATTAACAATTGATTAATATGACTAATTTTTACTAGATTCAAACAACAGTTCCCAGCATGCAATAAGCACTGAATAATTCACCAATGAAAACAACTCTTAAAATTCATGCAGGTATACCACTTCACTACATTGTCCCATACTGGAGCAAAAATTTTCATTAACTATTCTAATTAATCTAAAATATTTCATATGACCAGCATCCCACTCATTGCTGCAGATTATGAAATACACCAAAAGGTAAAGAGATGCTAGGCTCAAACTGCAAACATTTATTCTTCCAAATGTGTGATTACATATTTAAAATCAGCTAAGGGAATAAAATTAAGGATGCATCCTAAAATACAGTAGTTCTCTTATGAAATGGAATTTTAGTGATATAAAAACTAATGAGATTTGCAATGACTCCCCTGTCATTTTTAGACCTGCCTTAATAACATGGAAATATTAAGGTAGCAAAACATTAGGGTATAATTAGGAAACAATTTCATTTTAAGACGGCCACTAAACATAAAGAAGAATGTTATTAGTAGTGTAATGCTATGCAGAATACCTTTCAGTTATATGACACAATTTGGCTGTGCCTATCACTTTGATATGTAATTAAAGCAGATAGTTTAGGCATTTATAATTATCAGTGCAAATTTGTAAAGTAAGGAATGAAAGTTAGCTGTTAGGTGGGGAATAATAAAATATGGGGATAAAAATTTTTCTATAAAAGTTCACTGGGAGTTTGGGGGTTGGTTTTAATTTATCTTAGTTATAAAGTAAACACAATGATTCTTTTTCTTACATCTTTATTGGAGTATAATTGCTTTACAATGGTGTGTTAGTTTCTGCTTTATAACAAAGTGAATCAGCTATACATATACATATATCCCCATATCCCCTCCCTCTTGCATCTCCCTCCCTCCCTCCCTCCCTATCCCACCCCTCTAGGTGGTCACAAACCACCCAGCTGACCTCCCTGTGCTATGCGGCTGCTTCCCACTAGCTATCCATTTTATAGTGTTTTGCATAACAAGAGCTTTAATTAAGAAAATGATTATAAAGGGATATTTGGCAATTGAACAAGCAGTTCATTTAAACCCAATATATCTATGCTTATATTAACTAAGAAAAATATACATCAGGTCATACAAGAAAGTTTCTATATTCTCTTTTTCATAGGCCATACAAAGAGAATATGTTTTGAGGGCTAAATCTCTGGAAAACATCTGCATCCTATTTGCTTCTATAAACATACCATAGTGATCTACCTCTTCCCTTTTCTTCTCACACATACCTAAAACCTATGTTCCCTCCCCTAATGCACACCTTTTCCTACCAATCTACTCAGTAATTTCCAAATACCAGATCTGGCTAAATATTTTAGGTAACATAGATTAACTGTAATAGCTAAAACTAGCTATAATAGTTATACATAGTGCACATATATTATGTCCAAGAAAAATGTGGCTTGCTTTAAAGAATATTTAATACAGTATTCCTCCATCCAGAATTATTTTCCTACTGTTGCCTAGAGAGATTACTTATTCTTTAAAACTCAGCTCAAACGTCACCTTTCCTGGGAAGCTTCTTTTCACTTCTGTACATACATGAGTGCCCCCTCCCCTAATCTCTATTCTCATAACTCCCAGTAGGTCTTTGATGTAGGCTTCCAACCAGGACTGTGGGAAGCTCACAGGCAGGAGCTTTATCATCTTTGTGTCCACAACACCTAGATTGGTCACTGACTTTTTCTAAATACTTAATAAAGTTATAGAAAAAATATGTTATAAAATATTAAATATTTAAATCAAATAAACACTCTCAAAGTCAGCATTTTACTGCTCTAGTTATAACAAAGAAGGGAGAGAATATGGGTGTTAAAACAGTTTAATACGTAGTTATATATAGCTAGAGTAACATTGATAAATGTGAGAAAAATGTCTTTGATAGATAAATATTTTACTATCCCTGGGATACTCACTATTGGGGATGTATTTTTTTTATAGTATTTTGATATAATAGGTACCTGTCTTCATGTGGTGAATTCTGTCCTGAAAAACCTCCATCTCCACCCAACCACTAAGAATCTGAACTGCTTGATGGAAATATGAGTTACAGTTGGTCTAAAAAATTCATTGGGGTTTGGGAATAAAAGTAATACTAGGTAGTATCTTTTGTGGAAAACATCGTTGGCCATATTTTGTTCAGCAATGTTAAAGAATAATTCACAGATGTTAAGTGAGAGTGCAGCTGAGTATCTTTACATCCTAAAGACATAATTAGATATAGTTTATATCTGTAGACATAGGCAAATGTAATGTTTTAAAGGCAAAATCCAGTCTGTGGAAAAGGCAGTTTATATTTTGTTTCTGGATGAACTTTTGGCAGAAAGCTGTTAAGGAAGGCAGTTTGCTCTTCAGCAAGCCAACAGATTTATCAGGGGAAGTAGCTTGCGTTCTTTGTGGGTTTCCCAGTATGGTTTCAAATTGGAAGAATTGGCAGTCTTTCCTGCTCTCTCTGGAGGCAACTTCCTGTTAATGTCTCTCCCAGTTAGCCCATGCTGGCACCATTCTCCTCACACTGCAGTCTCAGCAGATATGTTCCAGTTAAACAACTGAGAGGCATAGGAGTAAGTTTACTGACAATAGTATTTACCTATTATTTCTCCCTTTATGATAGTTCCAAAATAAAATCACTCTATTTCACCATCAAAACTGTAACCCCAATATTTAATACCAAAGTCTATAAAATTTATGGAAACAATTTCCAACTGATCTCTCTGTCTCATTAGCTTCTAATTTAAATACAAAATTAGATGGTTCCAGTTCAAGATGGTGATGTGGGAAGATCCTGAACTCACCTCTTCCCACAAACACACTGAGTCTATAGCTACATATATTTCCTCTTAAAAAAAAAAAAGCAAACAAAAAAACCTGGAAGCTGGCTGAGTGGCAACTACACGTTAGGCAAATGAGAAGAGAACCACACTGAAGCGGATAGGATAAGGTGGGACATAATCTCACCATAAACCCTACCCCTGGTAGAGCATCCCACAATAAGAGGGAACTCAGAACCCAGAGCTTCTCCCTGAGGAGTGAAGGGTTCCAAACCCACATCAAGCACCACAGTTTTTAAGACATACACTTGAGAGATAAGTTCCCAAGACATGTAACTTTGAAAACCAGTAGGGCTCACATCCTGAAACCCACAAGACTGTAGCAATCTGAAAAACTGCTATTATAGGGCTCATGCACTCAGATTCACCCACCCCAGGGCCCAGCTCAGAGGCAACTGATCACATCTAGACTAAAAGTGAGGGAGGCTTTCATTCTTATATTAAAGTATCAGCCCGAGGGGCAGGAATCTAATTTAACACACACAGAGTGTGTTAAATCCCCTCCATCTCTCCAGGGATGGAGACTTGGCTGGTGCGATCTCTGTGCTCTCCCTTTACTATGCTCCAGAACACCAGCATGCCCCAGAAGAGGGCTTTTACATGGGTCTAGTGCCCCGATATCTACTTGTGTACCCAGGGGATGCTTCCTGGCTGCCTGGCTCTGGAGTCCAGGGGAACTTGTGTTCCTGGTCCCATGCAAACTGTAGTAATTGGTGTCACCCAGAAAGGAGCTCATAGTCCTGCCTGGCACCCCAATTTTTGTGACTGCTGCCAGGGGACACCTCTACATTGCCTCATTCTGGTGGCCAGTGGGACCCTTTTCATGCATTTCACAGGACTGTAATCAATGGAGAAAGGATTCTTAAACAGCTACCGCTCCCAGGGCACAGCAAAAGGCAACAGACCCAGGAACTCAGTGTTTCTGTGAAGGAGGTCTATTAGGTAATCATCATGACTATAGCCTAAGGGGCAGTCTTCTAGTTAAACTTTCATCTAGGGGCAGACTGTAACCCTTTCCAGAGACCTCAGAGGGTGGGAACTGTCTTCATGCTCATCCTCTGCCATGATCCAGAGCACCCATTGCCTCCTGGAGGGGAGTTTTACACGCATCTGGTGCCCTGGTTTTTACTTCTGGTACCTTGGTTTTTGCAGCTTCTGCCCAGGGGATACCCCTTGATCATCTGTCTCTGGTGGCTGGGGGAGCTTTCATTCCTGAGTCCCACAGGACTGTGGCAATCATACAGGCGGTTCTTGGCAGGCTACTACCTCCAAGGCACTTCACTGACAGTGGACCGAGGCACACTCTCCAATCTTTCTGTGAAAGAGGCCTCTTTGCTTGTCCTGGAGCTTTGGCCTGAGGGGCAGTCTTCAGGTTGGCACATATTTCGTGGCCTCTGGACCTGCTCTCGAGGAACATAGGCTGCAGATGCCATTTTGGCATTCTTCCTCTGCCTTGCTCCAGCTCACCAGTATCATCCAGAAAAGAGCATATATACTCATCTGGAGCCCTGATCTCTGTGACTGCCACTCGGGGACACCTCCAGATTGCCTGGCTCTGGTGGACAGCAGAACTTATGCTTATAGTCCTACAGGACTGTATATATTTGCATACTTATAAAAGTTGTGGCCTGAATCTGGCTTCCAGCCTAAATCAATGTGCAGAGATTCTCCCGTATGAGACACTGACAGGACTTGTCACATCCTCAAATACTGGGAGCTATTAAAAATATAATAGCCTGCTAGGACAAGCACAAATGTTTGGGAAACATCAAGAGCTGAGGCAGAGTTTAATGACAAGGTTCATCTCCTACACAAGGCCAATTCTTCAAGACTTGGAAAGGTGGTTGTTTCATTGATGAGATAGAAACCAGCAGAGAGTTAAGCAAAATGAAGAAACAGAGGACCATGTTCCAAATGAGAAAACAAGATAAAACCTCAGAAAAAAACCTTAATAAAACAGAGATAAATGATTTACCTGATAAAGAGTTAAAAGTAATGGTTATAATGACACTCAACCAAATTAGGGAGAAGAATAGATTAACACAATGAGAAATTCAACAAAGAGACGGAAAATATAAGAAAGTACCCAATATAAGTCACAGAGGTGAAGAATACAATAATTGAGCAGAAAAATACACTAAAGGTTTTAACAGCAGAGTAGATAAAACAGCAGAAAGGCCCAGTCAACTCAAAGACAAGGCAGTGGAACTCACTCAATTAGAGCATCAAAAAAGGGAAAAAAAAGAAGGAAAAAAGTGAAAATAGCTTCAGAAACTTATGTACAACATCAAATGTACTAACATTTGCCTCACAGGGCTCCCAGAAGGAGAGGAGAGAAAGAAAGGGGAAGAGATCTTATTTGAAGAAATAATGGCTAAAAACTTTTCTAACCTGGGAAAGAAAGACATCCAGATTGAGGAATCCCACAGTTCCAAATAAGAGGAACCCAAAGAGGCCCACATCAAGACACATTATACTTAAAATGTCAAAAGTTAAAGACAAGTTGATAAAAGCAGCAAGAGAAAAACAATTTGTTACATACAAGGGAATCCTATAAGACTACAAGTAGACTTTCAGCAGAAACATCACAGGCCAAAAGGGAGTGGCACAATATATTCAAAGTGCTGAAAGGAAAAAAAAATTCAACCAAGAATACTCTACTTGGCAAGTTATCATTCAGAAGTAGAGAGAGAAAGAGTTTTCCAGACAAGCAAATACTGAAGAAGTTCACCACCACTAAACTGGCTTTACAAGAAATATTAAAGGGACGTTTTTTAACTGAAAAGAAAGCGTGCTAATTAGTAACAAGAACACATATGAAAAAATAAATCTCACAGGAATGGTAAATATATAGTAAATGTAGTAGTTTAACTACTTGTAAAGCTAGTATAAAGGTTAAAAGACAAAAGTAGTGAAAATAACTACAATTATACAATAATTAGTTAAGGGATACACAAAATAAAAAGATGTAAAATGTGACATCAAAAACATAGTATTTGGGGGGAGAGTAACAATAGTGAGCTGTTATAATATAAGTTGTTATATGTAAGCCTCATGGTAACCACAAAGCAAAAACGTACAGTAAACACACAAAAGATAAAGAGAAAGGAATATAAGCATACTACTAAAGAAAGTCATCAAAACACGAAGGAAAAGATCAAGAGAAGAAGAAAAGGGACAGAGAGGAACTACAAAAACATCCAGAAAACAATTAATAAAATGTCAATAAACACATACCTATCAATAATTACTTTTAATGTTAATGGACTAAATTCTCCAATCAAAAGAAATAAAGTACTGCATGGATTAAAACAAAACAAAACAAACAAACAAACAAAAACTAGATCCATCTATATTCAGCCTAGAAGGGACTCACTTCAGAGGTAAGGACACACAGACTGAAAGTGAAGGAATTGAACTTTTAAAATCCATGAAAATAGAAGCTAAAAGAAAGCTGGAGTAGCTATACTAATATAAGACAAAGTAGATTTTAAAACAGAGACTGTAATAAGAGAAAAAGAAGTGTTACATAATGATAAAGGAGTCAATTCAAAAAGAAGATATAACATTTGTGAATATTTATACACTAAACGTAGGAGTACCTAAATATACAAAGCAAATATTAACAGGCCTAATGGGAGAAATAGACACCAATAAAATAATAGTAGGGAATTTTGATACCTCACTTACATTAATGGGTTATGTCAATAGGATTTTAATACCCCATTTACATCCAGACAGAAAATCTATACAGAAACATTGGCATTAAATGACACATTAGACCAGATAGACTTAGCAGATATTTATAGAACACTCCATCCAAAAGCAACAGAATATACATTCTTCTCAAGAGCACATGGGACATTTTCCAAGATAAAATATACATTTGGCCACAAAACAAATCTTAAATTTAAGAGGACTGAAATCATATCAAGCATTTTTTTCAAAACAAAATTGTATGAAACTAGATATTAATTACTCAAAGAAAACTGAAAAGTTCACAAATATGTGGAAATTGAATACATACTACTGAACAACCAATGGGTCAAAGAAGAAGTCAAATGAGAAATGAAAAAATACCTTGGGACAAATGCAAATGGGCATTTAACAATAAAAATTTATGGCATGCTGCAAAAACAATTGTAAGAAGAAATTTATAGTGATAAATGGCTATCTCAGGGAACAAGAAAAGTCTCAAATAAACAACCTAACTTTACAACTCAAAGAATTAGAAAAAGAAGAATGAAACCCAAAGTTACTAGAAGGAAGGAAATAACAAAAAAGTGATACCAAAAAAATGAAGTAGAGACTAAAAAGACAATAGGAAAAAAAATCAAGGAAACTAAGAGCTGGTTCTTTGAAAAGATAAACAAAATTAACATACCTTTAGATAGACTCAACTAAGAAAAAAAGAGCAAGGACTGAAATAAATTCAGAAATGAAAGAGGAGATATTACGACTGATACCACAGAAATAAAAAGGACTATAACACTTCTATGAGCAATGATATGCCAACAAATTGGACAACCGAGAAGAAATAAATTCTTAGAAATATATAACAAATAGATACAACCTACCAAGACTGACTTAAGAAGAAATAGAAAATTTGAACAGACCAATTATTAGTAAGGACATTAAACGAGTAATCAAAAACCTCCAACAAACAAAAGTCCAGGACCAGACAGCTTCACTGGTGAATTCTACCAAAAATTCAAAGAAGACTTAATGCTAATCCTTCTCAAACTCTTCCAAAAAATAGAAAAGGAAGGAACTCTTCCAAACTCATTTTACACAGCCAGTATCACTCTGATACCAAAACCAGACAAGGATGCCACAGAAAAGAAAATTACAGGCCAATATCCCTGATGAACACAGATGCAAAAATCCTCAACAAAATATTAGTAAACCAAATTCAACAATACATTAAAAGACTTATATGCCATGATCAAGTGGGATTTATTCTAGGAATTCAAGAATGGTTCAACATCCATAAATCAGTCAATATGATAAACCATATTAACAAGACAGAAAATAAAAATCATATGATCAATACATGCAGAAAAATCATTTGACAAAATTCAACATCTATTTATGATAAAAACTCTCAATAAAGCAGGTATACAGGAATATACTTCAACATAATAAAGGCCATATATGACAAGCCTGTAGCTAACAGTCATACTTAACTGTGAAAAGCTAAGATCTCTTCCTCTAAGATCAGAAAAACACAAGGTGCCCGCTATCACCATTTTTATTCAATATAGTATTGGAAGTCCTACCACAACAATCAGATAAGAAAAAGAGATAAAAGGCAACCAAATTGAGAAGGAAGAAATAAAACTTTCACTATTTGCAGATGTCATGACACTATCTATAGAAAACCATAAAGGCTTCACTGAAAAAGTATTGCAGCTAATAAATGAATTCAGTAAAGTTGCATGATATAAAAGAAATATACAGAAATCTATTGCATTTCTATACACTAATAAGTAACTTTCTGAAAGAGAAATTAAGAAAATAATCCCATTTACAATTGCATCAAAAAGAATAAAATA
This sequence comes from Aethalodelphis obliquidens, assembly GCF_003676395.1. Classification (NCBI taxonomy): domain Eukaryota; kingdom Metazoa; phylum Chordata; class Mammalia; order Artiodactyla; family Delphinidae; genus Aethalodelphis; species Aethalodelphis obliquidens. Next base: position 52,362,484 of record NW_020837950.1, read on the forward strand.
CCTCAGAATAAATTTAACCACAAAGGTAAAAGACCTGGACCCTCCAGACTATAGCACTTTGATGAAAGAAATTGAAGACAAACATATTTGGAAAGGTAGTCCTTGCTCATGGATTGTAAAATTGATACTGTTAAAATGTCCATACTACCCAAAGTAATATACAGATTCAATGCGATGCCTATGAAAGTACCAATGGCATTTTTCACAGAAATAGAAGAAACATTCCTAAAATTTGTATGGGACTATAAAAGACTCCAAATAGTCAAAGTAATATTGAGAAAGACAAAAATAGCTGGAGGTATCATGCTCCTTGAGTTCTAATTATATTATAAAGTTTTAGTAATTAAAACAATATGGTATTAGCATAAAAACAGACTCATAGATAAATGGAATAGAATAGAAAGCCCAGAAATAAACTCATATATATGGTCCATTAATTTATGACAAAGGAACCAAGAATCTACAAAGGAGAAAGGACAGTCAATAAATAATGTTCAATAAATGACGTTTGGAAAACTGGACAGCCACATGCAAAAGGTTAAACTGGACCACTTTCTTATACCATATACAAAAATTAACTCCAAATGGATTAAAGGCTTGAACATAAGACATGAAACTTTCAGATTCCTTATAAGAAAAAAATAGGCAGTAAGGTCCTTGACATAGATCTTGGTCATAGGACTTTTTGAATCTGATACCAAAAGGAAAAGCAACAAATACAAAAATAAACAACTGAGACTACATTAAATGAGAAAAGTCTCTGTGCAGCAAAGGAAACTATCAAGAAAATGAAAAGGCAACCTACTGAACGGGAGAAAATATTTGCAAATTATATATCTGATAAGGGACTAATATCCAAAATATATAATGAACTCATACAACTCAATAGCAAAAATACAAAGAATTCAATTTAAAAAACAGGCAGATTGTCTGAATAGATATTTTCCAAAGAAGATATATATATGATCAACATGTACATAAAAACATGCTCTACATCATTAATCATCAGGGAAATGCAAATCAAAACCACAGAGAGATATCACCTCACACCTGTTAGGAGGCTATTATGAAAAAGATAAGAAATAACAAATGTTAGAATTTGGACAAAAGGGAACCTTGTGCACTGTTACTGGGAATATAAATTGGTATAACCATTATGGAAAACAGTATGGAGTTTCCTCAAATATTAAAATTAGAACTGACATATGATCTAGCAGTTTAACTTCTGAGGAATTATCCAAAGAAAACAAAAACATTAATTCGAAAAGACGTATGTACCTCTAAGTTCATTGCACCTTTATTTACAGTAGCCAAAATATGGAAACAATTTGTGCATACATAGATGGATGAATGGATAAAGATGTGGTTAAAAAATATACAATAAAATGTTATTCAGCCATAAACGTAAAATCATGTCATTTGTGAAAACATGAATGGACCTCAAAGGCATTACGCCAAGTGAAAAAAGTCTGATGGAGAAAGACAAATACTGTATTATCTCTCCTATATGTAGAATCTAAAACAAACAAACAAATAAACAAACAAACCAAGCTCATATATACATAGAAGAGATTGGTGTTTTCCAAAGTTGGGGATAGAGGATGAGAAATGGGTCAACTGTTCTTGCTTTTTGTTTTTTTAGTTTAAATAAATTATTTTTAAAAAAATAACCCTACTAAAATATTCTTAAAATACCTTTTTTTGTTGTTGTTATTTAATTCTCCTGAATAACTTTATTAGTGTTTCACATTTTGGTAATTTAAATGCCTAACAATTCTAACTTTCATTTAAAACTTCTCAAACTTGATTAATCTAAATTTCAGACAACCTTTTTCCGTTTCTTTAATTTCCCACACTCCAGTTAGATTTCTCAGTGGCCTCTGGCCATGACCTATGCATTTGTTCTCCAAGCCTTGGATTATGCTATTTATCTGACGAGAAAATTCTCTTAATTACACAGACAGACTAATTAAACAATCTCCCTTTGAATTTCTACAGAATTCTTTTTATGTACAACTAATGTGACACGTAATTTACTGTTTGGTACAACTGATTTTTTTTTAAGCATATAAGATTTATTTTTAAATTGGATTTTAAATAAATCAGAGAGAGAAAGAAAATCTTATGTTTACCCACATTAAATATACCATAGGATTTGTACAAAATATAAGTACTTATATTTTTCCATGAAAACCTCCTTTCAGTACACTTTATTACATATCTCGAAATTATTTCTTCCTTTTTACTAATGTTCATGTCCCTAGGAACCAGTGACTTCTGAAAAGTGTTTCACATGAGAAATGCTAAAAGTACAGATTAAACAGTTTTTACTTACTTTCATCTTTCCAAATCAATACTGAAACCAAAACTGGAATGTTAGAGCTCCAAATAATTATTTTAAACTTATGACAATCAAAATTTATGTTTTTCTTAGCTATAATAATTTTCTTATACTTCTTGTTGCATGTATTGATAGATTCTAAAAATTATACCAGTTCTCCGTACTTCCCTGTTATTATATGAATTACAATGTCACTTTGCTTGAATCTGCACTGGCCCTGTGACTGGCTTTGGCCCATAGAAGGCAGCAGGAGTGGCAGCATAGTATTTGTGGTCCAGGCCTCAACAGGCATTGCCACTGCCTTGTAAACAAGCCTGGACTAGGAGGATGGGAGACTATGGGAAACTAAGCCATGCCATTCCAACCAGGCCATCCAAAACCAGCCAAACCGCAGAGAGCAAGCCAACCTGAGTAGGGCTTGCAAACATCAGCAGAACCCTGGAGTAAAATGAACTGGGGAGCTCCTGCAAGGAGCAGAACTGAATCTTAATGAAGGAACATACATTACCTGAAGGTGGAAGGATCTGGCAACATTTGCCCAGTGGGATTTCCGAATTGAAACTAGTGACTGCTGAAAAAGAAAGAAGGAAGGAAGGAAGGAAGGAAGGAAGGAAGGAAGGAAGGAAGGAAGGAAAAAAAGAAAGAAAGAAAGAAAGAAAGAAAGAAAGAAAGAAAGAAAGAAA